>NW_025964002.1:3848451-4448451 GCF_023055435.1 Haliotis rufescens | reverse complement strand
TAATAGAAACCACGTTTCGGATATGAAATATGACATTCATGTCCCACAATATGGTGTATATATAAGTGAGTGATATGGTTTAACGCCGCTTTTAGCAATATTCCAGAAATATCACGGCGAGGGAAACCAGAAATGTTCTTCACACATTGTACCCAGTCGGGAATCGAACCCGGGTCTTCGGCGTGACGAGCAAACGCTTTAACCACTAGGCCACCCGACCGCCCCTTCACCTGATGAAGGAGTAAGGATATACTCCGAAACGTTGTGTTCCTCATATTCAAAAAGCTGACATACATAAACTGTCTTCCTTGACACAAAACATGGATTCAATGCAAAAAACGTTGATCGCAATCATGTAGACTCAAAAATTGTTAAAGAGGTACAGATAATGTATGTTTGATTGCTGGTGAATAAATCTATCTTGAAACGAGTAACAAATCCCACAATAAACTAATACATATGTTATATAGATCAAAGTGAAACAAATACAGGTACAACGTTAACACACACATTCACACACTATTTCATTCCTATTTTGATGTTTGCAGCAATATAATTATTTAAATGATGTCCCTGAAGACGTGCACCAGTCTATTCTTGTCTAGCGGTAGTTAAACACCCCGACCTACTGGCCTACCGTACTTAAAAAGGATCAATAAAAAAATGTGTTTTCCAAACAGTCGAGCTCAACATTCAAAAAATAAATGTTTAGCCCTTGCCCGAACTCACGTAGCACTTCCTGTGAACACAAGTGCAATACTGACACTTTGCTCATCTCGCATCCCAGAATTCTAATGTCAAGGTTAAATAAATTTAAACTAGCAATTAAATTTACAACGTCAAATTTGACATTAACAGTCGAAACATACTTTGCGACAAAACTGTTGATTTAAACTCGTCGAGTACGCAACACCATGTAAATCTCAGCTGAAGAAACTAGCCATTAATGGGTGATGGCCGCCCAGTGCGGCTAAGAAATACGTCCCCGGCTTAAGGCATGTGCATCTGGGTATATGACCTCGGGCCCACTTTGCTAGTAATGACTTGATGTTTGGCTTTCCAATACAGCAATTCGGTCCAAATTGTCATGTACTCGCGTGAGGACATGACAAGGGAGGTCACTCTAATAGGTTAAATTGTTCGTCGGTAGAGCGATATAATCGCTAACGGTTCTTGTCACGAGCGTGCTCTCGTGAGTTTACACGTGTGATTTCACAAAGGGATGAAATCGGTTCGGTGGTGTAGACCTTTATAACACGAATAACATAATGGTAGGTAAGGTGTACTCTGTGTATTATATGATTCCAAATAGTTTATTAATTAATAATAATGGAGAAAATTGGAGCAATATTTGTAGTTTGTGTTTGGCAACAATTCAGCGTACTCACTGTCTGGTGATAAATGTTTTGAAACATTTAATAATTAGCAGTTGTATTGATTCAAATTTTGACAATTGTCATTTATATTCATATAAAACGCCGATTTCGAGCGAACTTGCCTTCAAGGGTTAACGATACTAGACATTGGCCAGTGTGTACAAATGTATGCATCGTGTTGATGTTTTAATTTTAAACTTGATCAAGGCATATTTGAAGTGAGATATTATCAGGTTAAAATGACATGCATGTTATTCTTGAACCACCAGGCACAGCGATGTTCTCACTCTGTAGGGCTTAATGTGGCGTGTCACCATCTTGGTGAGATTCTCTTGGCAGCTGATATGTATAGGGTCCATTTAGCGATTTTTTTCATCAGGTAACGAGAGTGTAAAATATACATACACTCAATGTGCGAGTGCAGATTTGCTCTGGTAACAAGACATTGTCTTGGTTTTGTTGTGTTCCTTTTCATATCCTGTTAACGAAGTACATTTTCATCCGTATGTCAGGGTCGAGTCCGTTGGTCGTGAGTTCGAATCCAAGAGAAACCATGTTTATGATTCTTGGTTTGTCAGCACCATACCCATGCTCGTGGGTTTCACCACAGTGGTAAACGTCTGAGACCTGCATCACTTCGGGCTTTCCTCCCACATTAAGCTGACACGCCGTGATATAACTGGAATACTGTTCAGGGAGGCGCTAAACCTAACTCACTGACCCTCTGACTAAAGGGAGTGGGCGGATCCACCAGTGTTATATGTGTACATCCTTGGTTTAAATCTACAAGTTGTTCAGAAGACATTCAGAAAGTTCTGTGAGTTGCTGGATTGCGTCAAGATAACGTTTTATCGTCTTAGCTAGAAGCTTAATGCTTTCCTCCCACATCAAGCTGACAAGTCCGGATATACCTGACACACTGTTCAAAGCGGCGTTGAATTCTTCTTCTCCTTCTTTATCATTATTAAAAAAAAATAAATGCAACAAACAGGTTAAGGTGGTCCTGGCACAGTCAGGCTGGTTAGGCTTATCATCAGCTCAGGGCCCTTGCCCCCTCTACACGCAGCCCAGACAGCGAATGGGACTTCTCCAAGGAAGCGCTGCCTTGTCAAACCCACCTAGAGACTGTGAAGACTCCCCAACACTGCAGCCTTCTGCATTACCATGATTGTCAGAAAGGCTGTATTCCTGGCAGCAAACTTGGGTACTCTCCCAGATTGGGAGGTACCAAACCTAAGGCACCGAGAACAATGGGGAGTCGGACAACTTGGTACTTGGGATGCAAGCGTTACATTTCGAATGCGTGTTCCACATATATGCCATGTTTTTCCTGAATCTTGTCAGTCCCATTTGAGTCAAAAGGGACAGAAAATTCTATGATATAAATGATTTCATTGGATTTATCAAAAAGGACAAGATCAGGTTTGTTGGCCTGGATACGTCTGAGGCTGTAAATGGGCCTATTCCAAAGAATTTCCCATTACGCCCTCTACATATCGTACCATGGGTGGACCTCTGTGTCAAAACCACAAGCATGGCGAAGACGGTAATAAAATGATCGAGCTACACCATCATGTCGTCTAAGATACTGTGTTTGTGCCAAAGCTGGGCATCCACTGACAATGTGTTGGACAGTCTCATTAAATTCATTACATAATCTATAATCTACGGTTTCGAGTGGGAAGTGACTGGTCCTGAGCAGCAAACAGAAAATCTTCTGTTTCACTTTTCAGGCCGGACGACTTCATCCAAGCAAAGGACTCTACAGGATTGCTGATCTTCTCAACACACTGCACATAAACTCGATGCAGTGGTCGTTCAGATAGCCTCTCCTTTAAAAACCTAGTCAGGGCCGACTTGATATGGCACTTCGCTTGGTTGACACTCATTTCTGTACCGTCCAGCAGTACAGAACCAACAACAAAATCAACACCGACATTGAGATTATGTCCTACATCCTTGGTTCGTTTTAGAAAACTGTGGAATGCCTTGTTTTCATCATGAGTCTTGACATGCTTCACAAGAGGATCATCAGACAAATAAATGTGTGCAAAAGTGCACAAAACAATTCTATCATGAAAAGCCCCAACGTATATCAAACCACGTCCTCCCATAATGATTGGTTATTATTATTATTATTATTATTATTATTATTATTATTATTATTATTATTGTCGTTGTTGTTGTTGTTATTGTTATAATTGTTATTGTTATTATTACAACAAAGGAGTCCGTAGATGCAGCTTTAAGTTGTTGCTTGTATCCATTATTAACTACAATCTGACAGGGCCGTTGAAACAAAGCGATCGTTCGCATCCTCAACACCTGTAATAAAAAGTTGACAATCAGATGGCAAGAGATGGCTCCATGATGGCTCAGATGTGTCTTGGTCATAGGTACATGACCGCTAGACTCCGTTAGTCCGAACACACCGCCTCCAGGCATCACGTTAAAGATTCCTGTCGGAGCGACTGTCACGAGGCAAGTCTTTATCAGGAGAGCCGACAGCTAGGAGTGTGTTCTCGAACTTATAAAACATCATCCCTACGTTCTCAAACTTAATATACAGCGCTACATTTAGACTCTTGTTAACATTCTTTCGTGAAAAGTATTTGAAAAATAAACCAGAACTTTGTAGTTGGTATTTATACTGTGTGAGTCGTCCTTGAGTGACGCACATGGAATGTGTTTTCTGCTGCTATAGTACGTGAGCCAAGCTCCGCCGCGAGTTGATATTTCCAAAGGATGGTTCAAGACTGTTTCGGGTTCTTAACGAGTATTTTATCAATCGCATGCACGTTTTGAGAACAACTGACAGATATTATGAAAAATGTAGAAACCTGTCTAAGGATATATATCAAGTTTATCTCCTTTTTTTTACGGGTTATCTAAGTACTTGACCATGCAACATAATACATATTATTATCTAAGCTTTACATGACAATACAAATGTTTGAATATATTAAACAGTAATGTGCTTTCCGACTAAATTTGAAGTAATTCACTTGAGTGTGAAACAAAAAATAGTTCCGTCATTTGAAATGTGGGTTCACGATAATTTGAGCATTTGTAACTGTCAACCATCTGTCAATTCGTGAAAAATGATGTATCGTATCAACAACTGCCCGACTTCACAGATGTTTTAATATATTTCTTAATATCTATAGTGCAAAGTAATTTTTTTCCATATTACTTGTTCGTTAATCCGGACTGTTACCGACCGTATTAACGGGGTTTCGTTCCCCTGAATTATAACGTCAACACCAGAGTGTAATGTTTCTATTTTGTGCCAAAACATTCCATAGGGCGTAAAGGTAAAATAGTGATAAAAATTATATGAATGGATCACTGAAAATCAGTGATGACACCAGGTGTTCGCGAAAAGGCTAAGCGGGTCTTACTCTACCAGTAATACCCGCCCCTCACTGTTTTTTATTTTGTTTGTTTGTTGTTTATCGTCGCACACAGCAATATTCCAGCTATATGACGGCGGTCTGTAAATAATCGAGTCTGGACCAGATAATCCAATGATTGACCACCTGATCCTATTAGTCGCCTCGTACCACAAGCGTGGTCGCCTTTCACGGCAAGCGTGGGTTACTGAAGACCTATTGTAACCCGGATGTTCACGGGTCCTGCTCACTGCTGAGTATGTCACAAACAAACAATACACTTTAAACACGTTTGCCCCGCCGTCATAAAGTTGATGTTATGACATGTAAACAAACACATATTGACAATAAACAAAGCACCAGATGACTGTCAGTTGTGTTCTGTTGTGACAATATAATTCTCATAACACCCGCCTGATTGACAGGTAGCAGGAAGTGAAATGGACATCTCATTATAGTTCACGACGGTGGACGTCAATAGTATGATGCAATACATGCATGGCCAAAACTGTTTCGGACCCAGTAGTGTACATTTCATATATGTTTAACGCCCTTTGAACAGTACTGCGTGGGAGGCGGGAGGAAAGTGGTGTGCGTTTTTTGTTTGTTTGTTTAAACGCCGCAATATTCTGCCTCTATGACGGCGGTCTATAGATATTCGAGTCTGTATCAGACAATCCTGTGATTGACATCTTTGGAATCAATAAGCGGGTCCAGCGATGGGGAGTGGGTAGTGCGGGTGTTTGTGGATGTGTATTGGTGTGTGGGGGGATTGCCACACAGAGAACAATGACACACGGGGAACAGCGACATACAGGGAACAGTGACACACAGGGAACAATGACACACGGGGAACAATGACACACAGGGAACAATGCCAGACAGGGAACAATGACACACGGAGAACAGCGACACAGACGGAACAGTGACACACAGGGAACAATGACACACAGGGAACAGCGACACACAGGTAACAGTGACACACAGGGACCAATGACACACAGATAACAGTGACACACAGGGAAGAATGCCTGACAGGGACCAATGACACATGGGGAACAGTGACACACAGGGAACAATGACACACGGGGAACAATCCCATACAGGGAACAATGACACACGGGGGAACAGTGACACACAGGGAAGAATGCCTGACAGGTACCAATGACACATGGAGAACAATGACACACGGGAAACAATCCCAGACAGGGAACAGTGCAGACAGGGAACAGCGACACACAGGGAACAATGACACACAGGGAACAGTGACACACAGGGAACAATGCCAGACAGGGAACAATGACACATGGGGAACAGTGACACACAGGGAACAATGACACACGGGGAACAATCCCAGACAGGGAACAATGACACACGGGGAACAATGCCAGACAGGGAACAGTGACACACAGGGAACAGCGACACACAGGGAACAATGCCAGACAGGGAACAGTGACACACGGGGAACAATCCCAGACAGGGAACAGTGACACACAGGGAACAGCGACACACAGGGAACAATGACACACAGGGAACAGTGACACACGGGAAACAATCCCAGTCAGGGAACAGTGACACACAGGGAACAGTGACACACAGGGAACAGCGACACACAGGGAACAATGACACACAGGTAACAATGACACACAGGGAACAATGCCAGACAGGGAACAATGACACATGGGGAACAGTGACACACAGGGAACAATGACACACGGGGAACAATGACACACAGGGAACAATGCCTGACAGGTACCAATGACACATGGAAAACAATGACACACGGGAAACAATCCCAGACAGGGAACAGTGCAGACAGGGAACAGCGACACACAGGGAACAATGACACACAGGGAACAATGACACATGGGGAACAGTGACACACAGGTAACAATGACACACGGGGAACAATGACACACGGGGAACAATGACACACGGGGGAACAGTGACACATGGGGAACAGTGACACACAGGTAACAGTGACACACAGGGAACAATGCCAGACAGGGAACAATGACACATGGGGAACAGTGACACACAGGTAACAATGACACACGGGGAACAATGACACACGGGGAACAATGACACACGGGGAACAATCCCAGACAGGGAACAATGACACATGGGGAACAATGCCAGACAGGGAACAGTGACACACAGGGAACAGCGACACACAGGGAACAATGCCAGACAGGGAACAGTGACACACGGGAAACAATCCCAGACAGGGAACAGTGACACACAGGGAACAGCGACACACAGGGAACAATGACACACAGGGAACAGTGACACACGGGAAACAATCCCAGTCAGGGAACAATGACACACAGGGAACAATGACAGACAGGGAACAGTGACACACAGGGAACAATGCCAGACAGGGAACTATGACACACGGGGAACAGTGACACACAGGGAACAATGACACACGGGGAACAGTGACACACGGGGAACAACCCCAGACAGGGAACAATGACACACGGGGAACAATGCCTGACAGGGAACAATGACACACGGGGAACAATGCCAGACAGGGAACAGTGACACACAGGGAACAATCCCAGACAGGGAACAATGACACACGGGGAACAATCCCAGACATGGAACAGTGACACACAGGGAACAATGCCAGACAGGGAACAATGACACACGGGGAACAGTGACACACAGGGAACAATGCCAGACATGGAACAGTGACACACAGGGAACAATGCCAGACAGGGAACAATGACACACGGGGAACAGTGACACACAGGGAACAATGCCCGACAGGGACCAATGACACATGGGGAACAGTGACACACTGGGAACAATGAAACACAGGGAACAGTGACACACAGGGAACAGTGACACACAGGGAAGAATGCCAGACAGGGACCAATGACACACAGGGAACAGCGACACACAGGGAACAGTGACACACAGGGAACAATGACACATGTATTCGATATACGTACATAATCTCCTCATCCCTGTCACAGATGGCTTAGTGGATAACGCAACGATCTATTCAATTCCATACGAAAACGAGTTAGTCCAACAGTGTCACACCAGTTCACTGTCCTTGTAAGTATCATAACTGCATGACGAAGGCAATAAAGTAACGTCGCTCGTTCTAATAAATAGCGAGTGAGTGTTGTTTTATGCCGCGTTCCAGCCACACCATCTGGATGGGCTTCACACATTGTACCCATATGGGAACGGAACCTCTTTTCTTTAACCTTTAACCACTAGGCCTCTACACCAACCCTAGGCGCGAACTGCTATTTTAATTTTAAAAGAACCATCAAATGAGCCTGGTTTAGTTCTGCATATGGGGGATGTGCCGGTGCTCTATGTGGACAGGTAAGTGGAGTAGCCTCGTGGTTCAAGTGTTCGCTCGCCGCTAGGGTGAGGTGAGGTGAGGTGAGGTGAGGTAAAATTGGGTTTAACGTCGCGTCCAAGATTATTGCACTTATATAGCGACGTGCATGCACGTGTGTGTGTGTGTGTGTGTGTGGCTGCTTGTACTAGACCGGACTGATACCGATTTATAGTGCTAGCCCACTGAGATACCATGCCGCAGTTTAACATGAATACCCCACTCAGACACAGTATACTGACTCCGAGCCGACTAGTCATTGTTTTATCCCCTTAATGCCGAGCGCCAGACAGGGTAGCAACAAGTACCATCTTTTAACGTCTTTTGGTATGACGTGGTCGGGGATCGAACCCCGGACCTTTCGCTCTCCGGGCGGACGCTCTACCACTAGACCACGGAGGTGGTCTCGCCGCTTGGGTTCGATTTTGAGTACAATACATGGGAGCCTTGTTTACATCCCCTCCGTAATACTGTTATATCAAAGACGTTTATAAATCTATATCTATATACGCCTTTGGTTAAATATAGTTCAAAGCGGAGTAAAAAGACGGTCACCCCCAAAACTAAACCAAGACACAAGCAGTACATGAATACTGACACATACTTTCAATCCTGCCTCTTTTCCACATTTCCGAGCACATGGCCAACGTAGCATTAGTTTTTAGCTGTAAGACCAACTATTAGCACTCGAGCGGTTGTGAACCAAGTCTATATACTTCCAGCACCAAGAGAGTTCACCAGAGTTACATAACGCAAGTCAACGAGTTCACGTCAACACCGGCTGACACTACCTCAGCGTTGTGCTTCTCCGCAAGGAGTCTTCTCCAGCGAGGCGTTAAACAGTTTAATGGCATCTCCTCGTGGAGAATTTGGTTTGGAATTATTTTCTGCTCGACCACAGTACAGTCAGTGAGTTCAAACCTTATCGCCACCAACAAGTAAAAGCGGCACTGAGCTTCATGACACCGATGCCCCCCCCCCCCCCCCCATACCCCACCCCCAATCCCCAACCCCACGTCGAACGTGACGTGTCAGGCCTTACGATGTACATGACCAGAGCAGGTTTCAGACCCTGTTCAGATTGAGAGACACGGCATATATTTCAGTGCAAGTCAGGTTTATGGTGGTTTAAGGTATTTGAGCCTAACGCAAAATGGAAAGATATGAAGATTGCTTCAGCTTTGACCGACACACGTGACCTTCTGCAGTAGTTCTGTCTGGGCTCGGATGACCATCGACTTTGTAACATTTCGGACTCACCATGCAGCGCTGCGTCTCTGGGATGCCCTGATCGTGGGTTGGATCCATTCCGGCTATGACCCTTGGTCTCTCAGGACAACACCCGTGCGCTTTGGTTTCACTAAATGGTAAACGTCTACAGTCTTCACTTCAGGCTTTCAAGCCATATTAGACGCGTGAAGATCCGGGGTAGAATACGTCTTCAGCAACCCATGCTTGCCGTAAAAGGCGACTATGCTTGTCGTAAGAGGCGACTAACTGGATCAGGTGGTCAGGTTCGCTGGCTTTGTTGTTCCATGTCATCGTATCACAATTGCGTGGATCAGTGCTCATGATATCAATCACTGGATTGTCTGGTCCAGACTCGATTATTTACAGACCGCCGTCATATAGCTGGAATATTGCTGTGTGCGGCGTAAAACAACAAACAAACAAACAAAATCAAGCCACATTATTGTGACACGCCGTGATATAACTGAAACACAGTTTAATGCATTACATTCATTTTGCAGTTGTTTAATCAGGAGATGATCTGATGACACACTGGCGGAGATGTACAATAGACTCTCCCTCGTCAGTTTCCGGCTTCTATTCTCTACATGTACATAAGATATTTGTTTCCACGAGGCCATATTTTGGTTTTCCATGATCGAATATCTGCAATGGTGTACATGAAATCAAGAATGGGCCTCCAAAATTTCAGTCATCTGTGGAATCGGAACTCCGGACTTCGGCGTGACGACGTTGACGCTTTTTAGCACAACAGGTACAGGGACGGGTCTAGGACTTGGATAGGGAGTGTACAAACCACTTACGTCTCACCAAGCTCTTTCCCAGCGCGTGACTCTCGGTGACATCGCTGCCACCGGTGTGGCCGGCCATTACAAGAATCTTGATATTTGCCCTCTAACCCCAAATGTAGGAACGTTTATACTTTTGTGAATGTATTTGGGAATGCTATCATAGTGACTTTTGAAAAAGGTTTACGACCGACCATATTCCCCAGATGAATTTACCTTTTTGTTTGTTTGATCAGATTGGTTCGAGATTACAGACGAGCGGAAAATCAGCCAACTTCCCCCTTATATTCTTACTATGTTAATTACATGATATAGTTGTAATGAAACATAAATTCAAACTGGCAAACAAAGAAAATAATTCGGCTTCTCGGCAGTCATCACTTGTTTGTGATGGTCAGTCGGTTGCGAGTTCAACTCCAAGCATGGTTATGGCCATTTATCATTGTGGGGAGCTTTGGTGGCAGCGACCGCATTCGTAAACCACTCGCCCCTTTCCGTAACCTGCGAGATAGACTCGTCCCCCTATCGATGAATGTTATGTGCGAAAATACGACAAAATAATCAGAATGCGCGTATGATTTCAAGATCTTCGTCAAAGAATCCCTCAGAAATTGTTTTTGATTTTAAATATATCTTGCATCTAAAAATATACCCAAGACACAGTAAAATGTTTTCAATCATACTGTATTATTCCGCATGTCCAGATGAACTTTCAGTTGCATCTGAAATATATATAATATATGGGGAAATATATGTGAACCATTACGCAACGAATGGACAATTGTTTTAGGTATGCCCGTTTGCGCTAAGATGGAACCCGGTCGCAAATTCGGCTTGTCCCGGAACAACACGAGTTGGTCACGCATGCAGCGACAGTATACTGAGCTCCGCGAACGGGCTATCGCTGTGAGGAGCTTGACGTCTCACGTGGTACACTGGTTGACACGGTGTCGGAAGAAGGTGAGGTGAAATTGGGTTTAACGTCGCGTCCAAGATTATTGCACTTATATAGCGACGTGCATGTACGAGTATGTGTTTGTGTGGCTGCTTGTACTAGTCCGGACTGATGCCGATTTATAGTGCTAGCTCACTGAGATACCATGCCGCAGTTTAACATGAATACCCCACTCAGACACAGTATACTGACTCCGAGCCGACCAGTCCTTGTTTTAGCCCCTTAATGCCGAGCGCCAGACAGGGTAGCAACATGTACCATCTTTTAACGTCTTTTGGTATGACGCGGCCGGGGATCGAACCCCGGACCTTCCGCTCTCCGGGCGGACGCTCTACCACTAGACCACGGAGGCGGTCGGTGTCGGAAGAAAGGGAGAGGGCACAGGAGGTCGTCAAAGGCAACACAATTCGCTGTGTAGAGTTGCGTCCCTTAGGCGTGACAGAAACCTATGATCTTAAGTTCGAATCCCAGTTCAGCACCACACCAATGAGTTTCACCTGAGCAGTACACGTCCAAGAGCTGCGCCACTTTAACCTGTCCTCCAACATCAAGCTGACACGCCGCGAAGTGAGTGGGAGAATCCTTGGTTTAAATCAACAAGAAAACATCCAGAAGACATCCAGAAAACTCTATGATGTGCTGGAATGCTTCAAGATAAAGTTTGTATCGTCTTAGCTAAACGCTCTACAGTCAATATGGTAGCCGAGCGATTAACACGTGTGTGAGTTGCCAGATTTAGAAACGCATCATATGCCGCGCACGTGCAGTTTTAGTCACCAGTAGTCTATGGTTCAAGTTGATTGCCTAGACCACTGAGGCCGTATTGGGTCTTTGTCTCATTACTGGTGTCGTGGAATGGAGATAAGACAGACACATAGCGTTATGTACTTTTCCCTTCTTCTTATACATCACTTCTAACGAGAGGAAGCCAAGTAGAAAATTAGACAAGTGTGTGCTGGGAGCGTGTTTTTGTTTAATTTTGATATACAGGAAACATGTGGTAGTTTATATCTCCGGCTCTTAACCCAAGACGTGTTTTTTATGTTTCAATAGCGTTTGGTGTTTTTCTTGCAATTTAACTCTTGGCAAGGTTAAGACAATTTTGTCTGTTATCGGGTCCTTTTGCGGATTCTGTTAATGTTGAAACAGGGGGTAGGAATGTGATGGTATATATGCAGCAGGACCCGGTGAACTTGGTAGAGTGCTCGTCGTGCTGATGCCAATGCTAAAGTAACAATCTAGGTGCACAAGACTTTCACTTTGAGGGGTGAGATCAAATCTTTCCACGTATTCCACGTGCCAGATGTCAATCTACCTAGTTCTTGTTCCTCCAGTGTGAGTGAGTATTGTTTTACGCCGTTGTTAGGAATATTCCAGTAATATCACGGCGAGGGGCACCAGAAATGGGCTTCACACATTGTACCCATGTCGGGATTCGAACCCGGGTCTTCGGCGTGACGAGCGAACGGTTTAATCACTCGGCTACCCGACCGCCCCTTCTCCAGTGGGATGCTGATGAGTGTAGAGTTACGTTTTATGATCCTTGGACTCGTTGACTGCGATGTGTCACGAGGTAGCTTATATTAATCTATGTCATCCCTTTTGTCTTCGTTGTGCCTCGTATGTTGGTTTGTTGTATAACGCCGCACTCAGCAATATTCCAGCTATATGACGGCGGTCTGTAAATAATCGAGTCCGGGCCAGACAATCCAGTGATTGACATCATTAGCATCGACCTAAGCAATTGGGATACGATGACATGCATCAACCAAGTCAGCGAGCCTGACCTCCATATCTCGTTAGTCGCCTCTTACGGCACGCATAGGTTGCTGAAGACCTATTCTACCCCGGATCTTCACGGGTCCCTCACTCAAAATGGTCTCAACTGGTCGATTATATCAGTTCTGAGGGGTATTCTGTGTGCATCATATTGCAAGGCAGTAAAATGCCGAGTCAGTTTCCATCACACACTTGGACAGGAAACTGTCGGGCGAAAGAAAGTATATATTAAAAAACGGATTTGCCCAAACAATTCCAAACATTATCAAAACGTTGCTTGGCTGAAAATAGTCGCCGAAACACTACAAACGCAAGGTCCAAAACGCAAATATGATACCCGTATCAGATACATCATTATCGAATAACCCTTTCTTGTTTGTTTCATTCTTGGTGTATACTGTCTATTGCAGTTTAACCACAGTGTGACGTCCATTATAGATGGCATGCATGTGCGGATGTAAATACATACACGAATGACACAGTCACAGTGCATTCATAGTACGTTCACAATACAGCCACAGTACAGTCACGGTATAGTCACAGCACGTTCAGAGTACATTCACAGTACAGTACATTCACATTACAGTCAGTATATTCACAGTACATTCACAGTACAGTACATTCACGGTACATACACAGTACAGTCTACATTCACATTACAGTCAGTATATTCACAGTACAGTACATTCACGGTACATACACAGTACAGTCAGTGCATTCACAGTACAGACATAGTACATTCACGGTACAGTCAGATCACAGTCACAGTGCATTCACAGTACATTCACAGTACAGTCAGTGCACTCGCAGTACATTCACGGTACATTCACAGTTCACTCAGTACATTCACAGTACAGTCAGTGCATTCGCAGTATATTCACAGTACAGTACATTCACATTGCAGTAAGTATATTCACAGTACAGCCAGTGCATTCACCTACATTCACAGTACAGTCAGTGCATAAACATAACAGTCAGTATATTCACAGTGCATTCAAAGTACAGTCAGTACATTCACATTACATTCACCTGTATTCACAGTGCATTTATAGTCCATTCACAGTACATTCACAGTACAGCAAGTACAGTCACAGTACTTTCACGGTACGTTCACATTACAGTCAGTGCATTCACAGTGCATTCACGGTACATTCAAGATACATACACATTACTGTCAGTGCATTCACAGTGCATTTACAGTACATTCACAGTACAGTCAGTGCATTCACCTGCATTTACGGTATTGTCACAGTACAGTCAGTGCATTCGCAGTGCATTCACATTCACAGTACATTCACATTGTCGCTTAATAAGGGGACGATGGTGAAGAGTAGTAGTTAAAGAGTTTTTGGTCGTCACGTCGAAGATCCGCTTTTGAATCCCCACATGAGTACAATGTGTGTGTGAAGCCCATTTCTGGTGTCCCCATTTGCTGGAATATCGCTAAAAGCGGCGTAAAATAATACTCAGTCACTCACTCTTAATGGCTGGTTTACCGTGTCGAAAAAGCTCCAACACCAGCTGCACGGATATTGGTCCGAAGGATTTCAAGACCTGAGTGCAAGAGGTTCCAGTACTTGGAATGTTCCAAGAGAAACCTTTATTTGTGCAGGGGGTGAGAACCTTCATCTGGTCTCAAATACTTCATTCTTGACGTGGGAATAGTTTTGTAATCTGTATATTGTTCATCGCTGCGAGCCACCCTGCACAGTGATATACAACTAATATCGTCATCCCTTCATGTTTATTTATACACCAGCCGCTCAGGAACACACGGACACACGCGAGAACCGCACGGGTGAAGCGGATCAATTCCGAAATAGATACATCCTCACTGAAGACGAAGCACCGAGCGGTCATTGAGGTACACCACTCAAGTACCCTTCTCGATCATGTATATGCTTTATGTCTAAACATCTAAATTATAGGATGCATACCTGAAATACGACTACGAGTTGAGGGAGTTATTTTCGACTTATGCTGTTGACACGTCCGGTTTGAGTGCTCCGGTTTGGTTAGAAATACTTCCGGTTTCTTTACTAATGCGTGTTACGCTTCTTGTTTGTGAAAGGAATCTATAGATGCGGAATATTTATAGAGTCGTAGAGCTGTTTCTTGGAATAACTATATATATATCGTGGAGCAATGCCATGCAATCAAAAGTAATCATGAATATTTTATGTGTTAGGGTGTCTCAGGTGCGTGAACCAAACTTCAGCGGCTTTACATTGGCTTACCGAAACAAATTTTAAATGTAAAGCATTGTAAACATACACATTTCCACTATATTATTTAATGCCAGAAAATAAAGTACACGAAACATAGTTCTATAAACACTATATAATATAGAGCTTCTGTGGGGGCAGGTTGCCGCCGTTGTCTGATGGATAGTGGTGGTCTGATGGATAGAGATGGTCTGATGGATAGAGGTGGTCTGATGAATAGGGGTGGTCTGATGGATAGAGGTGGTCTGATGGATAGAGGTGGTCTGATGGATAGAGGTGGTCTGATGGATAGAGGTGGTCTGGTGGATTGAGGTGGTCTGATGAATAGAGGTGGTCTGATGAATAGAGATGGTCTGATGGATAGAGGTGGTCTGGTGGATAGAGGTGGTCTGATGGATAGAGCGTCTGTCCGGAGAGCGAATGGTCGTTGTTCGATCCCCGTCCATGTTACCATTCCTGGTGCTTGGCATTATGTGGATTAAAAAGGACTGGTCGGCTCGGAATCAAAATATTGTATCTAAGTGGGTATTCATGTTAAACTGTGGCATGGTATCGCAGTGGGCTTGCACTATAAAATCGGCATTGGTCTAGACTAGTACAAGCAGCCACACACACACACACACACACACACACACAAACACACACGTGTATGCACGTCGCTATATAAGTGCAACAATCTTCAACGCAACGTTAAAATCCAATTCACCGCACCTCACCTCACCTCACCTCACCTCACCTCACAGTAGTAAAATGAAATGGATATATATTTGATATACCCTACACTGAAGTACAAAACGTCTGTATGTGTGTAAGAACACAGACACGTGGCTTGCTGGATACCATCATCTTGGGCAGATCAAAGACGCTCGGCGTTGCTCCATGTATACTATTCAGGGGCTATAAGGGGATCTCTAGCAGCGTCTGATGGTCCCTCAGGGGGTATAAAGGTCACAAAATTCGTCAGATGGCTCAAACACCAACTTAGCAACCTTTCGCGTAACATACAAACTCTGTCTCGCACGGTGCTGTCTGTCATGGGAAGAAACAGGGCGAGCTTTGCAGATCGTATACACTCCGTATCATACCCTTGAGACTTCAAGAACGTCTCTGGCAGAAGCAGTGTAAACTCAAACCTTATAATCAGTGTGTTGGAAACTGTTTCAAGGGGGTCCTTTGCAACAGCGAATCTCGTAAAAGGGCCGAGTTAAACATCCCTTTTCCATCAACCCCGGAGCACCTCAATAACAATCGAACAAGTGGCTTAAAAAAGCCATATGTATGAAGCTATTTATTGCTTTAACCTTCCTTCAGTACAACAGGTGCAGGGAGTGCTGCTTACAAACGCATAACTTAACCCTTGGTGCTGCTACCTGCGAATAGGACACCCCTGCACTATCATCAGAGAATTTAATTTAAAAACATGGGGTTAATAAACCAGACACGGACCTCAGAAAGCACGACCACGTGTTATCTTAGTGTTTTTCCTGTTGCACGACTTTCTGAAATAATTTAGATAAAGGAACGAATTTGCTGAATTAAAAGAGTAAAAGGGGGAAAGAAAATATCGAATGACTTCGTAAATCAGAGGTTTTTGAGCAAGGCTTCTCGGACGTGCAGCTGTCGCGGGACATACGCCATCAAATATAATACTTCCACGTGCGGGTAAACTCACAACAGATGTACAACAGCTAGTCCAGGGGGTCCTCTCGTTCCAGAGCTTTATGATCGTCTCAGAATGATTTACTCTCCCTGCAATGATACATAACGCTTGACGAATTGCACGTGTCACTGTCTGTCTGCCAGTATGTTTTTGTCCATTAATCCCTGTCATTTCCTTACAGAAGTTGATTTATTCTTTAAAGTTTTCGATCCTCTAAATACCTTATCCTACATAGCGCATGGTTGAGGCATGTAACATGTGCGTGTCTGGGTAGCTCTGGGTGGCCAAGTCGTCTAATGCGCAGCGGGGGCGGTCGGGTAGCCTAGTGGTTAACGCGTTCGCTCGTCACGCCCCGGGTTCGATTCCCCACATGGGTACAATATGTGAAGCTCATTTCTGTTGTCCCCGCTGTGATATTGCTAGAATATTGCTAAACGCGGCGTAAAACCATACTCACTCACTAATGCGCAGATATTGACTGGCAGAGTTGCTTCCCTTAGGGTCCTGGGTTCGAATCCCTTATTCAACCATCATGTTTCTATCTGGGTCGGGGTCATTCTCTGCTCGTTGTATGGCCCGCACGGTAACAGCTTGCATCACTTCTCCCACACGAAACTGACACGCCATGAATGAGTGAGTGAGTGAGTGAGTGAGTTGGGTTTTACGCCGCTTTTAACAGTATTCTAGTTATATAACGGCGTGTCAGCTTAATGTGGGAGGAAAGCCCGAAGTGATGCAGGTCTCAAACGTTTACCACTTCGGTGAAACCCACGAGCACGGGTATGGTGCTGACAAACCTAGAAACATAATCGGGGCGAACCGGGATTCGAACCCACAATCATAGGTTTCTGGCGTGCCCAAGGGACGCAACTCTGCACAGCGAATCGCGGCGCCTTAGACGACTGGGCCACTCGTGCCCCCCGCCACGCCATGATATAACTGAAATTATGTTGAAAGAGGCGATAAACTTAACATTTGTCCGTCTAATGCCAGTAAAATAATATAAGGGAACAGCAGTTTACAGGAAGACAATCACGGCTGTATTATATCGGGGGATGAAGACAGATGTATCACATAAAGGTCTTTTGTGACTTTAATCTAACGCTGTATCGCGAAATCTCTATGGAGTTACAAATATTTGTATGTTATGTATGCTCGTTTTACCTCCTCAATAATTGTACATAGCTTGTTGTAAATCTTTTTTATATCGTTTATTTTCACCGCTTATGTTTTCTCCATGTTAAGAAATACACTTTGGCTAAGGGCCCCAGGACCGCCTCCGTGGTCGAGTAGTAGAGCATCCGCCCGGAGAGCGCCCCAGGAGGAGAGCGGAAGGTCCGGGGTTCGATCCCCGACCGCGTCATACCAAAAGACGTTAAAAGATGGTACTTGTTGTTACCCTGTCTGGCGCTCGGCATTAAGGGGCTAAAACAAGGACTGGTCGGCTCGGAGTCAGTATACTGTGTCTGAGTGGGCTATTTATATTTAACTGCGGCATGGTATCTCAGTGAGCTGGCACTATTAATCGGCATCAGTCCGGACTAGTACAAGCAGCTACACACACACACGTACATGCACGTCGCTATATAAGTGCAATAATCTTGGATGCGACGTTAAACCCCATTTCACCTCACCTCACCCAAGCGCCCCAGACTATGCAATTCCCTGGCTATCCCGGAGTGATTGTGCTCTCCGAGGGCCGCGCGCGCAGTACATTCAAAATGTGTCAGGATCTTGTGTCTTGACCCCGGGATTCGGGAGGCCGTTTAAGAGTTGGCTCGCTATTGGGCGGTCGTTCGAAACTCAGGTTTCGTTAGTAAGTGATTACGGGGAACGTTGGATCTAGACTTACTCTGGTTGTATTGAGTTAAACTTAGTAGCTAGGGTTTGCAATACAACGTTATTCTAGTAATTCGTTGATAACCAACCTTCCCGTGATTGTCTAATTTTAGAAATTTTAGTATTTACTTGCTCAGTCAAAGTGACTGAATGAATCATTGGTCTATTAGACTAGCTTGATATTCAGACCTTCTCGTCTATTTTATTGTCCAAGCGATTTATTTTAGGGTTAGGCCCTCTGTGTTTATTTCCTGTTATTTAACACAGCCGAGGTTATTGACTCATTAGATTGTTGACATAATTAACTCAGGTGTTCATTCACCGCAGCCGACTTTACTGGCTGCGTATCCATCTTTTGTTGTTTTAGCTATTTTCATTTTATTACTGTAATAAAGTAGCTTAGGTAAGTGAGAAAGTTTTTACGCCGCTTTTAGCAATATTCCAGCGATATCACGGCGGGGACACCAGAAATGGGCTTCACACATTGTACCCATGTCGGGAATCGAACCCGGGTCTTCGGCGTGACGATCGAACGCTTTAACCACTAGGCTACCCGACCGCCCAGCTTAGCTAAGCCGCTTATGTAAAAAAAATGAATTTATTTGCCCTGATGTAATTAATCAGTGGCCTTTGTCAGCACAGACTGATCATTTTAATGTTATATATTGGTACAATTAGTTGTTAGTAATAAAATAATTTGAACCTATAACCAGGTTTTCATTATTACTTTATTCTTGTATAATGACCCCCCCCCCCCCCCCCCCCCCCCAGCCCTCCCACCCCCGCCAGACCCGCGTGCACATCATCATCATTATCGTCTTCGCACACAGAATCTTGAAAAAGACCCTACCTTTGAAATACCACACATACGTTAGCGAGGAACGTCTACATGGATTTATGGGTTATATTTATAATACTAACTTATTTATATTTATGATATGTATATATTATAACTGCCAGTTCTAACAATATCAGCACTGGCGTTGCTTACGAAATAAAGGGTATATATCATAATCCACATTGTCTACATACGCCTGACGAGACAGGCACGGATGAATCAGTCAGAGAATAATGAGAAATATATATTTAATGTCCTACTTATGTCTCCCCGTAAAGAAACCAAAAAAGGGAGTTTATCATATAGACTCATTTTGTATGTGGATACTAAGTTCGTGACCCAGTGTCAAATTAATTATACAGTAAGAATATGTTTGCGTCATGAAATTTCAATATTTATTACGATAATACCAGTGAAGATTATTCAGCGCTGCTTAAAGGCCGAAGGATTACGTGGGGTCCTGTATTGTATTGTCACTTCGATTCACTTCATGGTAGGGAATCTTGGGGAAGATTGGTTATCTAAATGAAACAGCGATCGTTTCAAGCTATGATCTATGACAATGGTGTAGATGTGAATGCGTTCGTTCGTCACGCTGTAGACCCGGGTATGTTATCTTTGAAATTCATTACTGGTGTCACCTGTTACCTTGAAAACACCTTGAAAACGCTTGAATATAGCAGAAAAGCGGAGTAGAACGCACATCCTCATCCTTACCGACCATATCACAGAGTGAAACCACTCATTAAGCTCTCCACCGCCTCCGTGGTCTTGTGGTAGAGCGTCCGCCCGGAGAGCGGATGGTTCGGGGTTCGATCCCCGACCGCGTCATACCAAAAGACGTTAAAAGATGGTACTTGTTGTTACCCTGTCTGGCGCTCGGCATTAAGGGGCTAAAACAAGGAATGGTCGGCTCGGAGTCAGTATACTGTGTCTGAGTTGGGTATTCATGTTAAATGCGGCATGGTATCTCAGTGAGCTAGCACTATAAATCGGCATCAGTCCGGACTAGTACAAGCAGACAACACACACGTGCATACACGTCGCTATATAAGTGCAATAATCTTGGACGCGACGTTAAACCTAATTTCACCTTACCTCACCATTAAGCTCTCCAAGGCTATCCTCGTGATGGTAACGGATATATATATATATATATATATAAACGTCAACGCCAGAGAAAAAGATTCCATTAGGCACAAAAGGTAAAATAGTAGTGAAGTGAGAATTATATGGATGGATGACTGAGAGTCAGTGATGACACCAGGTGTTCTTCAAGTTGAAGAGGGGTGTTATACGGACATTAGCATTATCACAGACGCAGGTGATACTGTGCTGCAAAGTCATCGGTTCTGGATCAGGAAAACCAGTGCTTTATGGTATGAGCAGCATTCTCTGACATCGGGTTTCGAAACAGAGATCCTCGTCACAGATGAGGGAAGATCTTCACATTGATGAATCACACATATACATTCGTCACTCCTCGCCCATTTCCGTAGACCTGTACCGGAATTACATGACTGGTCCCGAATGGCACATGTCGCCATTGATGCTACCCGACCTTTTTCTCTGAGGATTACCTTCCGGGCGCTAAATATTTCTTCGGAGGGCTCGTTCCGACTTAGCCAGCAGCTTAAAGGTGCACTGTATTGCTTGAGTAGTTGTGCATGGTTGGCACCTACCCGTGTCAAACCGAGAATAATTGAGTGAGTGAGTTTGGTTTAACGCATTATCATTGAACATTAGTCCAGTTATATCAGGGCGTGTCAATATGATGAAGAAAAGCCGGAAGTGATGCTGGTCTTAGACCTTTACCGCTTTGTGAAACCCACGAGCACGGTATGATGCTGACAAACCTAGAAACATAATCGGAGCGAACTGGGATTCGAACCCAAAATCATAGGTTTCTGTTGTGTCCAAGGGACGCAACTCTGCAAAGCGAATTGCCTCGACTTGGACGACTAGGCCACCCGTGCCCCCCAGAAATAATTGAGGGAATAAGGGAGAAGTGACACCACGTGTCAATTTTATTGCTGAAAACATTTCCGGAGTGAGGCTTATGAAGCAGCGATTAATTGAGAGATGTTGTTTTATGCCGCACTCTGCAATGTTATAACTTCACCAATAACTAATAGCTCCAACCAGTGGTTGATAACACGAGAACCATCTGTGCCGTCGGGTGAGATGCCATACAGGAGAAGTCATTGCCATCCAGGACTGACCACGTGGTCTGTGGAGTTTCGGGGTTACTTTTTAGGAGTCGTTCTACACCGTTTTTAGCAATATAGCTTTTTAACAATCTTGAAATACTTGTCGAAACTGAGATGACTGGCTATTTAATGTCCCACATGTATATGAAGGGGGGTGGAAAGAAAAGCAGTAAATGCATGAGTGATGAACATATAGATTGCGTGGGAGAACACGCCGAAGAAGCACCTCGATATGTATTTATGCTATAAGGCGATTGTCCGTGTGGAATCCTTATTGGCATATTGGTGACGTATCGCTTATCTCGAACGACGGAGAACTCGACGCAATTGCGATAAATCACGGTTTCTTATTCACCGGCGAGATGGAAAACAACGTGTTTATCATCGTCGAAATGAGCGTTTTGCCCCATATTGCGTACGTAAATTCGATAAATTCGGTGGCGGTAGTGTCATGGTGTGGGCCATATCCTACACCACGAGATCTGACTTGGTTGTGGTTCAGGGAAATTTGACAGCAAATCGCTAAATGAATCAAATTCTTCAACCTCCCCTTCTTTCAATCATTGACCGCCAGAGGGAGCTGTTTCAACAGGACAACGCTCCACCGCACGCAGCTCGTGCCACGGTAGACTACCTTCATAATGCTAACATCAACGGCTTGCCCTGGCCGTCGAGATATCCAGTTCTCAATCGAATTCAATCGAATCCTGCCCAATCGAACACCTCTGGGATGAACTCGATCGACGTGTACGTCAACGTCAGAACACGCCGCAGACACTTCCACAACTGGCCAACGCGTTACAAGCAGAATGGCGCAGAGTTCCGTAGGGCAGAATTCGTACACTTATCCAGTCAGTGCCGAGGAGATGCAGAGCCGTGATTGCTGCCCGGGGCGGTCACACGAGATACTGAGATCAGCGCAACCTTGTGCCCTTATGTGACATGACAATGAGGTGAGATGACATGGGGTTTAAAGTCGCGTCCAAGATTATTGCACTTATATAGCGACGTGCATGTACGTGTGTGTGTTTGTGTGTTTGTGTGGCTGCTTGTACTTCAAGCTCACTGATATACTAGCCGCAGTTTAATATAAATAGCCCACTCAGACACAGTATACTGACTTCGAGCCGATCAGTCCTTGTTTTAGCCCCTTATTGCCGAGCGCCAGAGAGGGTAACAACAAGTACCATCTTTTAACGTCTTTTGGTGTGACGCGGCCGGGCATCGAACCCCGGACCTTCCCTTCTCCGGGCGGACGCTCTACCACTAGACCACAGAGGCGATCGACATAATAATGAACAGTTGTCAATGACTTTGCACAACGACAACATGTGACTAGCGAGTTCCAAAATTCCATATTTGTATCATTCTATGATATTAAATTAAATATATCGACTTTATTAGGTACAATAAATCTACCTGTGCGTTTTTTAATGGACGAAAAAATGATGGAAAGAAAGAAGAATAAATTGATAAATATACGAAAGTCAGTTAATAATTGTTAGAAAATCAATAAATAGGTCTGAAAATAAATATAAGCTAGGTGACTATTACTTACATAAACTATATACTTAGATAAACAAATAAACACTAAATCGATGGGTCATGAAATGAATGTCAATTGTTTATTACTAGACAGATACACGAACAACAGACAGATCGGTAAATAACTATGTATAGGTTGACTATTACTAAAAGATAAGATAAACAACTACACAAACAACGAATAGATAGGTAAATAAATATGTCGGTAGACAATTAGATTAAAAAAATAAACCAAAATATATAATTTGTCGAGTTTTGATAACTTCAATGTCAATTTCTAAAATCGAATGTATTTTCTCGGCTCCTATTTATGATATATTCAAAGAGAGTGATGAAAACAGCACCGTAATGCTATTGTTGGCTTGTGTATGTTTGGAAGGGGTTGCAGTTGTGGGTTAGCCTAATTTATGCTACAGGGCCACAGTGGGTCCATACCGAATATAAACGCCATCCGTACCCTCAGTTGAACCTTTGAAAGTTGTACCAAGTGAGGGGTGTCTCGGAAAATAGGTGATGCGTTAAGAATAAATACAACATGCATAATTCTCCGCGCTAAAGTGTTATGGCGAGAGGGTGGTTTGAGCGGAAGCGTGTAGATGCAGACGGAGCCCAGTACAGTGCTACCGCTGGAATGGGTGCGAACACGCACTGCCCTCAAACCGTCTACACATTATATAGCCACTTTATTCATATCGATTTGTTAAGTGCCAATCAATTTATTTATAAAAGATCAAACGTATGAATAATCCCAACGTTGTCCTGTGTGGAATGCCTGAAGGAAAAGAGGTTAGGAAATGATGTTTGTTTTTTGTTTTTTACAGATTCGTTAAAATGATTGATATCTTTACAGGAAACAGTCCACGACGTGTTTGACGAGTAACATGGCTACGAGAGACGACCAAGACAGCTGGGGTGGATGTACGTCGTACGAACAGCGTTAGAATTGCGTTTCTTGCTTCAGTCCCCTCAACACGTACACTTGTCCCTGTCAGGGGGTCGTCACTTAGACAAATCACTTGTCTGTCTTTGTCATGCGAATCAGTGTGTTCCTGTCAGAGGAATGTGTCCGTCAGAGAGGTGTAGCTGTACGGGGAAAGTGTGGTGTCACCACCGCCCCCACCGCCCGACCATCTTTCAGCCTCAACTCACCCCCCCCTTCTACCAGCCTATACTCATCCCCTTCTAACAGCCTATACTCATCCCCCTCTACCTGCCTATACTCATCCCCTTCTACCAGCCTATACTCATCCCCTTCTACCTGCCTATACTCATCCCCTTCTACCAGCCTCAACTCATCCCCTTCTACCTGCCTATACTCATCCCCCTCTACCTCCCTATACTCATCCCCCTCTACCTGCCTATACTCATCCCCTTCTACCAGCCTATACTCATCCCCCTCTACCTGCCTATACTCAACCCCTTCTACCTGCCTATACTCATCCCCTCTACCTGCCTATACTCATCCCCTTCTACCAGCCTATACTCATCCCCTCTAACTGCCTATACTCATCCCCTTCTACCTGCCTATACTCATCCCCTTCTACCTGCCTATACTCATCCCCTTCTACCAGCCTATACTCATCCCCTTCTACCAGCCTATACTCATCCCCTCTAACTGCCTATACTCATCCCCTTCTACCTGCCTATACTCATCCCCTTCTACCTGCCTATACTCATCCCCTTCTACCTGCCTATACTCATCCCCTTCTACCAGCCTATACTCATCCCCCTCTACCTGCCTATACTCATCCCCTTCTACCAGCCTATACTCATCCCCTTCTACCAGCCTATACTCATCCCCCTCTACCTGCCTATACTCATCCCCTTCTACCAGCCTATACTCATCCCCTTCTACCAGCCTATACTCATCCCCCTCTACCTGCCTATACTCATCCCCTTCTACCAGCCTATACTCATCCCCTTCTACCAGCCTATACTCATCCCCTTCTACCAGCCTATACTCATCCCCCTCTACCAGCCCATACTCATCCCCTTCTACCAGCCTATACTCATCCCCTTCTACCAGCCCATACTCATCCCCTTCAACAGCCTATACCCATCCCCTTCTCAGCTCTAACAGCCTATACCCCCCCCCCCCCTCTTCTCAGCTCTAGCAGCCTATACTCATCCCCTTCTCAGCTCTATCAGCCTATACCCCCCCCCCCCCCTCTTCTCAGCTCTAGCAGCCTATACTCATCCCCTTCTCAGCTCTAACAGCCTATACCCCCCCCCCCCCCTCTTCTCAGCTCTATCAGCCTATACTCATCCCCTTCTCAGCTCTAGCAGCCTATACTCATCCCCTTCTCAGCTCTATCAGCCTATATTCATTCCCTTCTCAGCTTTGTCATGAATCAGCCTATACTTATCACTTTCTCAGCTCCATCAGGCTATACTCGTTCCAAGTCAGTATAATGTATCTGTGTTGGGTATTAATGTTAAACTGCGACCTGGTATCTCAGTGGGCTAAGCATGTCAATTCCGCATTAGTCCTGACTAGTACAATGTCACACACCAACACACACACACACAAACACACACACACACACACACACACACACACACACACACACACACACACACACACACACACACACACACACACACACACACACACACGCACGCACACACGTGTATGCACGTCGCTATATAAGCGCAAACATCTTGAACTCGACGTGAAGCCCCACTTCACTTCACACCTCCATCAGCCTACACTCATGCCATTCAGAGACTTGAGGGTTCGTTAGTACTTCAGGGCACCCATGTATATTTTTCAATTTTTAGCCTTATAACATACTTGATTTATGTGACTGTGTGTTGGTCTATAGGCAGGTGAACGATATGTGTGGCTTATGTTGATTTGAATCACAGAGACGCGTTTACACGAGATTGTTTTCACGGTCTAGAAATGTTCTCCTTTTGAGCATATTTCGTGTTTACGAATATAGGATGGTTTAACTAACGAATGCCTGGGTTGGTATGGATAATGACTTCGTATACGCTAGTGTGGCTAATGATCATGTTATGGTATGACTTTATGTCATTAAAGTGAAGGAGCGTCACGTTATGATCACAGGGGCTTGTGACGCTAAAGCTAGCAGCTACACGATGTATGCTTAAAAGCACTGTAAGGATCCTGCAAATAGTACTCACACTGACTGTGACAATATATCCTTTACAAAGTCCTGATACTGGCTGTGACAATATATCCTTTACATAGTACTGACACTGGTTGTGGCCATATATCCTTTACATAGTCCTGGCACTGGTTGTGGCCATATATCCTTTACATAGTCCTGGCACTGGTTGTGACCATATATCCTTTATATAGTACTGACACTGGTTGTCACTATATATCCTTAATATAGTACTGATACTGGTTGTGGCCATATATTCTTTACATAGTACTGACACTAGTTGTGACTGTATAACCTTTACATAGTACTGATGCTGGTTGTGACCATGTATCCTTTACATAGTACTGATACTGGCTGTGGCTATATTACCTTTACATATTACTGACACTGGGTGTGGCCATATATCCTTTACATAGTACTGACACTAGTTGTGATTATATATCCTTTACATAGTACTGATACTGGCTGGGGCCATATATCCTTTATAAAGTACTGATACTGGTTGTGGCTATATATCCTTTACATAGTACTGACACTGGTTATGGCCATATATCCTTTACATAGTACTGACACTAGTTGTGACTATATATCCTTTACATAGTACTGACACTGGGTGTGGCCATATATCCTTTACATAGTACTGACACTGACTGTGACCATATATCCTTTACATAGTACTGACACTGGGTGTGGCCATATATCCTTTACATAGTACTAACACTGGTTGTGAACATATATATCCTTTACATGGTACTGACACTGGGTGTGGTCATATATCCTTTACATAGTACTGACACTGGTTGTGACTATATATCCTTTACATAGTACTGACACTGGGTGTGGCCATATATCCTACTGACACTGGGTGTGGCCATATATCCTTTACATAGTACTGACACTGGCTGTGACCATATATCCTTTACATAGTACTGACACTGGGTGTGGCTATATATCCTTCATAAAGTACTGACACTGGGTGTGGCCATATATCCTTTACATAGTACTGACACTGGGTGTGGCCATATATCCTTTACATAGTAATGACACTGGTTGTGACTATATATCCTTTACATAGTACTGACACTGGGTGTGGCCATATATCCTCTATATAGTACTGACACTGGCTGTGACCATATATCCTTTACATAGTACTGACACTGGGTGTGGCCATATATCCTTCATATAGTACTGACACTGGGTGTGGCCATATATCCTTTATATAGTACTGACACTGGCTGTGGCCACATATCCTTTACATAGTACTGACACTGGCTGTGGCCATATATCCTTCATATAGTACTGACACTGGCTGTGGCCACATATCCTTTACATAGTTCTGACACTGGGTGTGGCCATATATCCTTTATATAGTACTGACACTGGCTGTGGCCACATATCCTTTACATAGTACTGACACTGGCTGTGGCCATATATCCTTTACATAGTCCTGACACTGGCTGTGGCCACATATCCTTTACATAGTTCTGACACTGGGTGTGACTATATATCCTTTATATAGTACTGACACTGGCTGTGGCCACATATCCTTTACATAGTACTGACACTGGCTGTGGCCATATATCCTTTACATAGTCCTGACACTGGCTGTGGCCACATGTCCTTTACATAGTCCTGACACTGGCTGTGACTATATATGCTTTACATAGTCCTGACACTGGTTGTGGCCATATATCCTTTAAATAGTACTGACAAACGTTCTGACCACATATCATGTAGCTGATATTTTTGTATTCCAAGCCCCTCTGTTGTAGTTATTAAGGGAATAAAGGAATCATAGTTTAATGTTAAGTAGAAAACGTCATTTCTGCAATCATGAATTACATATATTGAAATCAGTCACACTTTTATAGAGGCATGGCGTCGTCTAGTGCTTCGTCACACCCAAGGCCATGTTTGTAGAGGTCATACGGGTATATGGTCTCTGGGTAGATATATGTGTGAATCCCACGTTTGTCACCCGCCGTCATAGTGATGCAACACGTCAACAGCGGTGAAAAGACATATTCACCCACTAAAAAATCGAAACAGATTTGTCGGGTGGGAAATATCGCTTCCGATAAGTCGGTCGTTCCACTTAGACCTACAAAGGTCAAACAGCACAACGTGTTCATCGCACTGTTTGACCCTCGGTGATTTCAGGGGTGATTCTCAACCCAGAGAATCAATTACAAAATCGTGAATTTTGATCCGTGCCATTGACAAGCGCTTAACAATGAAAGCCAGGCCGAGGTGCAGGCGACACGGAACGATCTCCACTGATAGGTATATGTACACCTTGACTAAAGAGCTCAGGGGCTCAATCCGGTTGCTGTTTATTTACTTGATCGGCTGACCAAAGAGATCATGCCTTAAATCTGATTAGAACACGAGTAGAACGTGGTATTCGATCAAAGAGGTCAGCTGATGATAAATTATTTTGCCTGCACTCGGCCACCTTTGTAAAAGATACTTCTAAATACATTGACCACGAAATCTCGGGTAGTTTGTTATTTTGCGAGATTTGGGATCTATGCCTCTGCGGGACTGCTCTCTTATCGAAACAAGAGGTTATAAACAATGGGGTTATTCTTGTTCCTGTTGATAAATAATTGATTTCCACCGTAAACATAATCTGTAAATCATAACAGTACCCTATTGACAAGGTCTTGTAGTGAACTTGTATCAAGAGTACACATTGATGAAAACATAAACCGAAAGTTCTGAAAACAATCTTTTTCGGTTCGAGACAAAAAGATGCCAGTGCATTTGCATCAATAAGTTAAAAATATTTTATCAGTTGATGGAAATATGCGTAGGTATTCTGGGTATAGAAATGATAGTTTCATCTCTTATAATGTGCCTGTTTTCAAACATTAATTTAGAAAGTTACAAAAACACTATTTGCTACAAATCGGGGCAGTGGGTAGCCTCGTGGTTAAAGCATCGGCTTGTCAAGTCAAAGATCCTTCTTCCGATTCCCCACGGAGTTGAAATGTAGCAAGGCTCTCATAGCATTGGTTTCCCGAGCTTAAACTCACTCACTCACTCTGATGCAGGCCATATGACATAGGTTGACACAGATCGTTACACGGATTAACAATACAACCAGTCTCTCTCTCTCTGTCTCTATCTCTCTCTCTCTCTCTCTCTCTCTCACTCTCTCTCTCTCTCTCTCTCTGTCTCTATCTCTCTCTCTCTCTCTCTCTCTGACAGATCGTTACACCGTGAAACCAGCTTATCTCTCTCTGTGTCTCTCTCTCTCTGTCTGCCCTGTCTCGTCTCCCTCTCTGTGTGTGTCTGTCTGTCTCTCTCTCTCTTCCTCTCTTTCTCTGTCACTCTCTCTCTGTCTCTCTCTCCCTCTCTTTCTCTGTCTCACTCTCTCTCTGTCTCTCTCTCTCTGTCTGTCCTGTCGTGTCTCCCTCTCTCTATGTGTCTGTCTGTCTGTCTCTCTCTCCCTCTTTTTCTCTGTCACTCTCTCTCTCTCTCTCTCTCTCTCTCTCTCTCTCTCTCTCTCTCTCTCTCTCTCCTCTGACACAGATCGTTACACCGAGAAACCAGCTTATCTCTCTCTGTGTCTCTCTCTGTGTGTCTGTCCTGTCTCGTCTCCCTCTCTGTGTGTGTCTGTCTCTCTCTCTCTCTCTCTGTCTGTCCTGTCTCGTCTCCCTCTCTGTGTGTGTCTGTCTGTCTCTCTCTCTGACACAGATCGTTACACCGTGAAACCAGCTTATCTCTCTCTCTGTCTCTCTCTCACTGTCTGCCCTGCCTCGTCTCCCTCTGTGTGTGTGTCTGTCTGTCTCTCTCTCTGTCCCTCTCTTTCTCTGTCACTCTTCCCCACCCCCTCTCTCTCTCCCCCTCTCTCTCTCCAACACAGATAGTTACGGAATGAAACATGCCCCTCTCTCTGCTCTGTCTGTCTGTCTGTCTCTCTCTCTCTCTCTCTCTCTCTGACACAGATCGTTACGCCGTGAAACCAGCTTATCTCTCTCTCTGTCTCTCTGTGTGTGTCTGTCCTGTCTCGTCTCCTCTCTGTGTGTGTCTGTCTCTCTCTCTGTCGCTCTATGTCTCTGTCTGTCCTGTCTCCCTCCCTCTCTGTGTGTGTCTGTCTGTCTCTCTCTCTGTCTGCCCTGTCTCCCTCCCTCTCTGTGTGTGTCTGTCTCTCTCTCTCTCTGTCTGCCCTGTCTCCCTCCCTCTCTGTGTGTGTCTGTCTGTCTCTCTCTCTGACACAGATCGCTTCACCGTGAAACCAGCTTATCTCTCTCTCTGTCTCTCTCTCTCTCTGTCTGTCCTGTCTCGTCTCCCTCTCTGTGTGTGTCTGTCTGTCTCTCTCCCTCTTTTTCTCTGTCTCTCTTCCCCTCTCTCTCTCCCCTCTCTCTCTCCTACACAGATAGTTACGGAATGAAACCTGCCCCTCTCTCTGTCGTCTCCCTCTGTCTCTCTCTGTCTGTCTCCCTCTCTGTCTCTCTGTCTCTCTCTCTCTCCGACACAGATCGTTACGGAATGAAACCAGCTTATCTCTCTGTGTCTCTCTCTGTGTCTCTTTGTCTGTCTGTCTCTCTCTCTCTCTGTCTCTCTGTCTCTCTGTCTGTCCTGTCTCGTCTCCCTCTCTGTGTGTGTCTGTCTGTCTCTCTCTCTCCCTCTCTTTCTCTGTCTCTCTTCCCCCTCTCTCTCCCCTCTCTCTCTCTCCAACACAGTTTGTTACGGAATGAAACATGCCCCTCTCTCTGCTCTGTCTCCCTCCCTCTCTGTCTGTCTGTCTGTCTCTCTCTCTGTGACACAGATCGTTACGCCGTGAAACCAGCTTATCTCTCTCTCTTTCTGTCTCTGTGTGTGTGTCTGTCCTGTCTCGTCTCCCTCTCTGTGTGTGTCTGTCTGTCTCTCTCCCTCTCTTTCTCTAGATCTGTCTCTCTTTCCCCCCTCTCTCTCCCCTCTCTCTCTCTCCTACACAGATAGTTACGGAATGAAACCTGCCCCTCTCTCTGTCGTCTCCCTCTCTGTCTCTCTCTGTCTGCCTGTCTCTCTCTCTCTCTCTCTCTCTCTCTCTCTCTCTCTCTCTCTCTCTCTCTCTCTCTCCGACACAGATCGTTACGGAATGAAACCAGCTTATCTCTGTGTGTCTCGCTGTGTGTCTCTCTGTCTCTCTCTCTCTGTCTGTCTCCCTCTCTGTCTCTCTCTGTCGTCTCCCTCTCTGTCTCTCTCTGTCTGTCTGTCTGTCTCTCTCTCTCTCTCTCCGACACAGATCGTTACGGAATGAAACCAGCTTATCTCTCTCTGTCTCTCTCTGTGTCTCTGTCTCTCTCTCTCTGACACAGATCGTTACACCGTGAAACCAGCTTATCTCTCTCTCTGTCCCTCTCTCTCTGTCTGTCCTGTCTCGTCTCCCTCTCTGTGTGTGTCTGTCTCCCTCTCTTTCTCTGTATCTCTTCCCCCTCTCTCTCCCCTCTCTCTCTCTCCAACACAGATAGTTACGGAATGAAACATGCCCCTCTCTCTGCTCTGTCTCCCTCCCTCTCTGTATATCTGTCTCTCTCTCTCTGACACAGATCGTTACGCCCTGAAACCAGCTTATCTCTCTCTTTCTGCCTCTCTGTGTGTGTCTGTCCTGTCTCGTCTCCCTCTCTGTGTGTGTCTGTCTCTCTCTCTGTGTCTCTCTATCTCTCTCTCTGTCTGTCCTGTCTCGTCTCCCTCTCTGTGTGTGTCTGTCTGTCTCTCTCCCCCTCTCTCTCACCCTCTCTCTCTCCTACACAGATATTTACGGAATGAAACCTGCCCCTCTCTCTGTCTCTCTCTGTCTCTCTCTGTCTGTCTCTCTCTCTCTCTCTCGTTCTCTCTCTCTGTCCGACACAGATCGTTACGGAATGAAACCAGCTTATCTCTCTATCTCTCTCTCTGTCTGTCTCTCTCTCTCTTTCTCTCTCTCTGACACAGATCGTTACGCAAAGTGAAACCGCTCTCCCTGACACAGATCGTAAAGAAGTTTAGTGCAATATTAATGGGAAAGCGTAAACTTCTTGAACTGTTTTACAGACGTCTGTGAGCGCAATGAGTTTGTACTTATCGCGCCATAAATCGTCTTGATAGAAATGGTCTGAGAAATAAATTTAAAATCAACGATGATGGTGACACCTTGGACATTTGGCGCTGCCAGCAGGGAGGCCACAGGTCCTTCATTCTGTTCTATACCCACCATATGTGCTCCAGCCATGGCAACAACATAATTATTGACATCTTATCCGGGATGAGTGCCACCTTAATTACCTACTTCAGCTTACTACAGTGATCGCCAGGAATCTGATACCCAGACCACCCCGATGAACCGTGAATCGCTTTATATCCGATACAGTCACGATATCACATGGCTATATATTTCGAGGACGAGATCTCAAGATAAGTGTCATGCAGGTTGACCTCTAACGTTGACCTTGAACTTGATTAATACGAAATACAACATGTACTTTAAGTGAATTCATAAAATACTATTTGGTGAATGTTTAGTAATTTGTGTTATAACTTTTCGTAACTAAATACATAAAACGTTTATCTACATGTATCTTTTAATCCTGTCACTAAAACTGTTATCATTTTAGTTGTACGATAATTGGATTGTACTTGTTGCACTAAATCACTCCTCGAAATAAGTTTAATGGTGAAATTCAACCAGTAGATGATTTTAATGATCTGATAATATTTACGTGTGGGAGATAATGATGTAAGGCTGCCTAAGAGCAGTGTGTTTTTTGTCTATATCAGTTACGAATTATCAACAGATTGTATTTTAATGAAGATGTTGTATGCATGATTCCCTTTCATGTACGCACAATGTCATGGCGTGTTTAATTTTGTAATGTGCTAAAAACTAAAAATTTAATTCCAATCAGTCGCAAACATGTTAGATTTAATTTGTTCTTGAAATTAAAGCAGGGCTGTTTCTTAATTTTATCTGTTTGCACGATCATCTGTGAGTTTAATCATCAATTTAAATGAGAAATATCCACTTAAAACGGAAAAATGTTTCGAAATATTTGCAGAAAGTACAAAAACTGAATCCGTGTTCCAGATAACGACAGTGTAACCTCGCGTAGCGTTGTGTGGCCCCCACTATACACGTGACATTTTGATATTTCATAGCAAATAATCACTAGCAGAAATTATTCAGACACTTCACTGATAATTAGCCCCAGATCTCGCCGTCCATTTCCCAGTGTACTTAGAGCTCACGACCCTAAGAGTCAAAATCTTTATGAGCGCTAAGTGTTTGGGGCGAGTTTTGCCATATGTTTTGAGAGGAACTGAACCTAACCTGGTGCTTCTCTCGGCTGGAATGGGGGACCCCCAAAGGTCGGGCTTCTCGCTGGCTTGGTATTGATCTTAAGTGGCGATAAAGCCCACCAAGAATGATAAGGTGGGTGCGAGATGTTTGGACCCCCCGAGAGATGAAATCTTCAGCGCGGGGGGTGAGAGAATATCGAGTTAATTAGGACTTACACTTGATCCTGTTGGTGTAATACTGTAGATTTATTAACAATGTTTGCTGACGACTTCGATTATGCCTGGCGCTTTAACAATCCTTTAATTGTGATTCCTATACTCCGTTTTAGGTGTGTGATTCGTCAAATTAATATGTTCAATTAAGTGGACCGTAAATAAATATGCAAATAAAACCTGGATCGGCTCTGTGCGTGCGTGCGTGCGTGCGTGCGTGCGTGCGTGTGAATAGATAACTTAGTGGCCAAACCGTTTGTTCGTCACGTCAGAGACACGGGTTTGATCGCCCCTCGTCTGTTGTACCCCGCCGTGATATTACTGGAGTGTTGCTAAGAGCGGCATAAAACTATACTCACTCGGTTTATCGATATGTCATGGGTCGTCATGTTCTTTATGTAAATGTTACCCTCAGTATTAGATGGTCCAGAAGACGGGGCTGGATTAACGGGGTTTAACTGTATCGCTTCTGAAACGTTTCATTCAATATTCGTTCGAGTATACGTCTGTGTATGGTCTCGCATTGACGAGGCTTCACTGTAGTACAGCCAACATCAACTTTAAACTTCTACAGTGAAACCTCGTTATTACAGACATTACCGTTCTCAGTGATGTGGTTCGGATTAACGGTTCATAGTTACAGAGTACTGTCCGTTGTGTTCAGGGAGCGCCCTCAGCTGTATTCGCCCGGAAGGTGAGGTGTCCGGATTCACGGGGTCCGGACTAAGGAGGTTTTGCTGTATTTCTCTTTATGGAAACAAATCAAAAGTGCGCGAGTGATTTGGGTTGAAACATACAGTGATTAGTATTTCTGTGATGTAACACCTATTAGCTTGGTCCAGCGTGTGATGAAGGAGATTGAAAATAAATATTTAACCATTTTCCTGAATCCTACGAACATCGGTATGGCGCTGACAGACAAAGGATTATGATCAGAATTTATCTTGTATTCTGACCCACGATCACCGGATCCTGGCACCACTAAGGGACACAACTTTGCTTACTCGTAAAATGAGACCACTGGGTCATGTTCCTTATTCGCCTTATTCGCAATTATTCAAAATTATGATTAACACAATATTTTAACACGATATATATCTTAACTCATCAATTATTAAGGATTTGTATGAGGGCACTTACGCTCTGTTGAATGTCTATTTGCCAACAGAACCATGCAGAGTGAGTGAGTGCGTTGGCTTGGTAACCGTATTCCAGTCACATGCGACGAGTTTGAGGAAGCGATGTATATTTTGAACATTCGTGGAACCAGAGCATGTTTATTGTGCTGAAAAACAAAATAAGATCACATCCATTTCCAGTATTGGACTGATTCACGATCAGTGGATCCTGGCTTGGTCAAGGGAAGCAACTCTGTACAGCAAAATGCGTGCGTTGCGCCACTTGGCGAACCGCACTCCCGATAGCATTAGTCACGGGAACTTACCCAGAAAGTGAGTGAGTGAGTGAGTATGGTTTTACGCCGCTTTTAGCAATATTCCAGCAATATCACGGCGGGGGACACCAGAAATGGGTTTCACACATTGTACCTATGTCGGGAATCGAACCCGGGTCTTCGGCGTGACGAGTTAACGCTTTAACCACTAGGCTACCCGACCGCCCCTCTTACCCAGAAAGACAATACCTTGTTGAATGCTGATACCTTGTATAATTTAATACCCTACGTACGTGACCATGTCGTACACTCTTGTCCGACCCTCGCGACACATGCCGGCAATAGTTTAACTATCGTTCTAAAGGGTATATTAAAAGAAAATATACATCAATACTTGATGGTGGCTAAAAGTGAAACAAACAATAAATGTTTATTCGCTGGTAATGTATTAAATGAGGGTACGTGGTTGTGTTTTGCATTGTTTCAGTGACTGTTTTCAGCCAAGAAACGTTTTGATAAGTTTTGTATTTTTTTTGTCAAATCCAATGTTCAAGTGTAAACTTTCTTTTGTCCGTCAGTATATAAATTTTAATTTTATTACAGCTAAGACTCACGTTATTATAGTTAGCCTATACCACATTGATTCCTCGAACCAGCATGAACAAACACGCAACGGAATCTTTAGGCAATGTATCACAAATGCCTAGCAATTTGTCGGCGATTTCACAACAAATATACGATAAAACCCTTCAATAACCTTGTGGTTTCAACCAGGAGATGAATGGTCAAGTGGCTCTGTGATATAATTAAGTCAAGTGTTGGGGATGACGCCAAGTGTTTCACACACGCTGTGGTATCGAGGTGACTTCTAATTATGTTTAAGTACGTACTGTATAGTACACGCTTGAGATAACCCTCACGGCAGAGGGAAAGGATAGTTTGGAGTGGGATAATATTTGCAGATTTGTTGTGCCTTAAGAGCACGTCAGAGTCGGATGAAACGGTCTTGGGGGAGATTTACAGCATTGAGATTTACAGCATTGAGATTTACATCTGATTTACAGATGCACAAGTAAATAAGTGAAGTGGTCTCTTATGTCTTGGAGACCATTGTGGGTTGGTTGGTTGGTTTGTTGTTTAACGCCGCACTCAGCAATATCCCAGCTATATGACGGTGGTCTGTAAATAATCGAGTCTGGACGAGACAGTCCAGTGATTAACATCATGAGCATCGATCCACGCAATTGGGATCGATGACATGCATCAACCAAGTCAGCGAGCCTGACCACCCGATCTCGTTAGTCGCCTTTTACGACAAGCATAGTCGCCTTTTACAGCATGCATGGGTTGCTGAAGACCTATTCTACCCCGGAATCTTCACGGGTCGAGACCATTGTGTGTATGGACTCTCCATTGCAGATGGAGAATCGGCGTTGATCTGGAAATTTGCAAGGTAAATGGGTACAGTGGTTCCACTGTACACGGCCTCGTAGATCAACCCTTCACGGGGCACCGCTAATATATATTGTCGCCAATTCCATTGATCTGTGTTATCCAGATACCTAGTTTATTTACTCATTAAGATCATTCATCATTTGAAGTTTCATCCATACGTAAAGTTACAAGTCGCATATGCGTGGCAATAGCATGTGCTAACATTACCCACCCACCCCTCCCTCCACCTTCGGTATATATGGGAGTCCGGAGGGGAGGGGTGACGGGGGAGAGGGGGGAGTATGGTTGGGTGGTGGGTGGGGGTGTATGAAGGTTGATAGTTTATATTAGGTAGATGTGACCTTCTGCAGAAGAATGAAATAGAAATAAGCATGTGTGTTAAAATCTAACACATATTTGACCGATATGCAGGACCAAGATTGTGCGTTTAAATGTTCAGCTGGGATGTGAAATAAACTTGCTATATGTTTTGTTAATTAACTTTATAACAGAAAAAAATCCAATGTAGGTAGTTGCTTGCATCATCGTGGTCGTTGCTGAAGTTATCACGGCGACACCTTCTGATGATACTCAATCATCTTCGACAGTGCTAATTACCATGATGACGACAAGGAGCACACTATCTACGAAAGTGATGCATGCAACTCTCTGGGTATGTCATCGACACGTGCAACCGATCTGACAGCTGAGGATGTCATGGACACGCGCACCCGATCTGACAGCTGAGGATGTCATGGACACGTGTACCCGATCTGACAACTGGGGATGTCATGGACACGTGTACTCGATCTCACAACTGGGGATGTCATGGACACGTGTACCCGATCTGACAGCTGGGGATGTCATGGACATGTGGACCCGATCTGACAACTAGGGATGTCATGGACACGTGCATCCGATCTGACAGCTGAAGATGTAACGGACACGTGTACTCGATCTGACAGCTGTGGATGTCATGGACACGTGTACTCGATCTGACAACTGAGGATGTCCTTGACATGTGCCTCCGATCTTACGTTATAGTTTCTTGAATGCTACCAATAACACAGATATCCTTTGTTGGCCCTATATCTTGAAAATCAGGTGGGCCAGTGAGGCACGTGCTCTCCGCACTTCTACTCCATCACACACACAGGCACTCCCCTCTGCTACTCCATCACAAACACAGGCACTCCGCACACCCACTCCATCACAAACACAGGCACTCCGCAGCCCTACTCCAGCACATATATACACAGGTACTCCCCACTCCTACTCCATCACAAACACAGGCACACCTACTCCATAACAAACACAGGCACTCCGCACACCCACTCCATCACAAACACAGGCACTCCGCACACCTACTCCATCACAAACACAGGCACTCCCCACTCCTACTCCATCACAAACACAGGCACACCTACTCCATAACAAACACAGGCACTCCCCACTCCTACTCCATTACATACAGAGGCACCCTCCGCTCCATCACAAACACAGGCACTCCCCACTCCTACTCAATTACATACAGAGGCACCCTCCACTCCATCACAAACACAGGCACTCCCCACTCCTACTCCATTACATACAGAGGCACCCTCCACTCCATCACAAACACAGGCACTCCCCTCTCCTACTCCATTACATACAGAGGCACCCTCCACTCCATCACAAACACAGGCACTCCCCGCTCCTACTCCATTACATACAGAGGCACCCTCCACTCCATCACAAACACAGGCACTCCCCACTCCTACTCCATTACATACAGAGGCACCCTCCACTCCATCACAAACACAGGCACTCCCCACTCCTACTCCATTACATACAGAGGCACCCTCCACTCCATCACAAACACAGGCACTCCCCACTCCTACTCCATTACATACAGAGGCACCCTCCACTCCATCACAAACACGGGCACTCCCCACTCCTACTCCATTACATACAGAGACACCCTCCACTCCATCACAAACACAGGCACTCCCCTCTCCTACTCCATTACATACAGAGGCACCCTCCACTCCATCACAAACACAGGCACTCCCCTCTCCTACTCCATTACATACAGAGACACCCTCCACTCCATCACAAACACAGGCACTCCCCTCTCCTACTCCATTACATACAGAGACACCCTCCACTCCATCACAAACACAGGCACTCCCCACTCCTACTCCATTACATACAGAGGCACCCTCCACTCCATCACAAACACAGGCACTCCCCACTCCTACTCCATTACATACAGAGGCACCCTCCTCTCCATCACAAACACAGGCACTCCCCACTCCTACTCCATTACATACAGAGGCACCCTCCACTCCATCACAAACACAGGCACTCCCCACTCCTATTGCATCACAGGCACTCCATGCTACTACGTCATAAACACAGACACTCCCCATCCCGCTCCAACACAAACACACTAGAACCCGCTTATTCAAAACGACATTAGCTATTAGCGTGTATTTTGTTAATGAACTATTAAAGACACATGTACAAGTTCAAACTGTACGAATTTCTTTATTTCTGGTTCTTGCTGAAATGTATTTCCTAGGCTTGCAAGTACTCTCACCATATGACAAAAATCCTACGAAGCTCATATCACAAAAGTGCATTTGAAATTTGTGAATTCCAAAACCCTGCCCCCAATCCCCATATCCTAAAATGAAGCAAAGTATTTCAATATGCATTTAATTGGTCCCATCACGTCTAAATCCTATCAGCTTCATTTCTGCACCCCCAACACCTCTACTCTGAACCCAGTGACCACGTCGGCAGACACGGCAAAATAGATCTGGCAGGAATTAAACGGATTCCGAGATTTGCGCCATTATGCCTGTGGTCGCGTACCCCGTATTCCGGCGTGTCATGACCGTGCGGCGGCGATAGTGTCAGCGGTCGTGGCTAATGTGCCTATGGACCTGGTTCCCGGTGCGCGTCACCTCAGACGTCATGTGCTTAAATACAAGACTGTTGAATGTCTATACACCCTGTGAAATGATGTCTGGATAGGAGGGGAACCCTCAAGACAATGGGGGAGCGGGCACCGAGTGCACTGTCGGGCAATCATATTACCGGAGTTGCTGTAATAACGATAGTCATGGCAGTGTTTAGATAAACTGCGATAATTACAGGGCTGTGGTCTTGATGTTTAGAGAATGGCGCCATCACGGCCAAATACGATATTGATTATAATCGGCAGTACTACAATTCGTTTGCTAAAGCTGTCTGTTGTTTTTTTTTATTACAGATCGGCACGGTACTCTTCCTTTTTTACTCTTAATGCATTAACGTTAATCACCGACGTCAAGAGACGTGATGGCTGAACATCAACGCCTACGCCGACGACACATTTGTCCACCCAACGGCTATATGTGCTTCGGCATCAACACAATGGTCAAGTCATTTACGTGATCGATTCTACAAGCATGTCTGCCGCCGTCAAATGGCTGATTGTGGCGTTTAACATCAAACAAACTATAAACACACCTTTGTATTTTCGTCAGGTGTGCTGTTTTCATCATATTGCCACCTTCATGACAACAAAGCATCATCATTGGAATGATAAGAATCCTCATTAATATAAGAAGAAAAAGATGGTGACGATGATAGCGACTGATATAGCATCACCATTATATTATGATTCTATCTCGCTGATAACGAGAACCGATGGTGTTGGTGGTGATGATGATGATGGTGGTGGTGGTGGTGATGATGATGATGGTGGTGGTGGTGATGATGATGGTGGTGATGGTGATGATGGTGGTGATGATGATGATGATGATGATGATGATGATGATGGTCGGTGCATTGACGACACACGTTGTATACTTCATGGCGACAGCTTTAGTGTCCTTATACCTCATGTGTATTGACTTATATATGGCTCTTGGTACATTCAGTCGGTTTTATTCATCCTGCTTCATACAGGAGAGGAATGTTGTGTGAGCCTGTCCAAACATCAGAGGCCGCTTACACCCTTTGAACACCTTCTTTATATGAATAACTAAAACACTGTCAATTATAAGTTCAGTTTAATGTAAATATCTGATTTCTGGGGGGCACCAGGAATGGGCTTCACACATAGTGCCCATATGGGGAGTCGAACCCGGGCCTTCGGCATGACGGGCTTTAACCACTAGGCTACCCCATTGCCCCGCACACTGTCGCAGCAGTTACAATTGCAAGATGGACTTTCTGGGCAAAGTCGCTTGTGAGTTCGACTGGTTACAATGCTGTGATTCCCATCCGCTAGCTAGACTGTGTGTGCAGTGGTCACCTGATTCTAGACTGTGTGTGCAGTGGTCACCTGATTCTAGACTATGTGTGCAGTGGTCACCTGAATCTGGACTGTGTGTGCAGTGGTCACCTGATTCTGGACTGTGTGTGTAGTGGTCACCTGAATCCGGACTGTGTGTGCAGTGGTCACCTGATTCTGGACTGTGTGGGCAGTTGTCACCTGAATCTGGACTGTGTGTGCAGTGGTCACCTTAACCTGGACTCTGTGTGCAGCGGTCACCTGAATCTGGACTGTGTGTGCAGTGGTCACCTGATTCTAGACTCTGTGTGCAGTGGTCACCTGAATCTGGACTGTGTGTGCAGCTGTGACCTGAATCTGGACTGTGTGTGCAGTGGTCACCTGATTCTAGACTCTGTGTGCAGTGGTCACCTGATTCTAGACACTGTGTGCAGTGGTCACCTGGTTCTTGACTCTGTGTGCAGTGGTCACCTGAATCTGAACTGTATGTGCAGTGGTCACCTGAATCTGGACTGTGTGTGCAGCGGTCACCTGAATCTGGACTGTGTGTGCAGTGGTCACCTGAATCTGGACTGTGTGTGCAGCGGTCACCTGAATCTGGACTGTGTGTGCAGTGGTCACCTGATTCTAGACTGTGTGTGCAGTTGTCACCTGAATCTGGACAGTGTGTGCAGTGGTCACCTGGTTCTTGACTGTGTGTGCAGTGGTCACCTGAATCTGGACTGTGTACGCAGTGGTCACCTGATTCTAAACTGTGTGTGCAGTGGTCACCTGAATCTGGACTGTGTGTGCAGTGGTCACCTGATTCTGGACTGTGTGTGCAGTGGTCACCTGAATCTGGACAGTGTGTGCAGTGGTCACCTGATTCTGGACTGTGTGTGCAGTGGTCACCTGATTCTGGACTGTGTGTGCAGTGGTCACCTGATTCTGGACTGTGTGCAGTGGTCACCTGATTCTTGACTGTGTTTGCAGTGGTCACCTGATTCTGGACTGTGTGGGCAGTGGTCACCTGAATCTGGACTGTGTGTGCAGTGGTCACCTTAACCTGGACTCTGTGTGCAGCGGTCACCTGAATCTGGACTGTGTGTGCAGTGGTCACCTGATTCTAGACTCTGTGTGCAGTGGTCACCTGAATCTGGACTGTGTGTGCAGCTGTGACCTGAATCTGGACTGTGTGTGCAGTGGTCACCTGATTCTAGACTCTGTGTGCAGTGGTCACCTGATTCCAGACACTGTGTGCAGTGGTCACCTGAATCTGAACTGTATGTGCAGTGGTCACCTGAATCTGGACTGTGTGTGCAGCGGTCACCTGAATCTGGACTGTGTGTGCAGTGGTCACCTGAATCTGGACTGTGTGTGCAGCGGTCACCTGAATCTGGACTGTGTGTGCAGTTGTCACCTGAATCTGGACAGTGTGTGCAGTGGTCACCTGGTTCTTGACTGTGTGTGCAGTGGTCACCTGAATCTGGACTGTGTACGCAGTGGTCACCTGATTCTAAACTGTGTGTGCAGTTGTCACCTGATTCTGGACTGTGTGTGCAGTGGTCACCTGATTCTGGACTGTGTGTGCAGTGGTCACCTGAATCTGGACAGTGTGTGCAGTGGTCACCTGATTCTGGACTGTGTGTGCAGTGGTCACCTGATTCTGGACTGTGTGTGCAGTGGTCACCTGGTTCTTGACTGTGTGCAGTGGTCACCTGAATCTGGACTGTGTGTGCAGTGGTCACCTGAATCTAGACTCTTTGTGCAGTGGTCACCTGAATCTGGACTGTGTCTGCAGTGGTCACCTGATTCTGGACTGTGTGTGCAGTGGTCACCTGATTCTGGACTGTGTGTGCAGTGGTTACCTGATTCTGGACTGTGTGTGCAGTGGTCACCTGGTTCTTGACTGTGTGTGCAGTGGTCACCTGATTCTGGACTGTGTGTGCAGTGGTCACCTGATTCTAAACTGTGTGTGCAGTGGTCACCTGATTCTGGACTGTGTGTGCAGTGGTCACCTGATTCTAAACTGTGTGTGCAGTGGTCACCTGATTCTGGACTGTGTGTGCAGTGGTCACCTGATTCTGGACTGTGTGTGCAGTGGTCACCTGAATCTGGACAGTGTGTGCAGTGGTCACCTGATTCTGGACTGTGTGTGCAGTGGTCACCTGATTCTGGACAGTGTGTGCAGTGGTCACCTGGTTCTTGACTGTGTGTGCAGTGGTCACCTGATTCTGGACTGTGTGTGCAGTGGTCACCTGATTCTGGACTGTGTGTGCAGTGGTCACCTGAATCTGGACTGTGTTTGCAGTGGTCACCTGAATCTGGACTGTGTGTGCAGTTGTCACCTGAATCTGGACTGTGTGTGCAGTGGTCACCTGAATCTGGACTGTGTGTGCAGTGGTCACCTTATTCTAGACTGTGTGTGCAGTGGTCACCTCATTCTAGACTGTGTGTACAGTGGTCACCTGAATCTTTCACCCACTTCATAATATATGCTACACATCAGCTTAATTTAAGAAGCTGGGTCCGCATGCAAGGATGCTTTGAATGTTTGGACACAATATCACTGATTCGCGCGAATGTGATTCAGGGCTGCCCCGTGTTGCGTTTTAGTCCGGCGGATTATATCATAGTATTAGTGTGAGTGAGTGAGTTGGGTTTAACGCCGCTTTTAACAGTATTCCAGTTATTACGCGGCCAGTCGGCTTAATGTGGGAGGAAAGACCGAAGTGATGCAGGTCTCAGACGTTTACCACTTCGGTGAAACCCACGAGCACGGGTATGGTGCTGACAAACCTAGAAACATAATCGGGGCGAACCGGGATTCCAACCCACAATCATAGGTTTCTGGCGTGCCCAAGGGACGCAACTCTGCACAGCTAATCGAGGCGCCTTAGACGACTGAGCCACCCGTGCCCCTATCATAGTATTAAATAACCGTGCGCTTTGTGGTAAAAGCATGAAATGTGGCAACAAAGTTAAATTTAGAAAAAGTGCCATCGTTGATTTGACATTAGCGACCTTGGCGGCCATCTTGAAAAATGGCTTACATTCTTAAGATCTGATATCTTGGTAACAAGGAGAGCAAGAGCCACTATTTTGGTGTGAAAATATATAAATGTTCTCAAAGTAAGTTTAAAACCTTGTTGAGTGTATTGACCCTTGACGGCTGGAATTATTGGTAATATGCATCAATATGGTGGACGACTCGCCTAACGGTAATTGTAATATATATATTATATATGTTTGTAGTATAACTCATCAAGGGTGAGCATCTTCGTTAAATTGCCCCGCTGTTGTCTGTGTCTGCATGACGAGGGTTATCACCTGATATTCATATCTTAATAAAAATAAGTTTTCCATTGCAATTTGCTGGCGACACGTACATGTACTAGTAACATCCATCACACTTGCACACTCCAGTGCAGCTTAATGTGACTATAACGCAGCATGCCCGACAGCCTTTTGTGTAGCCACATCGCAGTAGCTGTCTGCACACTTTGCTGGCCTGTGGGAGGCAAAGGTCACCAGAGGTCAAATATGAGATGGCACTTTATTTAAATTTTATTATACTGATGTGGTTAACATGTGTGCTTAATTTCATGCTTTTACTACAATGTGCACGAGTGAGTGAGTATGGTTTTACGCCGCTTTTAGCAATATTCCAGCAATATCACGGCGGGGAACACCAGAAATGGGCTTCACACAATGTACCCATGTCGGGAATCGAACCCGGGTCTTCGGCGTGACGAGCGAACGCTTTAACCACAAGGCTACCCGACCGCCCCACAACGTGCACGATGTTTTCGCTATTTGCTGTGCCATTTCACTCAAATGTTAAACGTTTACATACCAAAAGACGTTAAAAGATGGTGCTTGTTGCGCGAGGGGCAGTGGGGTAGCCCAGTGGTTGAAGCTTTCGCTCGTAACGCCCAATGCCTTGGTTCGATTCCCCTCATGGGTATAATCTGTGAAGCTTAATTCACGTGTCCCCCGCCGTGATATTACCAGAATATTGCCAAAAGCGGCGTTAAACCATTCCCTCTTACTCACTTGTTACCCGAGTGGGTGGATGAGTGAGTGAGTGAGTGAGTGAGTTAGGGGACACCAGAAATTGGCTTCACACATGGTACCCATTAGGCTGCCCACCGTCCTTCAGTCCTGAGGTATGATTGCTTGCTTGCTTGATTGACTGTAACGCCGCACTCAGCAATACTCCAGCTAAATGAACCTACACCAAAACGTCGCTCCTAATTGTAATAAAGAAGTAGTTCATCCATAAATCTTATCCTCACTCTGTTTCAAGATTTTCGAATGGACGAAAAAGGGTCTAGAAGTAATTCTGAATCATTGTTTTGTTTGTTTGTTGTTTAACGCCGCACTCAGCGAAATTCCAGGTATATGACGGCGGTCTGTAAATAAGGAGTCTGGACCAGACAGTCTAGTGATTCATATCATGAGCATCAATCCACGCAATTGGGATACGATGACATGCATCAACCAAGTCAGGGAGCCTGACCACCCGATCCCGATAGCCGCCTCTTACGACAAGCATAGTCGCCTTTTACGGCAAGCATAGCCGCCTATTACGACAAGCATAGAGGCCACTTACGACAAGCATGGGTTGCTGAAGTTCAACCCTGGATCTTCACGGGTCTGAGACAAGTACGGGTGTTTGAGCATGTGAGTTATTGTACCCAGATATCATCAGTTTCATACACAGGGGGGCACGGATGGCCCAGTCGTCTAAGGCGCCGCGATTCGCTGTGCAGAGTTGCGTCCCTTGGGCACGCCAGAAACCTATGATTGTTGGTTCGAATCCCGGTTCGCCCCGATTATGTTTCTAGGTTTGTCAGCACCATACCCGTTCTCGTGGGTTTCACCGAAGTGGTAAACGTCTGAGACCTGCATCACTTCGGGCTTTCCTCCCACATTAAACTGACACGCCGCGATATAACTGGAATATTGTTAAAATCGGCGTTAAACCTAACTCACTCACTCACTCATACACAGACATACACATGAAAGTCGGTTGGCAGTTTCTGTGCGCCGTACACAGTGACAACCACCCTGCGCTACCTGGATGAACTTTGATCATCGATGATCTCCCATTAGCCGTTTGATCACAAAACCTTTCATCTCTGATAGTTTTATTGAACGTGATACATATTTGTTCAACAAGACTATGATTAAATCTTCGCAATCAAGAGCCTGTATCCATTCCCAATATCGATTAATATTTCCACATATGGGCCCCACCATAAATGATAAGGTACTTGTTGGAGTCGTGCTGTGCATTGTCTAACCTCGATCAAGTGTAACAGACTCTCAAAGCTTGGAGTGGCAGTAACACGAGAGGTACGAGTCACTGGGTGTACATTTCTCAGTAGTCGTGTAGATTTCATCCGCAGTATAACAATGGGTGTCCATAGCTGTCACTCAGCTATAAACAGCATGCGACATCAACCTCTGCTGGGGGCGAGGCACTCACCGTACCCTTGAAGCTGTCGTTCATGCGATCGCTCAGTGACAATAGCTTATGACTGGAGATTTTGGATATTGTACATTGTTTTATTTATTTAGTCCCGTTACCTGCAGTTATGGAGTTGATATATTTCCTTTGATCTCTATTGAAATGTATATTCTATAGATAATAGCCATGTGGTATGTTTCACGGAGTACTTGTGGGTAGCACAGCGGTTAAAGTCACCTCAACTCGCTGTGCAGAGCTGGACCTCAACAGGGATCTGCTGTTTGTGGGTTCGAATCCTAGATACATTGGGTTTCACCACACTTGATAACGTCTACCTGCATCACTCTGCTCTGCTTCCACTTTAAGCTGTCTTCTACAGTAAGACGGCGTCCGCATTAACCGGCTCCCGCTCAAGCTGTCTTCATTAAGACGGCGTCCGCATTAACCGGTTTCCGCATTAACTGACTTCCACATCGAGCTGTTTTCTACATTAAGAAGGCGTCCGCATTAACCGACTTCCACTTTAAGCTGTCTTCCACATTTATCGACTTTCACGTCAAACTGTCTTCCAGATTAAGCTGTTTTTCACATTAATCGACTTTCACGTCAACCTACTTTCCATACTAATCGACTTTCACGTCAAGCAGTCTTCCACATTAAGCTGTTTTCCACATTAATCGACTTTCACGTCAAGCTGTTTTCCACATTAATCGACTTTCACGTCAAACTGTTTTCCACATCAAGCTGTTTTCTACATTAAGCTGTTTTTCCACATTAATCTGTTTTCCACCTAAATCGACTTTCACGTCAAACTGTTTTCCACATCAAGCTGTCTTTCGCATTAGCAGACTTTCACGTTAAACCAAAAGACGTTAAAAGATGGAACTTGTTGTTACCCTGTCTGGCGCTCGGCATTAAGGGGCTAAAACAAGGACTGGTCGCCTCGGAGTCAGTATACTTTGTCTGAGTGGGGTATTCATGTTAAACTGCGGCATGGTATCTCAGTGAGCTAGCACTATAAATCGGCATCAGTCCAGACTAGTACAAGCAGCCACACACACATACACACACTTGCATGCACGTCGCTATATAAGTGCAATAATCTTGGACGCGACGTTAAACCCAATTTCACCTCACCTCACCTCACCTTTCACGTTAAGCTGTTTTCGATATTAACCGACTTCAACATTCAGCTGTCTTCTACATCACCGACTTCCACATTATGATGTCTTCTATCACTGTGTTCAGTATAAACATCATAACATCACTGTGTTCAGTATAAACATCACAACATCACTGTGTTCAGTATAAACAATCACAATATCACTGTGTTCAGTATAAACATCATAACATCACTGTGTTCAGTATAAACATCACAACATCACTGTGTTCAGTATAAACAATCACAATATCACTGTGTTCAGCATAAACATCTCAACATCACTGTGTTCAGTATTAAACATCACAACATCACCGTGTTCAGTATAAACAATCACAACATCACTGTGTTCAGCATAAACATCACAACATCACTGTGTTTAGTATAAACAATCGAAACATCACTGTGATCAGCAAAAACAATCACAACATCACTGTGTTCAGTATAAACAATCACAACATCACTGTGTTCAGTATAAACAATCACAACATCACTGTGTTCAATATATACAATCAAAACATCACTGTGTTCAGTATAAACATCATAACATCACTGTGTTCAGTATAAACAATCACAACATCACTGTATTCAGTATAAACAATCACAACATCACTGTGCTCAGTATAAACATCACAACATCACCATGTTCAGCATAAACAATCACAACATCACTGTGTTCAGTATAAACAATCACAACATCACTGTGTTCAGTATAAACAATCACAATATCACCGTGTTCAGTATAACCAATCACAATATCACTGTGTTCAGTATAAACAATCACAACATCACTGTGTTCAGTATAAACAATCACAATATCACTGTGTTCAGCATAAACATCTCAACATCACCGTGTTCAGTATAAACAATCTGAATTTCTCTGTGTTCAGCATAAACAATCACAACATCACTGTGTTCAGTATAAACAATCACAACATCACTGTGTTCAGTATAAACAATCACAATATCACTGTGTTCAGCATAAACATCTCAACATCACTGTGTTCAGTATAAACAATCACAACATCACCGTGTTCAGTATAAACAATCTGAATTTCTCTGTGTTCAGTATAAACATCACAACATCACTGTGTTCAGTATAAACAATCACAACATCACTGTGTTCAGTATAAACAATCACAACATCACTGTGTTCAGTATAAACAATCACAATATCACTGTGTTCAGCATAAACATCACAACATCACTGTGTTCAGTATAAACAATCACAACATCACTTTTTAGGATAAACATCACAACATCACTGTGTTCAGTATAAACATCATAACATCACTGTGTTCAGCATTAAGCAATCACAACATCACTGTGTTCAGTATAAACAATCACAACATCACTCTGTTCAGCATTAAGCACAATGATCAACAACCATAGCGGCCATCAATGTGTTCGTGACCTATAGCTGGTGTTCGGTGTTTCCAAATCTTTTGTTTTCACTTTTTAAAATATATTTTTATGAATTCACTTTTGAAGTTCACAGACATCGATCGACTGAAATAAGAAGACATTAACACCTGATCTCATCTATCGAGCCATACATTAAGATGGAGGAGGAAGATCATTAAGCATTGCAAGAATAACTTTAATGTGAAATAAACGTTTTTTCACGGGATAACTGTCGTCTACATGACATCCACGGATAAAGGAGTGACGAAGATTGTCCCACGTATAAGTAAATCATTTCATTAAGCATCTATTATTAACATTTCAGACGTGAAGCAATTGGTATTATGTATCTTTGGTCCCAGTCGTCCATCGTGAAAGTTTAAGTTAGAAAGACATAACGCTGTCGCTCGCCTACGTATAATTGTTTCATGGCGGTCAGTAAATAATCTTGTGTGGACGTTAAAAGATAAATCTTCAACTGTACTCAGCAACCTATGTGTTACTGTGCTGAGTCGTCACGCCGAATGTCCGTGGTCGATTCCCTACATCGGTGCAGCATGTGAAGAGCATGGTGGTGTTCCCCGCCAAGGGTCACTCACTTACTCACCCACCCACCCACCCTCCCTCCCACCCAACCACTCACTCACCCACTCACTCACTCACTCACTCACTCACTTACCCACTCACTCACTCACTCACTCACTCACCTTTATCCACAGCGACTACTACTACTACTACTACCACCTTTACTGACTACACCTGCTTCTTCTTCGACTACTACTACTATTACTACTACTACTACTACTACTACTACTACTATTACTATTACTACAGCTAAAAGTGTTGCTGCTACTACTACTACTACTACTACAGCATCATCTCCTGCTGTACTAGTAATACAACTACTTCAGCTACTACTACAGCTGCTGATAGTACTACAGCTACTACTGCTCCTGCTACTACCACTACTACTGATGCTACATCTACTACTATTACTACTACTTCAGCTACTACTACTACTACAGCTCCTGCTGCTACTACTTCTATTCCTACCACTACAACCGCTGAAGCCACTACCCTATAACACCACGACCAACACTACTGCAACTCGATCAACAGCTCGAACTACAGCTATTACAACTACAACAACTACGACTACTACTGCTTACATTTAGTTTACATTACATTTCTAACCCCACGTGACAGTACTGAGGATGCCAACCCCCTTCACTAGGCATCCGGCATACCACTTAATTTGTCTCTGCATCCAGTTTAGAACTCTTGGGTCACATCAGTGTAAACTAGACAGCGATTTTCACATAGAATGTATGACCGTGCGTACTGATAAACTAAGAGCAGAATCTGTTATTTAAAAAAAAAAGACAAAAAAAAGATGATAATAAATTTCAGCATTGAAATAATGCCATCCGCGTACCAGAATTACATTTTATGGCACCAAGCGTACTGCCTTGCGGCATCCGGAACGCCATCTAACAGGTCTCGGCATCCGGCGTACATGGGGCTAATTGGCACCGCCAGTACTACGTTTAATTACACTTCTCGGAAATCATGTAATGTTCCTGGTCTTGTGGTCGGGGTGGGGGTGGGAATCCCCACTTATATCCTGTAGCGTGCAATGTTTTCTCTGCTATTCCCAGAAAGTCGTCTCCGCTGTCGCGGATATAACTGCCATATCTCCAAATCTACTTCCTGGTTTTCAGGAAGTTTTAGCCTTGCTCCAAGGCTGTACTCAAAGAAAAGTCCATAGATGCGTATTTATTCAATCCTCCTAATAGGCAAGTCTAGATATGTGTTCAGTACACTGGGGACTTGTTCTTATTATTTACATAATCTACCAAGTATTTTTAAACTAATAATTATTGTCTTTGAGACTTGTGCAAGTCTAAGGAAGTTGTATATCGGCTCATTTTACTTCACATAACATGTCGACGTCTTCTAAGGAGAGGAGCCTCGCAGCAAGTCTATGTTCGATCTCTCCCATGTACGTCTATTCATGGCGTCCCCCGCCGTGATATAGCTGCAATATGTGAGTTGTCAACTCACCATCTAACACAGACGATTCGCAATTCAGTACAAGTGTTTTCCAGGCTAGGTTTATTTTTTTTAAGAATGACAGTGAAACCTCCACACGATTTCTGTAGCGTCTAAAAATAAACATAAGGCATCTCTCCAAACCTAGGTTCGTTAATCCGTACACACCTTCTGGATAAACGAGGTTTCACTGTACTGAAAATTGATTTCTGTTCTGGGTGTCTTCCGTATATCAACGGACGGATAGAGACTGTTAATTGTTGGTTTTAAAAAAAAACACCGCACGTGTCAAATCACCTCATGCTGTGGTGAATAAATCATGTATTATTTTGCAATAAGTACAGGCACCTGTCTCAATGTCGACTGTTTATATCACCGTTCCTTTGTCGCCGATGTATATGAATTTAAGCTATTTCAAAAATTAAACCCCGAGGAACTGAGAAGAACATCAAAGACGAATTGTACCTGTGAACAGATTGTATCGGAAATGATTGATGTCAGAAACAAAACGTCTTTATCATCCATCAAAGGATGAGAAGTATTTCACCTGCAGATCTAGATCAAAGACATGCCTGCCCTTTACAAACTTTACAAAGTGCAAATAAATTGCATTTAGTGATACGTAAGATATAGGATACTGAATCTGTCATTCACTTCCCTTAGAACTCGTATACAATGAAACTTCCTTAATCTGGACATTCACCTTTCTTAATAACTCGACCATATAAAGTGTCTTCATCGCTCGTAGGTTAAAAAAAAGAAGTCGATTGGGGTGAAAAAACAACCCGTTTTTTTTATAAAAAGTTACTCTTGCTTAGGATTGTGTTTTGCATGTGTTTATTTTGTTTGTTTGTTTGTTGTTATATATACGAAAATGAATTGCATTTCCCGTTTATTTGTGCCCGTACTGTTGTTGTCAAGGTGTGTTTGTTTATTTGTTGTTCAACGTCGCACTCGGCAATATCCCAGCTCTATGATGGCGGTCTGTAAATAATCGAGTCTGGACCAGACAATCCAGTGACTGACATCATGAGCATCGATCTACGCAATCGGGATACGATGACATGCCTCAACGACGTCAGCGAGCCTGACCCCCCGATCCCGTTAGTCGCCTCTTACGACCGGCATGGGTTGCGGAAGACCAACTGTAACCTGGATCTTCATCGGGGCATATAAACATACCAATGCTTGTATACAGGTTGTATAAGGCCCTTAGTTGCAACAGTTTCTCTATTCACAAGGTAATAATGGAGGGATTATCGAATATTCCTGACTATCAAGGTTCCGTTGTACACTATTCATGCAGCGATGACCCACCACCAAGCCTGTTGTCCAGGGTGCAGATTGACAAGGCCATACTGTAAGCAAACGTGATATTCATATCAGTGCTGAGGTGAGGTGAAATGGGGTTTAACGTCGCGTCCAACATTATTGCACTTATATAGCGACGTGTATGTGTGTGTGTGGCTGCTTGTACTAGTCCGGACTGATGCCGATTTATAGTGCTAGCTCACTGAGATACCATGCCGCAGTTTAACATGGGTACCCCACTCAGACACAGTATACTGACTCCGAGCCGACCAGTCCTTGTTTTAGCCCCTTAATGCCGAGCGCCAGACAGGGTAACAACAAGTTCCATCTTTTAACGTCTTTTGGTATGACGCGGCCGGGATCGAACCCCGGACCTTCCGCTCTCCGGGCGGACGCTCTACCACTAGACCACTGAGACGGTTATTCATATCAGTAATATCAATATGATTGCCCGATAGGTGTTGCGTCCATAGTAACAGTGTTCATATTAACAAGGTTATATTATTAACAAACATGCTTAATACAATCACCCTTAATATACTAACGGTTTATAACAGTTACATGCTTTCGAGAAAAAGCATTATATGCTGTCCGAATGTGAAAGAGCCAACGAAAAAAGTACAATGTTTCTTTGCATGCATTTCTCAGTAAATATAGATTTTATGATGTTTAGATAATCTATTTATTACTTTTATCGTTTTCAGTCTCAATAAAATATGCCGCGCAAGCCGATACGAAAACACAAATCACACGAAAAATGCCTACCATATCAGTTTGTGATTCTGTGATAAGAAATAATAGGCACGCGGAGACCACCTGTGTAATAATAAAAACTTTATGTGAAACGTCGTAATGATTATCTCAGAACTTTCATTTCAGGTAGGAGAGATCTGACGCGATCTGCGCGTCCAGGTGCAGACGCCGAGGGGGAAAGACGCCTGTGTCACCCACTCGTAATACACGACCAGCCTTTGAAGCGGGCCAGCGGAAAGTACGGTAGTACCACGTGTTCTGGTGGGCTTGGGATGGTGTGGGATGGTTGGAGCGGTTGGAGGTGGGGCTGGGATGGGGGTGGAGGGTGTTATACATACCTCGATACGGTATAGTACACTGGTGTGGATTCTGTACACCCTGCACGGTATTTAATACAAGAGACACAGAGAATCTCTTCCCAGTGTCTTGTTATAGCAAATATAAAAATCGATATACGTTTAAAACTGGCTAACCATAGACTTTATACTTTATCATCACGTGTTGATAAATTTGATATCAGGCGACACAAGGGTGAGATTCTATTTTTCATACAAGATCATTCTTCCGACTTTTTCAGTTTGTAAATAGTGGTAACCATTGTTATCAGTGTAAAAAATACAGTTAGCTAGCTTGAGATGCAGAGAGACTAGTGATGTTGTTTGATTGTAACATTATGTCAGCCGATGATGACACAATGGTCTACAAATTCATTGTAGCGATATCGCCTGGGAGATCTCATCCGAGCGATATCGGGGAGTTCGTTCGTCACGCCGAAGACCCGGACTCGATTCCCGACATTGGTACAATGTGTGAAGCCCATTTCTGGTGTCCCCCGCCGTGATATTGCTGGAATATTGCTAAAAGCGGCGTTAAACCATACTCACTCACTCCGAGCGATATCTACCTGTCGAAGCCAGTATTTGGTGATAACATTTAAGTGGCGCGTAGTTTCTGAGAGGAAAATGGTGTAAGGGAGCTAACTCTCTGTGCGCTTCATTCTCTATTCACACCTGACGGTTGGGTTAGTTATTAAAGATTGGTCCATGATTTGAATCTAAAATCATGCTAGTCCCCCCCCCCCCCCCCAACACACACACACACACACTATTAAAGAACGTGTGGAACCAACAACCAACCAACAAGTGGTATACAATCAACAAATGTATTGCAAAAGTGTCTAAGTTTACACATCAATACAAATTACCGCACAGCAATTACAATTGCAGTAAACAACAGAGTGGTAAAAAAGTACTTCCGGAAATGCTAGGAAACTGCTTTTCTTGCTTCATTTCATAAATACGTGTCATGGGACTATAAAAAGAGCATATATCAAAATAACGCATATTGCCCTAATCTAGCCTGTCCTAACTGACACTGTGATTACCCTGAAAATGTACTTTTACAGGTAAAATGATGATCAACTTAGAAAATATTCGTGTGTTGTCATGCATGTATGAAATGGCCTATAGCCTGAGGTAATTACCTAACACCTGTCACGAGGTGATGAGCTCACACCGTCCCGTGCATTCTCACAGGTGCAAATGTCACCGAGTTGGGGGTGGTCTCAAAATATTGCTGTCACTGTACTTCAATGACATGTGCGTTGATGGGGTAACAATTTAGGATATGTACTGCATTAAATTTGCTTGGAAACATGATGGAATAGTGAAGAGCTATAAAACGGGGTGAGTATTGGAAGGTGGCGGTTTTGGATTCCAGAAGTATTTGTTGTTCTACAGATGATTTCTTGAGTGATTTCTTGAGTGAGTGATTCTTGAGTGATTTCTTGAGTGAGTGAGTGAGTGATTTCTTGAGTGAGTGAGTGAGTATGGTTTTACGCCGCTTTTAGCAATATTCCAGCAATATCACGGCGAGGGACACCAGAAATGGGCTTCTCAAATTTTGTACCCATCTCGGGAATTGAACCCGGGTCTTCGGCGTGACGAGCGAACGCTTTAACCACTAGGTTACCCGACCGCCCCGATGATTTCTCGAGCTAGCATTTATCTCCGCTGATGACGTATATGAATCTGTACTTTTGAATGTTGTGTTATGTCTTGCCACGAACCCTTTACACTTAGCCAAGATGGACACAACAGGGTTGAGCTCACAATGTCTGACTGCCGTACGTAAGACAACGTGACCGTGTTGTGCCGCCAGCACATATGTCTTGTACTTTACAGGGTTCTTATTCAGCCGAATTTTCTCCATGAGTTGAACTTTCGTCTCATATGGTCTGAAGTCGACAATGTCATATATTCCTGTATGGTCGCCTTCAGACTGATCATGGTTTGGGCGACAGTATCTGATTCCCGGACGTTATATTAACTGGCGTTATCTACGGCAATGACACGTTGTTTAAAATAGCTGAAGTTCCAACCAGTTATGAAAACATCACCTCCTATAATTTCCTTATGAAAATCAGTTTTCCTTTTCGCCTCGAAAGCTAGCACACATCCATCAATAAGCCCCAAATCATGGGTTGCAGCGTGCAAAACAATGACACGATTACCTTTACCTGATGGTCTGTGGGTGCTTTTTGTCCATCTGCCTATAGCCACATGTAGTCAGTGGAATGATTCATCAAGGTAAATTATCTGGACGCCCTGACTATGATAGTAATGAATGGTTCGGAGATAATGTGACCTCATAGACAGGATGTAATATTTTCCCCCGAAAATGCACAGTGTATCGAAATCCAATCTCTTGGAGAGCAATAGTGCAGTTAACATTAATTGCATCTTTAATTCCTCCCAAATTCTACTTCTGCTCATAAAGCTTTACACTATACGCCTAATCACCCTGTTTCAAAGCTGTCAAATATCCTTTTACGTCCCAGTTTTGTTTTTGAGACCACCCCTATACCTGTTTTGTTTTATTTATCATACTGTAGACTTGATGGTAGGAATTGAAAACCCAATAGCTTGGGCAGTTCGGTAATTCTCCCTATCTAAATTACTACGTGGTTTCCCCCTATCGCTCTAAAGTGTAAAGAACTTGGATACATTTCCCTGTACAGACTCCATATCGTGTACCATGGTTATGGCAATGCAAGTGTAATGTAACATGCATCATGGGAGCAATGTTAACAAAACAATAGCAGCGTCATTTTGTCATTTTAGACGATGCACAGAATTTTTTCAAAATGATTTTTGTGTGTGGATTAGATGTTTTATGAAGACTACATCATTATCATTATAATGTAGTCACATGCGCATATTTCTATAGTCCGTTACAGACTGCCATCATTGGACTTCGAATAAATGTAAACTTCCTGTTTTCGTTCGAATTTGTCTCCTGTAAACTTGTCGATAGGACTCCCTGTGACTAAAATACTTCCAACCACATGTAGGTCGATCGTTAGTTACTCGATATTTCAATAACAACAGTCTGTGAAAAATTATTTCATTTTTGCGTGTGGAGTGAGAGTGGGGGGATAGATGATAAATTTAGCAACAAGTAAGGTCATCTTGAGCTGGACGGTATTCGCAGATTGATAAGCATATGAACTATGATTCTCTTTAGGTAGAAAATGAGGATCCACGATGTTCGACCTGGTAGAAGAGTATAAATCAAACCCCACAGCATTTGGTTTTTGACTGACTGTGGCGTCAAAACCAACTCATTCATTTACTTGAAGTGAATGTTCATCTTGTCATATTGTTATGGATAGTCACGGAGCCGTGATCCAGAGAACAGGGTGTCATTAGATAGAAATAAAGTAATAATAGGATTACCAGAAAACCGGGGTATAACACCCAAGCCAATAAGCTTCGCTCGGGAACATCAGAGTAAGTCAGTACAAGATTGAAAACTGCCCTATGATTATGTATGACAGGCTTGTCGGGTATTGCTACAAAGTTTTTAAAAGGAAGAGCAAAACTGATGAAAGTTACCAATAAACGTGTATAAGTTTAATATCGTCACTGCAAAAATAATGAGTTGTTGTCTTTAGTATTAACATTCAAATACGTTATATCTGTATTAGCGATATTGTCTACGTTCCACCGGTGGGTAAGCGTTTGCCGTACTATCTCGTAGTATAATTGTATTCTTAAGACATCACGATACAGCGCTTGATAACAGCCTTGTATATATATATATATATATAATTCTGTATATGTATAATTATGGTCCACTTCCATATGACTGTATAGCATACAATAAGCTTTTGGGTCCCGTTTAGATCGGTTTGGGTGGCAGCTTAGATAGCCATAGAATAGTTTCATCTCGGAATCTCCCATATCACTGGGGCTCCTCTTCAATTTAAATGGAATTACTTGTTACGATTCCTAACCTTCACGAGACTGTGTTTATGAATCATTGTCAAATAGTGGTGACATTAAATCTAGGAAACAATACGCGAAATCGCGCATGCACAGAACGGAAAATTTGGACAAGGCATTAAGTAATCCGCATGCGCAGAATGATCGATTTCAGTACTTCCGCTAAACGCTTCGAGTGCAGCGTCAAACGCGGGCCTGTAATCTAACACGCGAGAACTGACCAATGAAATCTGAGAAGTAGAAATACCGATAGACGCTGTTGCTTGATTGACAATGTCAATCAAGAAAGGGAGGAGCTTGACGGTATCGTTCTCTCCCAGTAAATTCCGATGTCAAATAACGACGTTATTTGGACGGAAAAACGATGGTTTGAAAACGTCCAAATAACGTCGTTTTTCCGCCCAATGACAATATACGGAAAAAACGACGTTTTCTTGTTTGCAGTGTCACCAGCACCCTGTGTTTGTTGTAAGAGACCACTGGTGGTCAGGTTCGCTGACTTAGCTGATTTACATGTCATTGAATCCCAACTGCTTGAATCGATGCTCGTAATGTCAATCGATGGATTGTCGTGTCAAGATTCGAATATTTACAGACCGACGTCATTTAGCTGGACTATTGCTGTGGGTGTTGTGAAACATAAAAAGAAAAACCAAGCATATATTTTGCCGTCGTACTTGTATCAAACTTTTGTCCCATGACAATTATCCCTGACAATTTCCTTTAACACCATTTTCGTCTCCTCGGCTTATCTCGCGATCAACACAGTACCAACGGAAGAATGAGAATATTTTACATGCCCACCTTTCACAAATGCGTCGTTGTGCATTATCAGCAGATCTGCATCAGAAGTTCAACAGTGCTTCCTTTAACAATCTTTCCAGTGCTGACAACGATTTATGTCATCCTGTTGCCGCAAGAATCATGTAAATTATGCAGATTGCAGATTTAAAACTTTATGTATTTCAGATGCATAAGATACAATCATAACATTCATCACATAGTATTCATGGCACATATGTTAGGAATAGTGGTCATTGTTTAGTGGGCCAAGCATATGTAAAACTTAACGTGTATTGTCAACACATCCAAGTTTCCAGGACATTTAGTAATAGAAAGGTAACATTCATACGAGTATACATAGTGGGTCGATCTAATGGATATTGTAAACTGGATCAAGCGTGTATGCTGCAAGATGAGTCTTTGCAGCCACAAGTAATGGGATTTACATCATGAGCAGCCTTGACCACGTTCTGCAACACGTTCCTGTAATTGAACAACGTGGATGAAACGGTGTCCGTGTGGGAAACTGTGTCTGGTTGTTTCTCTTCCGTGTTAGCATGTATCAGTGTATACTTTGATATGTAATTAGTTGTGCAAGAATAGCAAGACTGACCCTACAGTCGTGTGAATCAACCTTAAGAAATATAAACACTGTTTGAAAAAACATTTTTGGTCTTTTGACATCAGTTCCAAATTAGAACAACATCATGAGCTCAGCATGTATGTTCAGCCTTTTAAATATTTATATTTGATCTTGAAAGACTTCAATCCCAGATATCGACCGAAACAGACCTTACTGAAATGTTACCTAAAAGGGTGCCTTTCTGAAGTGCCATAAAACCTTCCAAAATGCTGTCTATGCCAATACATATATTGGAAACAGTCTTGTATTGCTTGAAGTGTACATAAATGTTCCGCATGCTCCCACGAATGACCCTGGATAATCAACTTCTTTAATACAAATGTATCTGCTTCATAAGGATGTTGTCATTGGTTACGCATCAAGTTTATGAATATCACTCAAAAACCTTGCCATGATGTCGTGCAATCATGTCGTGTTTTTAGACATACAGGAAACTACGTTTATAAAGAACACGCTTATAACGAACTGACACATGTAACGAACTTATGTTTTAGTCCCGACCATTTGTTGCATAAATGCTGTATGTATGCTTATAACGAACTACGGTTATTACGAACTAAAATTAGTGGTCCCTTCGAGTTCGTTATGAGCGTTGTTTACTGTTGTTGATTATAGTTTAAAAATCATGAAATACATGGAACCCAGAACTAGATCGAGAGAATATAAATTATGTCCAACATTATGTCATATCAGCTGATTAATAAACAAACCTTATCTATATCTCTGTGGTCTTCATTTCTATAACTCTCACAGTTTTGAATAAATGGTTATTTAATTATCATTGACAGTCATCACATTGAAAGGATGCTTTTGTAGTGCAACGTCTTTGTCAGCTGAAACTCCAAATGGAATGAGTGAGTAAGTGAGTTTGGTTTTACGTCGCCTTGAAAGGTATTTTGATGAAGGTGAAATTCATGTGGGGGGAAAGGCTGAAGTTATGATTCTTGTAGACCTAAGGGTCTCTTTACGACTCTATTCGACTCTGTACGACTCTGTACGACTCTGTACGACTCTTTACGACTCTTTACGACTCTGTTCAACTCTACACGGCGGTTTGTTGCATGTTTGACGACTGCGTCAGCGATGCCCACTTTAAGAAACAATGCCATTGTACAAAAGTTTATAACATATAGTGCATTGGTGTGAATTGTTTAAGCCCATTACGACTGGGCACTCTGCGTGTAATGGTGTAACTGTGAGGTGACAGATCGGGCCTGCGCCTGGCTGTTCACAAGAATAACAGATGGACATCGCTGATAAGAGTTATTGTTTTTCACAACTCGGTGTGCTTAGCCAGTCCCGCAAATAAAGATAAAATCTATTGCATGATATATTCAGGTGAGATCGCCATGTGTTATGCTCAATTCGGAAATAACGCCATGTCAGAGACCGTACCGTGTACTCGCCATCTGAGCATGAAAATGTTATGAAAAAATGTATTTATGAAAGAAGATGAAAGCTGAATTGATCCGTCTTAAATGCACAATAATTCGTATTTTGTCACCGCATTTACTTGGACGGACATTATACAATTAAATCTACTGATAGCCACCTTATAAATGTAGTCAGTATCATAGTTCTATTGTTCACAACAACGAAATCATTAACCAGAAACAAGACATGACTGAAGGAAAAAGGAAGGGGCAAGACGGCTTTAGAACATTATAAATAGACGCCACAGTTATGTGCCATTTTTTTCCAAATGGTTCAAACTTCAAATGTCATAACAACACCAAACGTTTGAACATCATTTGTTGTTTTATTTCAGGCTGCTTACTTACTTACTTAAATTAGGAAATTAACGTGCGCCTGCCGACATATGCGTATTTCGCGCACGGGCCTGCCAGGCCATTTGGCGTTTGGTCGAAAAGGGTATGTCCGAAAAGGTGAGGCAACCTAGGTTGGGGCTTTTAGGGTTGCTTACTTAATTTGGAGAACGAATTTGGAATTTTGAAATATGGCATGCAAAACGGGGAGTGTGTGTATGTGTTGGGGGGACTAATAAATCACTTTGACAACTGATCTTTTTATATACTATTGCTGATATTGAATTTCACTTCTGGAAGTCATTTCGCACACAAGCTGTTCCCTCTTATCACCCAGGACCTCATCTCTCACAAAATCACAATTTTATATTTCAAGTGTGACATCAGTTTCTCAGAAGCGTCTGATGTTTTTTTACTGCAACACATCTGTGAAATTAAAAATGTTTTTTAGTTGTTACATCCTTCAATTAATAATTTTCAATTGATTACGCACAAAGATATCTAGAAAACTCTTTACGTACTATTCGACATTCAAATACCGCAGGTATCCAGGTGCTAGTATCTGCTCAAATGCAGTTTTATTTCTTTCCCGATCAGTAGATCTATTTGCATTCCAGTCATCAATCTTAACTCCCTGGGGAGTATACAACCCAGGCTGCCTACGGGCGCTAGAAGGTTTTTGAGACTTATCGGGTACCCATTCCTTGCTGCGTTAACAGAGGCACATTTTAACGATAGTCACTAATTATTATTATAAACTTAATAAGAAAGAATCGCATATGTGTAAGCAAACAGAAATGATGACAAACTTCTAACCCAAAGTTTCTTTATTCAGATTGACTGGGGGTGTTACAATCAGTGCTGATGAATCAAGGTTCCTCCATAACCTGAGTGGACGGAACACCAAATGACTGTTCGAAACCACACTTTTTCTCCCCGCCGGACTCGTACAATGTATGAAAAACTCGCAGGAGCCCCCTTGGAAGTAGTGGAAAACAATGCATGTTTTTCTTTCATTAGGACGACGTGGACGTATTTTCCTGAATACGGTAGTATACTGGCCCAGAATAGGTAAGTGCCAGTCACAGGAGATTCAAATATACCAGTAGGTGCGTGGTAGCCTCCTCCATTGTTGAGAGTTACCCTTTGAAACTTGTAGATCTGATTACCATAGCGGGTAAGCCGTGATTGGTTCTGGCATGATTGTTTTGCACAGATCCCCATATAAAACAGATGTGTCTTTGTTATTTCTAGTTCAGGTGGCAGTAGATGGGAGCTTGCTATGTGACCATTATTGAACGATATTAGATCATCGATATACCCGAAGTATGCAGAAATATCGACTCATATGCATTAAGAAGCAGATCAGCAATTGGGGCCCACGGGGATGCTTACTTCTTGCCTGAAGGTTTCATCTCCTACTGGAAACCATTGTTTGAAATATGAAATGTTTTCTCGGACAATTTACATTAGCAAATTACCAGTGACTGATAATAAAATGTAAACCAAACGCCAGTCAGTGTTACTTTTATATTAACCCTCCAGTTTGTTTTGAAAATATCTAACATAAAAACAACTCCCCACTCCCCTGCATATCAAATATCTTAGATGTGTGGAACAGAGGTGTGGAACACCTGGTGGTCATAAGAATCTACTTCACAGATATTTGCATACGGTAACACCATGCTATACAGATACTGATTGCCTTTCATTTTTGTTATGGTGATCATATTTACCCATGTAACATGCTTCAAAACTATGACAAAACACCCAGAAACAGTGTAAATATCCAAATATGCTAAACAAAAATGTTAAGACAAAACGTTGGACTACACTAAAACAATTGAACATTGGATTGCAGTGTTAAGTTTTATTAGTTTCATTAAATGATTGTTTTCAACCTTTTCTGGGGTTTCTCAACTCCTGTTGAAAACATTTTCCTCGCCATTCTATAAGTTGAGAAAGAATTGAACTACTGAATAAGTGACAAACTCATCCTCCTCACAGGCAAAATAATTTATATGGAAAGTTATTTTTCTTGAACAATAGTGCCATCCGCCTAGATGTTAGGGGAAAGGGGTAAAATAACTGGTATAATGTTCAAAGCAGCGTTAAACCCAACCCACTCACTCACCCAGTCAGTAAGACCCGTTTCTGTCATGCATATATTATGAACAAGGCAAGTTGTTGCGCAACATCGTGGTCAAATATTGTTTTTGACAGGTTTGCAATCCAGGTTTGCAATAGTTTCTATACGGCAATGCCGAACGTGCTCATCCTGATAATAATGAAAGCACTTTTCCTTCTGTCAAATCTGTTTAAGTGAACTCTTTTCTCTTGTTCAATCATTTTGAATCATTTTGCCATGCTTCTGGTTTAATATTTATAACTGAATACCTGTATGATGTCGGTATAACCTTTATAAAGTCATTTGTTCTGGGGAAATGTAACCTTCACCTTTACATACCCAATTTACATACCCACACTATGGTCAATCAAAGTGAAATATGTTTTGTAACGAATGCTGAGATATTATTTGTCCATAAATAAGATACTGCATGGTGTATTAGACAAACTAACTGAAATTAAACCAAAAGAAAAAACTCAAGTAACAACATTTTAACTTGCTTTTATTATTTTAATGGCGTAAAACTCATACCACTTACCGATACTTCATCTAACTTCATGCAACACTGTGAACGTGTTTATTCATGCATGTCGGAGTTTAACTTGCGTGAAGGAGAACACCACCATAACTAGATTGGAACAGACCCCAGATTTTCAATGTTTCACCTGGTTTTGTAAACCAGACCTTCTCCCCTTTGTTTACTGAGACCACGTAGATAAGGGTTGCAACGCCATAGCTGAGTTGTCTTGAACTGTATCCAGTGTAAAGGGTAACGCCTTCTTTGATCAAATTAATAAAGAGAGTCCCACTGTCGCCGCTTTTGATGGTGGCCCAGAAAAGGTAGGTGCCCGACACGGGAGCTTCAAATATACCACTAGCAGCATGGTACCCTCGTCCTTTGTTTTCGGTGATTGTGTTAAATTTGAGAATCTCCTTGTTCTGAACAGTGATTGTTTCTGCCTTTTCTTTCACTTGGTAAGACACAAACAAATCTGGAAGTCAATCATTCAAAATTAAATAAATATTTAAAATAGAAATGCTTTAGGGCCTTAGGGGTATTCAACAGGAATCATTAGTAAATTACATATCCCCTTGACAACGCCAAAGAACACCAGTATTTATTAACATCCGAAACAAAGGTGAACATATCATCACTATAGTTTCATAGTTATTCATAAACACATGGTCATGATGTAGTCTGAATCGTGCAATCGACTCTGTTTTTGACAGATATTTCTAATGGATAGGGTTTTGTCGCTTTGATTTAAGCAAAATATACTCATATACTCTAAAATAGTAAGGTATTCGACTATAACAGATGATTACAGAAATGCAAAGCCGTATCGAACGATGGTTACGGACAGATGAGAAAAAAAGAACGACTGGGTGTAACATGACCATCAACGAGACATGTTGGCGGTGTATTGTGAGGGTGCAAAACAACCAAGAAAGACAACAGGGGTGTGTAGTAAAATAAATAACCTTTGAGATGACTTGATCAATAATAGGTCATGCCCCCCACGATTGGTCGTGGTCAAAAAGCTTACGTGTCACTGTTTGTTCAGCAGTATTGATGATTCTGAGCGATTTGACGACCTTTTACCGAAGTGTCAAATCAAGAATGACCCCCCTACCCACGTCCACAAAGGAATTGCATGACCCAAATGCAATGTTTCGGGAATGTTGGGGCTTTATATTTTGGTTCCGAAACTATTCTATCGCTGGCAGTCATTTGTCAAAGTTGATCTTTCTTCTGACGACCGATCATTTACCTTATAATCCCCCTCTTCAATGTAAACGAAATTGTCCCACATCTAAACTAACAAAGGAACACAAGCAAACAGGCACGCACGCACACACGCATGCATGCACACCCGCGCATAATCAATATTATTATGGTTATTTACTTACTGCGTGGTTTTCGTAGTTGTTCTAAGGCGGACGATAGTTCAGATTTTGCGCTGATAATTGAGACATTCAAATTGTAAACCTTCGACGTCAGTGAATCCAAATCTGATTTCCCGCAGTGGGTGTTGTTGGACACTGTCTGCTTTAGGATCCATGTTTGACTAGATAACGCCCGCGCAAGAGACGTTGTGAGGCTGGACACTGTCTTCTCAAGAAGCAGCACGTGCGTCACGACGCTGTCGAGGTCCACCTTGCCATCTGATGTCTTCATGAGACTGTTGAGTGTGGACACTGAGGACAGGGATGTCAGCACAGCAAACACAAGCAGGACGTCCATGGTGTGCGTCGGTCGGAGTTCTGGTACTGATTATGACATGTTACTCTTTTTATACATTGGCGTGTATTGATCATCAGTTGTTAATGTCTCATTCTACTGTTTCATTACAGTACACGAAGTCATATTCGGCGTGTGAAACAAATTACCAGAGCCATCTGCCGTATTTTATCGTCACATTTATCTGTTGAATTCAGATTTTGCAATTTATTCTAGGTGTGATATCCTTGATAGGTATTAAGCATTAATCATGCAATGCTTTTTGCTGAATAACCTCATTCTTTTGAAAATGCTATAGAATAGGATATCAATAAGATTTCCACAAGCATTAGCACTAAACAGGGATGAAACTGGTACTTTATTGTTAAAGACAATCGCGTCCTGTTTTTAAATATCTTTGGATTTTTAATGTTGGTGTACTTTTGATGAAAGCATTGAAACCGAATTACAGTCAAGTTCTTAAGGTCAGTTTTTGCTTTTGTTATGAATGAATAGAGCATTTGAGGGCTAACAATGAAAATACGTGAACGTATCATCTTGTCACGTAAATTCTCTTTAAGGTAAATATTTGACAGATCTGTGAACAGGATTTAATTCTGTCATGTGTCATCCTAATCATTTAAGAGAGAGATTCGGGATTATATATTGGTGATACGGCTCACCAAATAGCCACTCCAAAATACGGGATAGAGTAAACAAGTTGCTTTTGCATGATAGGTGCTTACCACGAGATAATACTTGAAAAACAAAGTGCTACTGCTTAAAGGGGACCAATGGAACGGCTTTAGTACACAAAAGGACAGAGTAGACATCAGACCATCCAGAGGTTGAACAGGGTTTTGTTCCACAAAGCGATCTTAGCGCTAAACATTGACTTACGTCAGTTGTGTTTGTTTGTTTGTTGTTTAAAGACGCACTCAGCAATATTCCAGCTATATGACGGCGGTCTGTAAAAAAATCGAGTCTGGACAAGACCACCCAGTGATTGATATCCTGAGCATCGATCCACGCAATTGGGATACGATGACATGCATCGTCAAACCATGTCAGCGAGCCTGATCACCCGATCCTGTCAGTCGCCTTTTACTGCAAGCATGAGCTGCTGAAGTTTGTTGGTTGGTTTGTTGTTTAACGCCGCACTCAGCAATATTCCAGCTATATGACGGCGGTCTGTAAATAATCGAATCTAGACCAGACAAATCAGTGATTGGGATACGATCACATGCTTCAACCAATTCAGCGAGCCTGACCACCCGATACCGTTGGTCTCCTTTTACGACAAGAATGGGCTGCTGAAGACCAATTCTAACCCGGATCTTCGCGATCTTTCGTGAATGATTTCAATGTTTCTTGTCGTGGTTAAAATATGAAAATTATTGAAAGACAGCTATAATCAGGTCTAACAATCCATAAATGGTCGCTTGATAACGGCTCTAAATGTCCTAAAGCTAAAAGTAGCTTTATATATTTCTTTAGAAGATACTACACAAGGTCTGGCACCGTCATGTCTGACATAGAGAAGTTTTTAAACCACCAGGAGGAAGCCTTCTGCGTTGGAGGGATCAAGACACTCCTGTATATTTGGCAGAAGGGTGTGGACCTCGGAGGGCATTATGTTGAAAAATAGTTAGCAACCACGTCCATCAACTCAGTCCATCAAATTCCATTTTTTACAATTTTATGGCAGTGAATAAAGTTTCACTAAGTCCTTCAACTTCATGTTAATCCTGGTCTAGCACTGCCCATAATGTCTGCAATCTATACTGAACAACAAAAGTTCCTGTGACACTGCATAAGATTGAATGCAAAGTTATGTTTTTTACATAATCTGAAACAATTTCGGTTTGCAACAGATAAAAGACTCCTGTAAGTGTTCAAATGGTTTAATTTGCCATATTGACTTCAGAAAATGCGTGATTTCATAAAAAAAAACACGAACATGCCAAAATGTCAATTTACAAATCAATAGCGTGTGTGTTTACCTCTGGTTGCGAGGCAGCAACACATCTTCGTCTCATGGAATGGACCAGGCGTCGCACAAAGTCCTGGAGTGTCCTTAGAACACGTGGTTGACCTCCATCTTACCCATATGTGCTCGATTGGTGAGAGATCAGGGGAGCGAGCCGGCCAGGGGATGACATTCACGTTGTTTTGTTGACGAGAATCCTGAAAAAATGGAGTAATATGAGGCCGGGCGTTGTCATGTTATAAGGTAATGCCTGGGCCATGACGCCGCAAAAACGGTAGAACAACAGATCTCGTCGCGGTAGCGCTGTCCATTGAGATTTCCCTCTACCACTATCAAACGGTCCTCTGTCTTGTTGTGAATAGAACATGTCACCACTGCATGGCCGTCCAGCGTAGACGGGGGCGGTCGGGTAGCCTAGTGGTTAAAGCGTTCGCTCGTCACGCCGAAAACCCGGGTTCGATTCCTGACATGGGTACAATGTGTGAAGCCCATTTCTGGTGTCCCCCGCCGTGATATTGCTGGAATATTGCTAAAAGCGGCGTAAAATCATACTCACTCACTCACTCACTCCAGCGTAGACGCTGTCTGCACCACTGTAGACGTGCTTGACGGTGGTTTCCTGTCAAAATGGGACGTCTGGCGGGTCTTCTGGCGACAATCCCTGCACCTCTGAGGCGGCGAAGTACGGTTTGTGAAGATACTTGTCAAACGCCGGGGATGCTTCTTGCAGTCACTGTTGCTGGCTGGAATCGATTTCGTAGGTGTGTTGTTCGAATCCAGTTGTCTTGTCGATTATTGGTTACGCGTGGCCTGCCACTCCGAGGATGGTCTCTGACTGCATTCGTCTGTTGTCAACGTTGCCATAAACACCAAATGGTGTTTCTGTGGACGTTAAATTGTCTTGCACCATCACGTTGACTCGATCCTGCTTCAAGCATACCAATGGCTCGCAGACGCTCATTTTCGGACAGGCCTGGCATTTCGTAATGTTGAATAATTGCGTAATTTTGTTGTTTTTCTGTGTGGTTGTCAGCACAATGCTTAAAAATGCATATGGAATCCTGTTAACGCACATGTTTTTATACCCATTCTTGGGTAGTGAAATGCAGTGGGCTTGCATAAAAGTCAATTTTTGCATGGATTGCATGCTTTTCTGTAGCAGTTGCGTTTTTGTTACTTGATTCCATACATGTACTACAATATTGAAAACCAAACTTTACTTGTTTGAAAAATACACTAAAATATTGGTGTCACAGGAACTTTTGTTGTTGAGTATACATCTGTTCCTTTAGGGTATAGCGAAGATCCAGAAAGTGGATACCTAAATAGACTTTTAAAATGTAAAGGATACTTGGAAATAACTTAAAATGTCCATGCACAATGTCTTTTTTTAAATATAATTTCCGGAACAGTACATCACTTCGAGGGTGATGTCGCACCAAGGAACCTTTCTTTAAAAAATGATATTCATGGAGAATGGGACCATGTTACAAATCAGGAAAGGATAGTTTATCCTCGCCTAGATCTAGTTCTAAGTCTGGTTCTGAGCTTGTTGACAAAAAGTCAACAGCAAGTCTGTAAGGTTAGAGTTAACGTCAAAAGATCAGTTGACACAATCATGGTTCCACTATTTACACAATCAATAGTTTATTTGAATGTCAAGCCTTCGATACAATCCGTAGTAGATATATACGCGAAAAGTGTTATTTATGGCCTAATCTTTATAAACTCAAACATTTACTGAGCACAACGAAAATAGCAGAAATGATGATTTTGTCGAAGTCTTTTCCAATGTCAACAAATACTTTAGAAATAATACTTAAATGTACTCTTCTCGACTGAATGATCACTCTTGTTGAACATATATTTGTTTGTAAAACACGCTCTTGTACAACCGTGGGTGCTTCCATGAGAAGAAACAAATTGAATTGAAATTGAATTGAGTTTAGAAGGCCAGTCATCAAAGTCTGTTGTATTGATAGGAGAGTACTCGCGTTTTCTTAGTAAAATATCAAAGCGGTAGACCCTCTAAAGGAGACAACCAGATCCAACTGTTCAATAAGTTTGGATCCTTGGAAGGCATGGATGTGTCCGATAACAGCCATTATAGGACACATAGCTTGTGACGCTCAAGGAAGGTGAGCGGTAGATCCCAAGTTAATCCTCAAAGAGATAGTTTCGTCGCATATTCTTCAGTGGAATTGCAGAGGACTGAGGACTGATATTAATGAATTGCAGTTATTAGTCGAGGATTTTAAACCATCAGCATTTTGTCTACAAGAAACCTTTTTAAAGCAGACAGACAATTTTAACTCAATGCGTATCATTTCTGTTTCTCCTCCGGGCGATAAGGCTGGTGGAGGAACTTCAATCATTGTACCGAGATATAAATGGTATACTCACTCACTCAATCATTGTGAGGTAGTATATTATTCATAGCCATGTTATACTGCATGCTAATCCTTAAGCTGTTGCAGTGCGTCTAACTTTGCACGTTACATTTACATTATGCTCTCTATATATTCCGCCTTGTTCAACTCTCCTGCCCCTTGTTCCTTTTGCCCAACACACCACTTCGACCCTTACTTCACCTGGACGGGTGGTAGAATGGGCCCGATTCTATCAATCGCCTGGTCACGTCATGCCCTAGCATGGAATACATGAAATCTATATTCTTAATAAATATGAAATCTATATTATTAATAAATATATGTGATACACACTAGAATTTGTGATAAAAACAATTGTATGCTCAATTTTGCCTGGAGTCTTATGCTAGAAGGCGGTGGTTCATGGTCCAATCTGGACATTGAGACCTCTGAATTCTGTGTTTCTTCTAAACAGTGTTATGGGCCGAACCAGCCTGACACTTATTCATTTTGATCTCATAGCTTTTCAAGTCACGATAAATCGCAAAGAACAATGAAAACCGATGCACGGTTTATTTTACAATAAAACATTCTTCTAGCATGACGTCATTCCTGGAGATTCGAATATGCACTCGCAACTTGATGACGTCATATATTGGACGACGTTATATTTGAGAGGGAAGTATCTTGTGAGTTGTTGCCCACAGATGTAGCTGTCGTACGCAGATAAACGCAGTGGCCGAACGATCGCAACCAAAAGTGGGAGAGATATGACAATCAGTATGAGGAGAAAAGGTACAGATAATCGACATGAGAATTGTGAGAATATGCGGGAAATACCAATCTTACCACATATGTTCGTAAAATGGACATTTCCGAGGTCGGATTTTATTCAGGGAGTCATAATTATTAAAAATTGGGTAAATATTTCAAAAGTTTGTACATTTCATCCACTTCCTTAAAGAGGCTGTACATAATGTTGATATCTCAATATAAGAAATAACAAACGACTAGGGATCGTTTAGGGTCTATTCTTCCTGCAGTGTTTGGCGCCCCTCAAGGTTTATTCTCCCTGTAGTGCTTTATTGTACGATAAACAACGATCACGAGTTGTTTATTTCTCAAATAAAATGTAACTTTTGCTTTTCCACAATACACTTTTATGACAACATTACACCTTTCCTGGACGCTGATCTTATCAGCGTTTTAACGCAAACATAACGGCTGTCGATGGGCGTTGATTGTACAGGTTTGAAAAAAACAGTGTCGTGTTTGTACCAGCTGAGATCTCATGTAGGCCATGACAGATAAAGGGTTTTGGGATACCAAGTATAATGAATCAGCTATTTATTGGTTTTATATATTGTTTCTACTTAATTTTGTACACTGACGTTTAGAAGAGCAAACAATTCTGGTTTAGATAATACATGATCAAACAATACTGTAACAAATACAAATATTTCGTTTGTCCAACTAACTATGCAAAACTCGGAACACACCTCATTTACACGCGTGCCTTTGAGTATATGTACTTAACATGACTGACATGAAATGGGTCATATTTTATATCATACGTAAGTTAAAGTAATCCTGTATCAATATAAGCATGCTGCCCACCGTTTGAACTCATGCAATTACAACCAGGCCTGTCAGTTGTATTATTCTCAAGATAGCCTAGGCCAATTAGGAATTATACCATGAGTTTCGAGGATACTGGATTCCGATCTGATGTGTGGTATCGCAACAATATACATCCGACTTTACGGCCGACTTACCGCAAAAGGATAGTTTAACGAAAACACTTCATTTGTTCCCAAGCACATTAAAATGTTTTAATGCCCCTCAAATAACCATTATATTTAACTTGGGCTCAAGGGTTTGAAAAAAGGGCGTAAATGTCTGCAATGAGCATGATATAAGTGTAATAGTACTGGCGCAACTCAGCATTTATTCACTTACGGTTTCACGTGAAGAAATAGGCATTTAGTATATATGTACTTCGCAATGAAATATATAGTTACGAGCTTTTCCGAGTTCAATAGAAATATCCCTACTCTTCAGGACACTTCGATTTTAGATTTCAGAATCATAATGCAACAGCAAGAAGAATTTAAGTTTAGAGGATTTAAGATACCAATATGTTTTCAATAGATAATATTTATGATATACAATATATGGCAATACATGTCCCCTACAAAATATAATTCTTACATTGAAAAAGTCAAGAGCTGCAAAATTTGCTTCATCTCCAATGCATGTAAGCTGTCATCTGGGAACATGTTAGTCCATGCTATATGTTACGATATTGATATCATTCAAAACGCAATCAAATAACTCGGTCCATAATTATATTACTTGCAAATTACAGCTGCAGCCAAAAGTGCTGAAATTCACATCACTCCACTGTGAGATATGTCACAGCTATAAGCTGGACGTCTTAAGAAGAAAATGTGTTATGGGTCTTGAAAAAATATGCTCCTCCTTACACATAAAATATGTTTGTCTCTTTAAACAGTGACAGAGACAACATTCGTCTCAAACAAAGCTATTACTTGATTCTCTATAATATGCAGGCCTCCCTGATATAGTTGGAAAATTGTTTCTTGTGAAGTAAATAACATTGAATCATTTACTCAAATAATCGTTAGGAATTCTTTGCTTCAAACATTCAACCACGCACATGAAGGGATCACATACACGTTATATATGGATTCCCTATCGATATCACATGTGGGATTAAATATGTCTATCGGAGAGGTGTAGAATCTGTGTTACTGATACCATCAAACTTCCCGGATCTTCACATGCATTCACACTAAGCTAATGACATATGATAACAGCTTGTAATTTCACGCGAGTAAAATATTGACAGCTGTAAAAGAGAGTATTATACGTTCACCGCTGTATAACATTCGTTCATAAATGATAAACTTTTAAAAGAAAATTTACTTTGACTATCAGTGCACAGACCTCTATATATCCAAGATACATCTGTTTCATATTTAGATAAATTACAGATAGATTATGTCTTTTCATAACATTTGCACTTGTGGCTGCACCACTCATGAGATATCATCTATATGTATTCAATACATATCTTTAGAAATGTACCACCAAAGGACTTTCTTCATATTCACAGGGGGTATCTGAGACATGAGGAATTAATACCATGTAGATTCTCAAAAACTCAAAGAATTTGCTCAAATTGTTACAATCTCAGAAGAAACCAACTTCAATTCTGTTAAAACACTTGATTTGGCAACTTTATACACCCCTATGCCACATGACAAACCTAAAGGAAAAACTTCCTTCCTTGATCCATGGAGCTTTTGTTACAAAATGTTTTTCTGTGTGTACAATTTGGGGTAAGCCATTCGGCAAGAGGTAGGCATCCCAATGGGCACCAATTGTATCCCCCTCTTGCTGATATGTGTCTTTATGTATATGAATCGGAATTTCTGTTCGGATTGGCAGAGTCCAAACAAGGCAAGTTTTGGTCAAGAAGTTTAACTTAAGCTTCAGGTATGTCGATGATCTGATATCATTCAATAACCATCAAATATACAATTGCCTTCCACTGATTTAACCACCTGTACTAGAAAAAATTGAGAGTAGCGGGTGACCATTTCTAAATTGGAAGCATCAGTGACAAACATGTGAGATGTAATTCCCTGTCTTGGCTTGTACTATATGTTCCAGTGTTTTTTCAGGAGAACAATTGACTTGCCTTTGCATGTGTTTGTTACGGGTGCCACCGATGGGGCAGGATACGCTCACCTTTTCGCGAACACCTGGAACCATCACTATTTAATAGTGATTCATAAACACATGCTTGTGATATAGTTGGAATCGCACGATCGACTCTTTCTTATGTTTCGATTGCTCCATTGGATTAAATCAGGGTATTATGCCCAATTTTATGTTCACTTTTTATTAACATGTTGGCTCTGGAAAGTCTTGATACATGTCGAAGAGAAGTACAATTATAACCGATTATAATTGTTTCTGTTTTTGTTGATGTGTGCTGATGATGTGATTTTTATTTCCGATCAAGTAAGTGGGCTACAAGAGCAACTGAATATTCTAGATGATTATGATACTGTTAAACAATGTGAAATATGTTGTATCAGAATATAAGTAAATTTTTCAAAATAATAGATTCAAAAATTAAAACCATCCTTTTTTCATGCGAAATATGGGGGTTAGTAGAAAGAGTCAAATATCAAGCAAATAAATTTATGTTGGTGTAGGAATTAACACTCCCAATGTAATGTCTCGATGAAATGTACTTAATAATTGTGACAACTACTTCATATGCCGCCTGATAGGTTTCCTGGTAATGCACACGGAAGTTATTTAATCTCGATAAGCAGAAAAATAATGAACATATGAGGCCTTCCCGAAATTTACTACCGATTTTGCTCGTGCTCAAGTTAGATACACTGTGGCCTAATATTGATACTGAGAGATACCACAAAATCCCAAAATCTGAAAGATTATGTACATATTGTAACCTTCAGACCTGTACCATTTCAATTTCTATGTCCATCCGAATAAAACATTCGAAGGCAAATCATACAAATTATATATGTAAATCGAACTTCAGTTCAAAACGTTTTTCGCCTTATGGCAAAAACAAATAACAACATGTAAAATGTGTCATGTTTTATTTCAAATATGCCTTCAAGAGCAGACATTTCCTGAAATGGATCATGTGAATCTATTTGTAAAATGACCTCATACAATTTAAACACAAAGTTGATTTTGTGTTATCATTGGTCATTTTGTCATATTTTGAAAATTGTTTGTCATCACATCAGAGTAGCTGGAACATTGGCTTTAAAATCAACTTTTGTTATGCTATACAGGATACACACTACCAAAGGTTATATTTTGGGGAACTCTAGCTGGAACAGTTGCACAGCCTCACACAACCTACTCCAGATACTTTCAGTAACTGTAGTAAGCTGTTCATAGGCTGATATGGGTTCCCTCTGAGGTCGGGAAACCGTTCCTTCCCTGAGAGACTTGCTTTTGGAGAAGCATGTTGCCCAACCATCCCGGGAGACCAAGAACCTGTTTAGAGTTCCTGATAGAGGGGAGATCACGAAAATCCTCCTCCCTCGGTACCGCTAAGGTTTCTCTGTGTGTCTGCTTGCCTGGTCTTGACTCGAAGGTTAGGGTGAAGGGAGTGGAGATAAGAAACGCAGACTTATTATTTGGACTTCGCATTGATGCACAATATACATATACTCGTACATGTAGTTATCAGGTCTCCTACAGAAACGTTTTTTATGTTATATATTTGCAAGATTTTGAACACTTGCTTTTGCTACGTGTTGTTCTTTCATTGAAAGCCAGAAGCTGACGTTCCACTGTCTCCAGTCGGGTTTAAGGATTCCAGTGTACTTGATTTTTGTGACTAGACCCTGCAGCGAGAGCTGGTCAGATCAGAGCAAATGTCAGATTTATGGTGCCAGGATATCTTGCATTTGCAAACATATTGCAAAGGTGTGACATATTTGATCGTATGATACACCCATGTCCACAAGCATTAATGGAATATCGATGTTAATCATATAATGCGTCTGAACCAAAATAATTAACACTGTGTAGAGTCCAGATAGCACACTTGTATGAGTTTGTTTGTGTATGCAATGTATTGTTTTGTTTGTTTGTTCGTTGTTTAACGTCACACTCACCAGTATTCCAGATGTATAACGACGCTCTGTAAACAAGAAAGTCTTGACTAAATAATGTAGTGATTGATATCATGACCATAGATCTACGCAATGCGGATACAATGTCCTTGGAATCAGTTTTGGCATATAATCGACACTGAATGTTCTTTGGCATTGACGTTTTGAATAGATGACTTAACCGATGAGATGACAGATTTGTATACCACACACAAACTGTTCTATTCGTTTTACTTGAAGAATGTATCATACTCAGCGAAAACACTTGTGGACATACATGCATGAACCAATATCAATGTTCATTATCAGTGCATAGCTTCTATGTTTCATGTTTCTGTTCTACATGTAAGTTAGTAAAGACATGTAAACAAAGTTACGGTTTCAGTGTTTCATACACAAAAAATATCAACTTTTCCAAAATAAGCGATACAGATACCCAGGCCGCTGATCACATCTGTTTGTTTTAACGCAGACAAAACGACTGTCGATCGATTGGCGCTGATTGTGCAGGTGTCAGACAATCAGTATCGTGTTTGCATCAGCTATGTTCACAGGTGCATTGTCACATCTCTACAACACACACACACATTTCACACCAGATAGTGAGCGAGCTAGAAACTGCTCATGACAGCATGATCTACGCAATTCGGATACAATGGCAAGCATGAACAAAGAGTCAGCGAGTTTGAACACCCGATCCCTATAGTCGCATCTTACGACAAACGCGAAGACCAATTCTAACCCGTATCTTCACAGGGAAGAATGCATAACTAATGTAGGTGTAGGTGATAGTAACTTGTAGAAGGGATAGGGTACCGTTTTAGGCTAAAATAATGTACAGACAATGATGCACCATTATTGGTGCATCAAGTATTTCCATGTTTGTCATCAGATTGGTGGCTGGAACATTGGCTTTAAAATCAACTTTTGTTATACTTTTCAGGATACACAATACCAAAGGTTATATTTTGGGGATAATGATCTGATAAGTTCGACTTGAAGTAGTGAAAGAATAGTGACTAGATAACTGAAACTGAAACATGTTGCGAGTCACTTGTGCTTGTGTAGCATCCTGTGGAGTAAAACTCCACTTTAGAATTTGAAATTGCGGTTTGCACAGATCGAACGGACACATCTGGAGTTTCTCCTAGTACTTGTTGAGTGTTTCCCGGTACATCCGGTTGGAGCAATGATCCATAGAGCCCCGTTAATACTAGTATCTGAGCCACTGATATCCCTGATATCCCTGGATTTGAGGATGAAAGGCAAGGACTATCCCTTCCATGATGTTGTCATTTTCAGCTAATTTTCAGACAAGAGACTGTCCTCTTTTTCAAAAGACATATACTGAGAGATGGACGCAATGGTCTTTCGGGTGGATGGGGTTTCTTGTGTACCACTCCACTGGGCTAAGTTAAATGGGATTGGCCGAGGGGCCCTGGATTTTGTTTGGCCTGGTACCCTCCCCTCCATATTCTCCTGGGTTTGGTCATGTCTCTGGTGGACATTCCCCTCATCACACTGGAGGACCCGACGGTCAAATCTCCACAGTGTTGGGCTTTCTCACAGAACTCCGCCTTGACACTTCCATACCATATACCTCAGAACTTTGGCTAGGCATGGGTGCTTTGGCGAGACGGCCACATGAAGGATCTTCAAGGTTACTGGAGAAAACCTCCTTTCCCTGCTGAAATCTTGCGATGCCGTCTGCCACCGGTCATAGACCGTCTGTCAACGGTCATGGAAAGTGCTATGACTTTGTGGAGTAAGGTCTCTACTCCTGACCTGCAAGATGATCTCCGCTGGTTCCAGTTGTAATATACTCTTAAAAAAGAAACACAAAGCCAGATTTGTGTTAGGTAGGAAAAATTAATACAAGAAACCGTACAAGGTATTCAGCCAAAATGTTGTGGTGAGAACACTTGTTAATAGTAGTCATCTCAGTTATCGGTACATAGAAAAGGTCAAAGGTGAATGTCAGCTACCATCAATAACGCGTATGTCCCCCGTTGAAATCGACAGCGGTCTGACATCTCCTGCTAATGGAAGAGACGAGTATTCGAATCACATCCTGGGGAATGGTAGCCCACTTGGCCTGCAAAGTAAAAGCCAACTGCTGCAACGTCTGGGGTTGTGGTTGACGTCGGCGTAACAGTCTATCCAATTCATCCAACGGGTCCTCTATCGGGTTCAAATCCGGAGATCTGGAGGGCTAGGCGAGATCATCAACGTTGGTATTATAGACAGGCTCTTGTGATCCGTGCTGTATGCGGTCGAGCGTTGTCCTGCTGGAATACACCGTTGCCGGTGGCTGCGACTGGGAGGGCGTGTGGTAGGAGAATTTCGTTTAAGTATCGTTTAGCTATAAGATTACCCTGGATATGGACCGAACCTTTCCTGCCATGATGAGAGATAGCCGCCCACATCAAAACGCTACCCCCACCAAACCTGTCCACTTCCTGTACGCAGTTTCTGATGTAACGTTCTCCCCGACGTCTGTAGCCCCGTTCCCTTCCATCCCCTCGACGGTCGAGAAATCCTGAATCGTCGCTGAGACAGACATCTCTCAATCGCAGTTGAGGCCATACCCTGTGTTGACGACACGAATTCAGTCGTTGCTGACGACTCAATATGACGCGTCGAACAGGACGTCTTTCTCGTAGACCTGCTTCTCTTAAACGGTTTCGTACCGTCTGGTCGGAGATTCTGCACAGTCCGAGTATTTGGGATGCGGTTGAGGTTGCCGTGGTCGTCCTTTTACGTCGGTTGCGCAGTCGGATGTAGCGATCTTTTGCGGGGTGGTTACCCTTTCTCGTCCCGATCTTGACCGATCACGTGTTGACCCATGCTGTTGAAACCGATCCCATAGTATTTGATGGTGCTGGGCGTTACATTGAAAACCCTGGCTACAGCTGATCGGGATTCCCCTGCCTGCAAGCGGCCCATGACGTTGTTTCTTTGCACTTCTGTTAATCTTGGCATGTTGTTGAACTGTCACTGTTCGATTGACGCAGATGCAAGGCAATAAAAACCCTGCACTTTAATACCGTTCATAATGCTGCTACACGTGCAGTACGTGCAGCTCCATGGGTCCTTTTGTTAATGCACACGGTGCGTGTTTCCCGACTAAAGGTTTGGTACTCTTGTTGTGATCACTTTGATCCGGGAAGAATCTGTCACTGACACCATAACACAATAAACCTCTTCATTGTGCACCTCTTGGTCCGCTAATTTTGCTTTTATTGCCAAAAGTATCCGCATTCTTTTTTTAAAAAGTATAGCATCCATATCAGGGCTAGAACCTGCTTGCTGGAACATTTGCATAGATTCTGAATGATAGAACAGGACATGTTTACCCTTTTATGGAAATGTGCTGATATTCAGTGATGTTGTCATATGATTTTCATCACTATTTTCCTTTTACGCCCAATGGAATCTCATATTGAAGACTGATTATTCTTTGTCGTCAACGTTTAAAATAGATGACTTCACAAATTAGATGACAAATTGGGATACCACACACACCTTTTCTATTTGATTTACTTGAAGAATATTACACTCAGCGAAAACGCACGTGGACATGCATTTACAAACCAATAACCATGAATTAGTCAGTGAGTTGGGTTTAATGCCGCTAAGTATTCAGTATTCCAGCTATATCCCGGCGTGTCTACTTAATGGAAGAAAACCCGAAGTGATACAGGCCTGAGACGTTTACCACTGTGGTGAAGCCCTAGAGTACCGGTATGATGCTGATGCCTAGAAACATAATCGGGGCGAACTGGGATTCGAACCCACAAGCATAAGTTTCTGGCGTGCCCAAGGGACGTCCAGAGAAGATGAACCGGTTGAATGTATTTTAGAGTGGGTTATGTCAGTGCGTGATGTTGTCATTGATCAAATGGATAGAATGCGCAAACTGAAAAAGAAAAGACACAGTCTGAGAGTTGGAGTAAATCCATTCTGTCCTAGCCAGCTGCCATCCAATGTCTGGCAGCCCTGTACGAAAAGTATGTAGGTTGTTCCAACTGACAAGGTCCTTAGATAACATAACCATCATATGGCAAGCATCCCGACATAAGTTGTTTGATCCAAGAACCTGGTACACGTGACCTATCAAATAATGTCACATGTAAGACCGGTATGTAAACTGAGGAAAAACTCTGACAAAACCATGCACCAGTACTATCCACTGTTGCCTGCACTCTAAAAGTCCTCGACGGGAGTTACAGTACCATAAAAATACTGTCCCCCTTTGAAACATGCATTTGGTTCATGACAAATTGTCAAAACTGAAGCTGTACTCATTTAAAGCATATATGTGACAGCTGGGGGTATGATATTTATGCAACAGAGAGGCATCCCCATGACCGCAAGTTGTGCTTCCCCCGTGCTGATCTGCATCTTTATGCAAACGAGTTAAAAGTCTAAGCTTCGGGTATACTGATGGTCTGATATAAAACAATAACCATCAAATAGCCGGTTCCCTTCCACTGACTTACCCACCTGAACTAGAAATAAAAGAAACCAATGAAACCATCTTGTTTGAGTTATACTTAAAGTCATAATTCTATGCATAATGATTCAGAGGGACAAACGTAAACTTTAAACAAGACTGTATAAGGAAATGACTTAAACTTTCAAAAAGTCAAATGTCCCTTTATGTCGAGCAATATTCAAGCAGCTCCAGCGTTCGGTGTCTACTTTTCTTAACTGTTGAGGTACATGTACATTCGAGCATGCTCTTTTATCGAAGATTTCAAAGATGTCATACGGTTCTTGCTCAAAAGATTTTTGATCATAGTTTCAACATTCAAAGCCTTACTAAAGCTTTTAAAATGGTTTATAATGGACACATTGAGGACATTTCCTAATTTGTCATTATCAGTGACAAAAAAATATTGCCGATGCATTTCCCTATTTTGATTTGTACTGTAAGTTCCCGTGAATTGAGGTAAACAATTGACTTGCCTTTGCATGTGCTTGTGATGGGTGTCACCAAATATTAATGGGGCTGGATATACTCACATTTTCGCAAAAAAAATCGTATCATCACTTTCTGATTCATAAAATAACACGTCAACGACAGAGAATAACCCACAACTGATATAGTCGGTATAGTACACATTTTGTTAATGATTAGGGAAATTGTTTTGTTACTTTTGTTCTATTCTTCACTTTTCTGTCCCATTGCCAGTTAGCAAAGACATACTTACACAAAATATTAGATTTTCAATGTTTTATACAAAATAATATTCAACGTTTGTTTATCTACAATATACGTTGATGATAACATTACAAATATCAATTTGTATAAACAGATATAACAGCTGTAGATGGGCTCATGGTTGAAGTGTCAGACAATCATCATTGTGTATGTGTCACCATTTACGTCTCTAACACTACTTGTGAATCTTCACACCAGACTGCGAGGTAGCTGGAAAGTGTTGTCATGAAAACACGATGTTATCATTCGCCATGTGATACAGACGGAAGGCAGATAAATGGATTGTTGAGAGTAGTAATGGATCAGCTGTGTTTTAGTTTGAGTTATTGATTCTACTGGACACTGTTGTGTTTAGAAGAGCTAACAGTAAGGGTTTAGGTGATACGTTATGAAACATCAACATGACAGTTACATATATTTCCGTCATCACGTTTAATACACTAACGATGCAAAACTCGAAAATAAAGCTGCAAAATCCTTTCCATTATCATAAGAAATCTATATTGTACGATTTCGAGACTATTTGAAGCTTGTTTTTGTGAATCCATATAAAATATTGATGATACCAGGTGTTCGCGAAAAGATGAGCACATGCAAAGGCAAGTCAATTGTCCATAAAACCCAAAATAGGGAATTGAACAAGACATAATGCTGTCACTGATGAACAGACCTTGTACCCTGCACAATAAAGGGTAAGTGTGTATTGAAACATCCTCCTTCCAAACGTTTGTACTTGCTTCAGATGCAATCAGGACAATACTGTATATCTTCTCAAGTTATCAGAGGACACTTGTGAGTTATGCCTTAGGTTTAATTTTAATTCTGATCTGTTTGTCTGATGTGACGAATCGCAAAGACATTTTCGACCGATTTGCCGCAAAAGGATATTGATAACACAGCTGCCCATTATTTGATCACAAATACATATTTCACTGGCACGAAATAACTAATATGTAGCAATTGTGCTCGTGCGTTGAAGAATTGTTTTAACATCAAGTAAACCAACATGATATAAATGGAATATTGCTGACGACGGCCTTTCATGTATATGCTAATGATATAGTCGGAACCGTAACATCGACTCAGCTTTTGGCAAAGATTTATTGTAAACATGGAATTTTTTCTGTCGCTTTTACCTTTGTGACAATCAGTGACAAAAATAATGCCCGATGAAATTACTTATTTGTCTTGTACAAATTGTTCCCGTGTTTTCAGGTGAACAATTGAGCTGTCTTACCATGTATTTGTAGGTCCTGGATATGTTCATATTTTCGCAAAAACGTGGTATCATTACTACTCGATTTATAACATAACGCCAGAGAATAACCCACAATTGATGTAGTCGGTATAATACAATGGAGAGAAATCGTATGACTATGCAAATTGTAATGGTTGCTTTTATTCTATTCTTCACTTTTCTCTCTCCCGTATGTCAGTTAACAAAGACGTACACACACACACACACACACACACACACACACACACACACACACACACACACACACACACACACACACACACACACACACACACACAAATTACATTTTCAATGTTTCATTAAAAAAAATTTTTTGATTTTCTACAATATGCGTTGATGATAACATTACAAGTATCAAATGGTTCCAACATAGATATAACAGCTGTTGATTAGCTGTTTGTTGTTTTTTTGTGTGTTTGTTGTTCAACGCCGCAGTCAGCAATATTCCAGCAGTAGGAAGGTAGTCTTTAAATAATCGAGTATGGACCAGACAAAAAATCGCATTAGAGCATCGATCCACGCAATTGGGATACGATGACATGCATCAACCAAGTCAGCGAGCCTGACCACCCGATGCCGTTAGTCGCCTCTTACGACAAGCATGGGTTGCTGATCATGAAGACCTATCATACCCCGGATCTTCACGGGGCAGCTGTTGGTTAGATATCAGTACACATGCCTTGTAACTGAATGAAATACAACTAGTTCTACAGTTGAGTTCATCGTGCGAATACCCAAGGTAATGACGTGGATCACAATACACGTCTAATTTAGTCATGGAACGTGTATAATAAAATACATTTCTTGCATGTATGGGCCGTGCATGCATTATGGACCGACCACTTAATATTTGTGTTTGCGTGTTTTAATATATATTCTAAATATCAAATATGTATCACAGTGCATATCGAGTTTGGATCGGCAAACCTTTTGTTGATATCATGAACAACGTTGTGAGAAGGAGGGGTTCCAGGTAATCAGGCTGTAACCATGCCTAGTTCTAGTTGACATGCACGGTGTACTTGGAAATAAAAGCGGCAAAACCCTTTCCATATTCATAAGAAATATCTGCCAAAAGCAGAATCGAGTGTACGATTCCGACTATATGATGGCAATGTAATTAAGAATTACTATCAAATAGTTATGATAACAGGTGTTCGCGAAAAAGATGATCGTATATATCCTGCCCCACCCGAGGCACCCATCACAAACACATACAAAGGCAAGTCAATCGTTCACCTAAAAAACCCTTAAACATATGGTACAAGTCATAAAGGGAATTGCATGGGACATCACTTTTGTCACTGATGCGTCATAATTGGAAATGTCCTCCACATGTCTACCTTAAACCTTTTTGAAAGATTTACTGAGGCCTTGAATGTTGTAACATTGATCAAACAACTTCTGAGCAAGAGTCTTATAAAATACACTGTGTATCACAAAATCACAAAACAAACATAAGAATTTGTTTTCTTTGTGTGGAATTTTAGTGAAATGGACCTTGAAGAAATTTGGACACTTGGCCTTGGGCGCTTGAAAATATTGTGAAAATAGCATTTGGCCATGAAGTAGGCATCGACATAGACAAAACCTTGGTGATCACCACCTCGCTCTTGTGCTTTTATATGCATATAGATGGGAAATTGCATACAAAATATCAAATCAAAACGACATCAGCTCGTTTCCCTTTCGTCAGGCGAGCTTACACACACAATATTGAAGACAATTCTGAACATTCATGGATCTATATGGCACGACTAAAACCGATTATTTTGCGATTTTATTAAAATGAAATTGTCTTTATGAAAGGGTTATTGTGGTTTGTCTTTGTTTGCAAGTCTTGATATCAAGGATCGTGTTTTAGTGTAACCCACCCGAACCTTATTTGCAATTGGTATTATGCATCACCAACAATGTTTCTTACCATCATATCACTGTTACAAAATAAATGTAACTAATTAAATAATATTTACAAAGTTTAAAAAATGCAAATCACTAATGATCTATTATCCCGTCTATTGATACCAGGGAAGGTCTTATGTATGTTTTATGCCTGGAATATTGCTGAGTACGGCGCTTAACAGTCACTACTATTTGGTTTAACCAATATCAACGTTACACTCGCCTCAAGTCCACAATAACATCAGCCATATGTTTGCGTGTCTAATTGTTTACGCGATTCTGATTGGCTGAATTTGATTGGAGGCCTCCCCACAAGGTATGACTGACACTTCATTGACAGTGTGGATAAATGAAGGATACGAATTACTTCCGTGTACTGATTAGGGATTAATACGATAAATGTAACACACTAAAAACAAGCACCAGCTAAGAGTAGCATGTCGTGATTCATACATATAAATGCAATGATACTGAGAGAGCACTGAATTCAAGCTAATCCATATATAAACATCTACACAGTGTCTATACATAATATATCCAAACTCACAGATACAATTTATGTATAATACGTTTGATATAAATCTGAAAAATACTTACATTTGTTTTTAACCCAGGGAATATGTGAATCAGTATTCTAGTGTTCAGCAGAAGTCGCTTTAATGTTATAATTTTATTGTTCGTTGTTAGATGTAATGTATTGTTACCCGGACATCCCGTGACCTGTACCTCGTTCTCAGACGTTAATTAAATGTCCGGCCGGCACGCCGTCTTGTGTTTCTGTTCGTCCTGATGTTCTTGTCTTGGTCTCCCTCCAGCATCACGTCTTGTCCAAATAATTAGAATGAGTATGTAGAACCCAAAACGCTACAAGTATGTGCACAATGAAATGCATCCACGTCTTGTATCAGTCTCCACCTGAATACATCTTTCTAATGAAACTTCTTTAGCATTCACAATCCCGCTACCATGGTGTAATAAACTCCAAACGAATACAGTTGCCGTTCACTTACTGTTTTATGCACGCGCGTTCCTACAATGACCGGAATCCTTCCCAGCTGGCGATCACCTCGTGTGGCGCACGTGCGGGACGGATTGGTTCGATAAGTAGCGTATCACGTATGATAAAAACCACAATGCTTTAAACTGAACATAAAATCGCGATCAGTTTTGATTCAGCTTTGAGTATTTTTTTCTTTAAAGCGCATAGTTTAAGGATCTGATTATTATTTGTTCACTGATTGAAATGATAACCGTTATCCAATCTGTGACACATGACTCTGACTGAGGTTGTTATCAGTTGCTTGTGCAGTACAGGTAGATATGTTACAAGATAACTGTTTCCAGCTATGCAAGAGATTTATGGCGGATATATGGGGGATATTTAATAGGTGGTGACGCTACAAATGCAGATGCCAACCTTGTCATGCAAAGAAATGCGCTAACCATGCTATTTGACAAGAAAGCATTACATCTTGTATCAACATGTGTGTAATGTATTTTCTTAGTGAACTTCACGACCTATCAGTGAAAGGCTTACAGTCACCAAGGAAGACTGAAAAAAAGTTCAGACATGAAGTGGTATTTCACTCAAGTGAGATATGGAGTTTAAATACAGCACACAAATCAGACAGATACAGCATTAAATACATACCAAATGGCGGATATCTAATCCGTCCGCCAGGTGTACAATTTACATCAACATTCTACTCGTGTTATATATGCATGTAGTTGCCTGCATGCCTGAATGTTAAGCCTCAAATAACAACAGTTGTGTTGTATTTCATATATTATCTGTTTTGCATCCGAGTAGTGTTTTTCGCCAGGACTTAGGGTTATTATATGGCGCATCACTTGTCATAAACAACACACTATCAGAAATACATATAAACTTTGTAACGCAATAATAATCTGTTCAGTTCATTTTTTAGCTACTGTTTTGCTCTTTTCTGCATTACAACATTGTAATTCAACTCATATCACTGCTTTCAAGTGACAAGCGTCACAATTTACTGTAATGATTGGTGACCATTACCCACCACGTTCCACTTGTCTTGGGTCGAAGCCTTGTACACGCCTACAACCGATGTACTTTAGCTGCTAGTGTGTGTGTGTGTGTGTGTGTGTGTGTGTGTGTGTGTGTGTGTGTGTGTGTGTGTGTGTGTGTGTGTGTGTGTGTGTGAGGGGTTGGGGTTGGTGGGCTTGGGTGTGCGGACTTTTTCCAACTTTATAATGAGAGCTCATTGAGATGCTGTGTCGCAGTTTAACATGGATACGCCACACAGACAAATTGTAGGGATTCCGTGTGGAACAGCCCTTGTGTTGACCCCTTTATGGCGAGCGAGAGGGAGGGTAAGAACAAATACAATCTTTGAATGCATTTTGGTATGACGCGGTCAGGGGGACAGTACAACTGACCTTCTGTTCTCTGGATAGACGCTGGATCAACTGCACCACGGAGGCGTATACGTACACATGGAAGCAGGAAACATTAATAATAAATGTGATTGATAATGTTACATTGGTATCGTTGTTCTCCCATACGTTGTCTGCTTTCATTTGTTTATGACAAACAAGAATCCTGCCCAGTGTTTTGACATTGTACAAGTGCTTGGAAACATCATGGAAAATTGCATTAATAATTTCCAAAAAATAATCGAAGTAGGTACATGTATTGTCCTGTCGGTATAAAAGGGCAAGGGACAAACACAGGACATGGTTCGATCAGTTCATCCACATCTGACCTTTTTAAAGAATAATAATCATATTACAGGCTTTTAGTTATTCTAATATGTTGAACATAACATATAATACTGAAGATATATTTTTCTTTTTTGTTACTCAGTTTAGTATAAGATTTGCTGTTTTCATTTAATGAGAAATTAATTGTACGTATCCTAATCGTAACACACGTTACTTATGCAAACTTATTGTTTTTGAAACCTCTCCATTTGAAACACAGTGGGGTTATCTCTGGGAAGCTTAAAACTTTGGAAGGTTAATTAAATGTCTAAAATAAAGAGATTCTCACCCTTGACAGGGCCACAGATAATAATGGCGGGTGGTGTTATAATGGTTTGTTTGAAGACCCCGTGTCCAGTACCTACCTATTCTGGACCCACATCGACGGCTGGATTCTCTGTATTGATTTAATCAAAGGTGGTGTTAATCTGTACACTGAGCATTGTTCGGGGAATGTTACCTATGGCGTTGTTACCCTAACTGCATGGTCCAAGTTAACCATGGGAAGAAAGTCTTGTGGAAGAAATGGACAACAAGTGGACAAATCTACAACAACTTTGTGGCACTCTCCTTCATTACCGTCGAGACTCCACAAAACATGCCAGCATCAAAGTCAATGATGATTTATTTCGAATTATATTCTGAAAGTAGGTATGTTCTCTGATCTGATTAGTTGAAAATGCTGTCGAATGAGCATGATATCACTTACATTTTTTGTTTCATCACTGTAGATTTACACATTCATTAATGGAACTATTTTTTTAATCCTTACCAATGAGGACCAGATGGACATGTTGTGAAATCGGATGCGTTTCCTGAGATGACTCAAGACATTGAAGGAAAATAAAACTTACCTTGGACCATTAATTACACAATCATAAACATGTAATTTGCTTGGGCTTGACAAAAGAACAAAAAACAAAATCAGTTTCTAAGGGAGAAATAAACTCATTTATTGCAACTCTTACTTTGTTTATAATTGTTAATACTTTCATACACCCACATAATTATGTTATTATTACCAAAAACAGGTGTTGAAACTGAAAAATGTTCTGAGACGGACCCTGAATCCGGCAGTGCAGCCAGTATCACCAGCACTACCGACGTCAAAGTATAAACCTGTCCGTCACTTGATGTGAAAACTTTACAGGATATTGTGGATGAGAACCTCTCAAAATCAAACCCAAATAGGGAGTTAACTATTTCGACGTAAGACAATAGACAATAAAGAATATTCACAAACAACACAAATCTACAATTCAACATTACCTCCTTACCCCACTGACGTAGCAATGTAAAGCGTGGTTGGTGTATCGTCCGCAAAGTTTGCAAAACTCTTAACCGATCTTAACATTATATGATAATAACATTAACATACATAAATGAAAACACATTAGGCCCACTTACTGTTACAGTTGTTTGTACCCTGGAGCATGTCATCCGTTCACTTCCAGAATGGCTTGGTGTCCGAAATCTTGAACCATGTTCCCAAGAGACGAGTTCACACTGACGACACTGAATGGCATACCTGTAAGGCCCTGGTGTAAATGTTATTGGTATCGTGATGAAGAAGATTGCTAACCTCTCTGGCCTCAATAAAGTTTGACTCGACAGGCGAGTTAACACTATCTTTGAAAGGGGTAATAAAATATATACGTATTCCTTAATTTGATTATGCGTATTTTGAAGATACACATGCCTTTCAATTGCAAAATAAAAGAAGAACTGTGAGAAAGAACTTAATTTATGAATGTTTTGTGAAGGCGTGACCACTCCTTTGGAAAAATGAACAATCATAATTGGAGTACCTTGACACCAGTGATTGGTTTCGCGGCATCCCATGTCATGCATTTCGCCGATGGTAAGCACGTGGACACATTTCGCTGATGACAGTTCAGTTGCATCATGCTCTAATGAATGAGTTCCTCCTCGACACGATTTTAAAAAACTTTCATATTACAATTAGATCATAAATATCACGTTTTGTTAAATTTTGCGTGATGTATGCTGAATGGATGTACGAAATGTCTTTCATTTGAACACTCCACATTTCGGAATGAGATTCAAATGAAATTTTCGTACATCCATTCAGCATAACATCCTAATTAATGTCTTCTCATCTTATCGGGCTTCTTGTATTATCATGCCTTTGTGATATATATGAGAAAAAGACATCAAGACATAAGGAACGCATGTGTTAAGAATATGCTATGGCTACAAACTCTTTTTCTCTCGCAATACTGTTTGGTAAAAGGTATGACGTGCGCACGGAATGAGCCAGTGACGAAAGTATATTGTTGTTTCAACAGCGTTAGAACACCCAGACATTTTGTTAAGGACGGGGATCACCAGCAATCTGTGTTTGTTGTAAGTGGCCATTGGTGGTCTGGCTCGCTGACTTGGCTGATTTACATGTCATTGTATCCCAATAGCGTGAATCGATGCTCGTGTTTGTCAAGATTCGAATATTTACAGACCGCCGTCACATAGCTGGACTATTGCTGTGTGCGGTGTGAGACATAAAAAGAAAAAACAAACATATATTTCTCCGTCGTACTTGTATTAAACCTTTGCCCCATGCCCTTTAATGTTTTCAATCGTGTATATGCCTGGCAAGTTCCTTCCCAGGTTAAACACCACTTGCGTCTCTTCGGTTTATCTCGCGATCAACACAGTACCAACGGCAGAATGGGAATATTTTACATGCCCACCTTTCACAAATGCGTCATTGCGCGTTATCAACAGGTTTGCGTCAGACAGAAGTTAAACAGTACTTCCTTCATACAATCTTTCCAGTGCTGACAACTAATTATGCAGATTGCAGATTTTAAACTTTATGTATTTTACACGCATAAGATATAATCATAACATTCATCACGTGGTATTCATGGCACATATGTTAGGAATAGTGGTCATTGTTTAGTGGGCCAAGCATATGTAAAACTTAACATGTATTTTTAACACATCCAAGTTTCCAGGACATTTAGTAATAGAAAGGTAACATTCATTGGAGTATACATAGTGGGTCGATCAAATGGATATTGTTAACTGGATCAAGCGTATGTAAAAGTCACTATATCACAGGTGTATGCTGCAAGATGAGTCGTTGCAGCCACAAGTAATGGGATTTACACCCTGAGCAACCTTGCCCACGTTCTGTAACACGTTCCTGTAATTGAACAACGTGGATGAAACGGTGTCCGTGTGGGAAAATGAAACTGTGTCTGGTTGTTTCTCTTCCGTGTAAGCATGTATCAGTGTATACTTTGATATGTAATTAGTTGTGCAAGAATACAAGCGTGTGAATTAACCTTAAGAAATATAAACACTGTTTGAAAAAGTATTTGGTCTTATGTCAAATGAGAACAACATCATGAGCTCAGCATATATGTTCAGACTTTCAAATATTAATATTTGATCTTTAAAAACGTCAACCCCAGATAATAACCAGTCTCGAATATCGGCCGAAACAGACCTTACGGAAATGTGACCTGAAAGGATGCATTTCTGATGTGCCACATGACCTTCTAAAATGCTGTCTTTAGTTAATACATATATTGGACATAGTCCTGTATTGCTTGCAGTGTACTTTAATGTACAGCATGTTCCCACAAATGACCCGACATCATAGATAATAAAGTTCTTTAATACAAATGTATCTGCTTCATAAGGATTTTGGAGACCTGTCAACAATTGTAGTACAGAAGTTGAGCATCTGCCGCTATCTTGTCATTGGTTACAATGAATATGAAAATCACTCAAAAACCTTGCCATGATCACCAGGTTTGTTTTGATGCCTCGTACACGCACCATTTGCTTCATGATTGAAAGTATCATGGTATAGGGGTTCCAACTCAAAGCAAGTACGTGATCTGTCTTTTCACGTGGATGTATTTCTCTGAGTTGCTCTTGTGTGTGTGAGGCGCTATATAGCGATCAGTTTAAGTGTAGCACGTCAGTTGTTCAGTATGTGAAGATGGTTGGTTAACAATGTAATAAATATTGCCTCATATCTAAACTAATTACATTAAAAGAGAATCAAATAAGTCAAACAGAAAGATGATGTGTCTATAATTCGCGAAAACACATGCAAAGCACATAAACATAGCGTTTGGGGATCAATTTTACAGCTTCATCCAAACGTAACCGCCTGTAAAAAACGTGCAGCACAGGATCCCCAGGGCCAGGCACTTTGGCGCATCCAGACAGACAATCACCGAACTGTGGACCCGATACAACAACACCAACAGAGTTGACGACAGACCAAGGTCAGGAAGACCAAGGGTGACAACCCAAGCACAAGATCGATACATCCGGCTGCGACACCTCCGAGACCGCACTACCACAGCCACGTCTACAACCACACAGATCCCTGGGGTAAGCAGAATATCAGATCAAACGGTACGCAACAGACTGAGGGAGGCTGGACTTTTTGCACGAAGACCTGTTCGACGTCATGTATTGACCCCACGTCATCTGGCGGGCCGTCTGCTTTGGTGCCAACAGAGGGTTAGATGGGCACGTGCAAGGTGGCGAAATGTACTGTTTACTGACGAGTCCCGTTTCCTACTCACACGTGCTGATGGGCGCGCACGTGTCTACAGACGTCGGGGTGAAAGTTACGCCCCCAACTGTGTGCAGCAGGTTGTCCCATTTGGTGGCGGGAGTGTCATGGTATGGGCCGGGATTCATCACGGTGGTAGGACGCCTCTCGTGCATGTGGCAGGTGCATTGACAGGTGTGCGTTACAGAGACTTGATCCTACATCCTTACGTTCTTCCTCACGTCAACGTTCATGGCGGACAGTTCCAGCAGGACAACGCTCGACCGCATATTGCACGTGTTTGTCAGGACTTCTAACAGCACAACAACATCCAGATATTACCTTGGCCAGCCCGGTCACCAGATTTGTCCCCGATTGAGCATCTGTGGGACGAGTTGGATCGACGCGTTCGCAGAAGGAATCCACCGCCCAAAACACTTCCGGCGCTTCTTGATGCACTTCAGCATGAATCGCACCACATCCAACAGCGTGTTATTGATAACTTGATTGCATCCATGGGTCGTCGGTGTCAAGCGGTGATTGATGCACGTGGTGGGCACAACCGATACTGACATTTTCTGTACCCCTGTGACATTAACTGTATCGTGTACGTGTGTCTGTGACACGATTAATGTTTTGAACATTGTGTACATTGATCTTCAAACAGTGTTTCAATTATGGTTTCTGTGTCCTATTTTGAAACAATCGCCTTATATTACATTTTGAAAGTCAGTGTCAAGTTTCTTTTTTTTTTAAGAGTATATATAACTCCACGCTTCCAGCCTAGTTCGGCATGAGTGGAAACTGGACTTTTATAGTCAGATAACTCCCTTGCCTCGGGAAGATCTTCCGCAACAGCCCCCAACAATCTATGCTTGCTGTAAAGTGGCGACTAAGATGTGTGGTCAGGCTCAAAGACTTGGTTGATAGCCTATGATCGTTTCCCGACGCGTGGGATGTTGCTGATGATATTAATCACCGAGTCGTCTGATCAATTATTTACAGTCAGCTATCAAATAGCTGGGATGTTATAAAGCGTTTCGCATTGTACACATTTACTATGAGACTGTAGATTATCTGAGACTGACTTTGTGGTTTACATCTATTCTTAATAACATTATCCATTTTACAAAGAAATGCAACTCTAATCAGCTGTTCCCTGTTTGTACGGAAGCGTAGTAGGGCCACGGTGAAAATTTGTTTTGTCTAAGTATCTCCTACTTAGGACTTAGTATCTCCTACGTAGGACATAGTATCTCCTAAGTAGGACTTAGTATCTCCTACGTAGGACTTAGTATCTCCTACGTAGGACTTACTATCTCTTACGTAGGATTTACTATCTCTTACGTAGGACTTAGTATGGCCTAGAATCACTATCTAAGTCCTACGTAGGAGATAGTAAGTCCTACGTAGGAGATACTATGTCCTTCGTAGAAGATTGGCCCTACTACGCTTCCGTATGTTTGCGAAATAGGAGGTTGGAGACACAAAATTAACTTTAAACTATTGCTTGGTATTAAGGGATACGGTGCGCGGGTACGAGGACGGTTGGGTTAGTGTATTAGTGTTCAGTGAGTGAGTGAGTGAGTGAGTGAGCCTTGTTGACGCTTTGAGCAATATTTCAGCAATATCACGGTTGGAGATACTGTTCATTGCACCCATGTCAGAAATCGAACCCAGTTCTTTCAGTGACAAGTCAATGTTTAACTCCAGAGCCCCACAGGGGGCAGGGGTGGCCTAGTCGTCTAAGGCCCCGCAATTCGCTGTGCAGAGTTTCGTTCTTTGATTGTGGGTTCGAATCTAGGTTCGCCCCGATTGTGTTTCAAGGTTTGTATGCACCATACCTGTGGGCGTGGGTTTCTACAAAGTGGTAAACGTCTGAGACCTGCATCACTTCGAGCTTTCCTCCCACATTAAGCTGATATGACGTGTACTGTTAAAAGCAGCGTTCAACTCATTCACTCACTCACTCACTCACTCGTAGAGACAATGAATAACTCTATGCGTTGTATTTCTATATCGATAGTTTATCGAGTACAACCAGACGGAGTTTCTACCTAGCTCCACGAAGAAGCGGTTCCTGTTGGTGCCAGACAGTCTCCTCATGTCCCCCCTCAAGGCGTACGCGTCCATGAGCAGTATGGTGGGGACGATGCTCACATCGGGGATTGCCGCCTCGACCAGCATCTGGGATTGGTGGAAAAAGTTCTTTAACGGTACAGTGCACGTGCTCAATGAGGGCCAGCTAGCAGTCATGAAATATCTGTCTGATGTGCTGTTTGTTTGGTATCACCCCATTTGCCAGATACCCCATTTGTTTTGTTGTTTGTGTTGTTGTTTTTATTATTTTGTTTTTTTTATTTTGTTTTTAAAAATGATAGATCTTTATTCTCACTGTAGTGATTGCTCTTAGAATATATGTCCGATATGCACATCATAACTGTGACAACTGAATACCCCATTTGTTAGATACCTGAAAAGCCACGGTTGAGTTCTCCACTATCCAAGTAGAATTTTCACTTCTGTATTTCAACACCATCAATAACATAGAGAAATGATTGAAACACATTTTTTTCATGTTGATTCTGCTCCTCTTTTTTTATGTTATTATCTCGAGGTTCATTTTGCTTTAAACACACTTATCTGTGTTAGATTAGGTTAGGTTAGGTTATTTGTTGTTTAACGCAGCATATATTCCAGCTATATGACGGCGGTCTGTAAATAATCGAGTCTGGACCAGACAATCCAGTGATTTACATTATGAGCATCGATCCATGCAATTGAGATACGATGACATACATCAACCAAGTCAGCGAGCCTGACCATCCGATAACGTTCGTCGCCTCTTACGACAAGCATAGTCGCCTTTTACAGCAAGCATGGGTTGCTGACGACTTTCTTATGTTCTTCACAAATAATATAAATTAATATCATGCCAAAAATATATATAATCCTATTGTAATTGAGTAGATCAATTATTTTCCCATTAAATTAAAACGTCATTATTTATTTGATCTTAATTGAGAGCTTAATGCTTCAAGATGTGTAATTAAGATCAAATAAATAATTAGGTCTATTAGGACTTGTCCATCACCACAAAGGGTAAATCTCATGTGTTTTGACAAGTCATCTCTACCACCCTGGGGCGTCTGACAATTGGGGTAGGGCCGTTTGTTTATAGAGTGTATTCTACTTGATGTGTGTTCAAATGTTGACGCGTATAAACGGGAATGATTAAACACCAGCTTTTGGCCGATCGTATGTGTATTAACTACATGTTGTTCGATTCTGCGTAAAACACACACAAAAATCACATTTACCAACATATACTCAAGTTTCCTGTGTACAAATATGCATGAAAAAAATAAAAACTGTTTTAGAATTACTCTAACCTTTGACCTTAGGTTTCGGAGGCATCGGAGGGTCCCTCCCAAGCCTGAGTGGGTCAGGGGCGTCACACAGCATGGACAGCACCGCCTACGCCTACATCCCCTCTGGCTGTTACGACAGCACCGTTGGTATGGTTTGCTTCATCATCATTGTACTAGGGTGAATACACAATGCCAATAACATTTTATTAGCACAAATTCTAGTACGATATGGGAGCCTCACCCTGAGAGTGTGGGTTCGAATCCCAGATCCCCCAAAAGTAATAGAATTAGTACTTTACTAAGAAAGAGTAATCCCAAATGTAACATTTGTTACATAGTTAACAAGCGACACAATCATTTCCATAATCTTAAAAATCTTAATCCACTGCAAAACCCTACTGATCTATATCATACGCATGGGGTTATGAATCACTATATAATAGAAGATATCATATGAGTGTCCATGTCATACTATGTTTACGACACGAGTGTTTCAATCCCAGTAGTTCCCGATCGAGAGCGATTGTCGTAAACATAGTATGACATGAATACGAATATAATGTTCTATTTATCGCCGAAGAAGATGTCTACATACAGAGACGAATTTTAGTGTTTACCTATGACAGCAAATCGCAACAGCAGCGGAACCACAATTTGTCGAATGACGTCAACAATCTTCAGCTACGACGTCGTTTCTAGTCTGACACTCGTGCCTAAATCCCAGTAGTTCCCGAGCGACAGCGAGTGTCGTAAACATAGTATGACATGAACACGAATATAATATCCTCTATTTATTTCCCACGGTGTATGAAATGACCCAGTTCATAACATTCGTTTGTGCAATAGGGCAAAGATCTCTTCACGCGCACCAGTGTATTGTTTACGTCATCCGGACAGCATTGATGACGTCATTCGAATCTTATTGTGACGTAAGGTCGGAAAGATGTCACACAAGACAGAACCTCCCAGCTGAAGATGTGTTGGGACAATTGTGGTTTTCTGAGATGGCAGTCTTTATCGTTCTTTGTGATTTATCGCGTAGCTATCTTATTTTGCACAAGGGGGCACGGGTGGCCCAGTCGTCTAAGGCGCCGCGATTCGCTGTGCAGAGTTGCGTCCCTTGGGCACGCCAGAAACCTATGAGTGTGGGTTCGAATCCCGGTTCGCCCCGATTATGTTTCTAGGTTTTGTCAGCACCATACCCGTGCTCGTGGGTTTCACCGAAGTGGTAAACGTCTGAGACCTGCATCACTTCGGGCTTTCCTCCCACATTAAGCTGACACGCTCTGATATAACTGGAATACTGTTAAAAGCGGCGTTAAACCCAACTCACTCACTCACTCTTTTGCACAATAAAACACCGAATTTTACTGATACATTATCCGTAGATAAACTTTTATAGTTTTGCATATACTTTAAATCTCATAGTTACTGATCTCTTGAGTTAGATATAGATGTACCATTTCATATTGTGGGGGTAAGAAAAAACACCCGTCCCGGAATCACCCCCGGGGTAGATAATGGCCGCCCCCTTACTTTACTGCTTGATTATTCGACAGTCTGCAAGCTTCATGTTGTCTTCCATGGATGCAAAATGCAAAGGTACGTGGGACTTTGTTTGTTTGTTGCTATATTCCTAGTGTCAGTAATTAAGTTAGGCATTATATAAGAACATACGAGGGGATATCAGAAAATTTTGACTTAGGAATTTCTTGGTTATTGTTATGCTTCTATGTGACATTATACAAATGATTCCTCTTGACGAGGCGAAAACAAGGACTCGAGGACCGAACCGTGAGGTCCGGTCAGACCGCCGCATAGGTCAGGTCTGACGGTCCTTGTTCTCGCATATTGATCTCGTCAAGAGTGATCATACGTTTTGTTATACCGAAATTCACTTTAATGTTTATGAAGTCTCTAAACTGTCCTCTGTAACTTCGCTGCGAACCGTGAAGTGTTCGTACCAGACGCCATCTTGTTTTCCAGCAGACGAGTCAATATTCATCACGTGACAAGTCAATACTCACTGACTTGGTTGATACATGTCATCGTATCTCAATTGCGTGGATGGATGCTCATGATGTCAATCGCTGGATTGCCTGGTCCAGACTCGATTATTTACAGACCGCCGTCATATAGCTGGAATATTGCTGAGTGCGGCGTTAAACAACAAACAAACAAACATTTCACATACCTCACCTTGAAGTTTGTTGTTTAACGCCCGAATCTTCCCGGGTCACTCACATCATTTGGTATTGATACATGATCTACAGATAAGACACCCATATCGTAGCACCGGACGTTCGTGACCCCCTCAATCTATCTTTGTTGACACAGGGAGACAATCGGTGATGTGTTCGCAAAGCATGCCGGGTACAACGAAGTGGCGGAGCTCAACAACATCATCATCTTGTACCCCCAGATAAAGTCGGACAGCATCTCCAACCCCAACGGCTGCTGGGACTGGTGGGCGTACACTGGAGCAAACTACGGTCAGTTGTTGGCTAGTTTCTTGTCTCATTCCCTCCAACACCCAGCTGGCAAAGAGCATTAGTTTAACCTGAACAAAAACAGAAAGTTGAATTTTTCTGGAGATCTTCAGAAAGTCATACTGATACCCCAAGTTTTCCCTGATGGCATTTTCAAAATGGCCGCCATTTCTAAGAGGACCGCCAATATTACGTAAATATGAAATTTTGTTGTTTTACATTCATGATATCATTCAATATAGAATATTGTGTGAAAGCTTATAAAAATACCTTCAATTTGATAATTTGCATGATATGATAGTAAAACAACAAAAAATTCATATTATTTACAAAAATAATTACACACGACACACATGAGATACTTGGCACCTTTGCTGAGGAACAAAAAAATGGGTATCCGAAGTGCATGAAATGCCTCACACAAAGTTTCGAGCAGTTTATTCTTTTCGCAACCAACGGCTATTTGACTAAGAATTGGTCACGCCTACATCCATCAACCTGCCACCAAGGGCGGTTCCAGCATTTTAAAAAGTCCAAAAAATTCAAAATCCTGACTCTAGATAATTTTACTGCCTATAATATACAATTCTAAATTTGGTTTTCAAAAGGGGGAGGGGGTATGGACCCCCGGGACCCTTCCCTCCACTCCCTTTCTGGATCCGCCTATATGTAAGTAACTGCATCGGCGGATTCGACATCTGGGCGGAGTTGGGGCGGTGGGGTAGCCTAGTGGTTAAAGCGTTCGCTCTTTACATCGAAGCCCCGGGTTCGATTCCCGACATGGGGACAATGTGTGAAGCCCATTTCTGGTGTCCCCCGACGTGATATTGCTGGAATATTGTTAAAAGCGGCGTAAAACCATATTCACTCACTCTGGGCGGAGTCAATTCGGACCAGACCAGACCAAGTCGTAGATGGTGGGAGTTGTTAGAACACCTCATTAAAAGAGTGTTAGACAGTTACAGGTTGATGAATGTGATTGACTGGGTTCATGCTTTCAGAGCATATTTGTCCCGGCACAGACTCCGTTAATTCAGACGTCTTTACTTCAGACTTAACGGATATATTCACGCTTGGTCTATCGGTTGTATATTACCCGGTCAATGCCCGATCAACCTGTGTTGAGTCGTTACCCCATTGTGATGACGTCACGCTATTGTTGTTGCTGTTTATTCTGAGCCCGGAGTTCACTGGCCATTCTGAACTGCATTCAACCAAGTAGAACCGACGCAACTATAGGTCATTAAGCAAAATTATAGAGACCTTATATATCAATCATAACATGACATGTCGGAGAAATCACCAAATCACTGTTTATTCCGACGAAAGTAATGTCAAAGCATGCCCGTGATTTCTTTATTTCAGAGAAAACTTAAATTCGTACTGCTGGGATTGGTAAGTGTGTGATCTATCACATTCCATTGTTTACTACAATTAATTTTCTGAGCGAATCCATGTCAACGATCTGCTTCACTGTGTATGTTTCAGACACGAGGGACGGCGTGCAGATGAAGGCCGTGAAGAACATGATTGACAGGGTGACAGGTGACAACCAGTGAGTGGTGTACCTAGCAGCCTGAAATAGACATGGTATTCCTCGTGGCTCATGTCTATTCTGTTCCTGGATTTTTGTCGTGTAAATAAACTAAGATTGTACATGTGGCTCAACCAGGTCTGTGGGGGCGGTGGGGTAGCCTAGTGGTTAAAGCGTTCGCTCGTCACGCCGAAGACCCGGGTTCGATTCCCGACAATGGTACAATGTGTGAAGCCCATTTTTGGTGTCCCCCCGCCGTGATACTGCAGGAATATTGCTAAAAGCGGCGTAAAACCATACTCACTCACTCACTCAACCAGGTGTGTGCTTGACTGAGATTGTTTTTCTGCCACCAATGCGTTCATTATTTGTATTTCAACAACCCCCTGGGGATCCCTGGTTAGACAGTTGGTCCCCAACAACCGATGCTGGTCGTAAAAGGTGACCAAACGGAACGAGTGGTCTGCTTGTTGACTTGGTTGATAGCGTGTTATCGACCCCCGACGCGTGGATCGTTCATCATAATGTATCAATCACTGGTTTGTTTTGCCCAGGCGAGTACGGCATAAAACAACAAATCCTCTTTAACTGTAGTTTTTTGTTTTCATAAGCTGAGTATCCATGTGAGATTAATATTAAACAGAATGTATGACTTTATAACATAAAAAACTCGCACTCATTTTAGCGCATGTAAAGAAGTTAAATGAAATTAGACACCTCACGTTCCTGTCTAAACACTCATAAACTGAAATATCAGCCTCACCTTTAGCGAGTGAGTGAGTGAGTTTGGTTTAACGCCGCTGTTAATATCAATATTCCAGTAATACCCGAACCTTTGGGTGACGAGCAATAGAGGTTATCACGCGAGTGTGTTTGGGGATGGTAAATATCCTGCATTAGGAATAAACATTGTATTTAGCGGGCCTTGGCGAGCTAAATACATAGTGTTTATTCCTAATACAGGATATTTACCATCCCCAAACACACAAGCGTGATAACCTCTTTATCATATAATGTCATTCTTTAATTCTGTGCTTGAAAATCGCTTTCCCTCTCTCACAAACATTACCGAAAAATTGCGAGTTTTCCTGGAATGCGCGCATTAATATTTATTACGTCACAGGGTAAGTGATGTGTCACTCGGACAGTGACAGTAGCCAATATATTTCCAATGGAATCCGTTTCTTACACAGTGGCGAAGCAACATATACGCAAAACAAAATTGTTTTCACTTGCATTCGCGTTCAGAGATTGTTGACAGTCGGCCTGTCCTGTCATAACGTTAAGAAGTGCTGTCAGATGTACACACAGCGACAAAACGAAACAAGGTAACAATTCAAACATATTTCGGCCAAATCCAACTATTTTAATTTGCGGAAAAGGTTTCAAGCCGCAGAGGTCTACAAGCACAGATATGGCTACTGATCCCGCTTGGCTAGGCCTAGTGCCCTCGCAAAATTGTTTCGAAATTTATATCTCCAAAGTTGCCAAAACTTATAAAATGCCTTAGCTACGTCACAGTTAGACACTGATTTTCAGTATATTAGACTGTTCTTTTGATGATGATAGCAATTATCTCTGTAGTTTATCCAGATTCCCGATGGTTATTTCTGACTCGATTGCCGAATGACAAGGGCGACGCCATGTTTGTTTATAAAACACTGAAAGTAGTCCCTACTTGACCTTTGATATTTGCATCTCTATCCGCATATGACCCCAACGGATATCGTTTTTATCCGTTGGCTTTATCCTGCCGGGAAACCTACTCATTGTATGATAAAATGCTATATCCACTAGGTTACCCCACCCCCTAGACTAACATTTATAGAGCTAGCTTGAGCTGGCTAGACTTGCTTTTGTATGCATTTCTAGATTATGTTTTTTTCATAAAATAAATATATTCCACGGTCATGGTGCAGGACTACCCACCCCCACATATTCATGCATATCGTGCATGTAAGTAGTTGAAGCGAACGTAAAATGACATTCACTCTCTGAACAAGAAACGGATGTACGTAATTGTGTTGTCACGATAAATGTCAATTTGACGTTCGACAAAGGTCAGAAACTCAACAGTTGACAACCGACAACTGCGCTTTAGCCTGCACAACACGCGGCCTTGGAGGGGTGGGGGGTAGCTTTGGGGGTGAGGTGGCTAGCCGTTTCACAGTGGTAACCTTACCATCTGTAATCTAGCATATCTACCACAAATCGCTATCACCACAACAACCTGCTAAAAATATGTTGTTTTGAGAAAAATGGCAAAACATGATTAACGAATTAAGCTACGTAATCAGGTAGTAATATATACTAGGTCAGGTAAACAAACTAACACTGTCTGTCTAACCACCTAGTTCAGATTTCCAATAGGACAACAACAACTTTGTCGACGTGATGGCCTAGTTAAAATACATTTCGTCAGCCGTTCCCTGCTGAGAGCCAGCCAACTGCGTTGAGCGGGCAGACAGTTGAACGATAACAATCCAACAGTGTTACACCAACGGCATATTGGCCACATGCTTTCGACACAAATAACCAAACTTACTGGAAGCGAATGGTTTATTTGTGAAATAAAACTCACAATGAGTTTGTGTTTAACGCCGCTTTGAAAAGAGCATGACACGACGTGTTAGTTTCATAGGGAGGAAAGCCATGGTGACGGAGGTCTTAGATGTTTATTGTCGAAACCCAGGTGCACCTGGTGCTGACAAACCAAGAATCGTGATGAGGGGGAATCGGGGATTCGAACCACGATCATAGAAATCAGTTACGCTTAAGGGACGCCTAGGTGTGTGATAAACAGTTAAAATGTACGATATATATGTATTCTAACTAGTTTCTGAATATCATGTATTCGGGGCGAGATAATGCGGCACTAAGCTTCACATGTCTACACAAGCACACATCCCTGTCACAATATTACGATTCTCTGACGCTCTGGCTAACCCAGTTCACATACGCCAGTGGTTAAAGCGGCCCCTCGTCACGCCGACGTGATATTGCTGGAATTTTGCTAACATCGGCGTTAAACCGTACTCTCCCAAGGTAGCAGTTGGGATAAAATATAACTTTATCAAAGATTAAAAAAAATTTGCAGTCCTCTTAAACCCATGTCTTAAGAAACATTAAGATTTGTGAACCCTTCCCTAACTGGGGAACCCATGCTTGTCGTAAAAGGCGACTAACGGGATCGGGTGGTCAGGCTCGCTGACTTGGTTGATGCATGGCATCGATCCAAATTACGTGGATCGATGCTCATGATATTAATCACTGGATTGTCTGGTCCAGACTCGATTATTTACAGACCGCCGTCATATAGCTGGAATATTGCTAAGTGCGGCGTTAAACAACAAACCAACCAACCAACCCTAACTGAGGGGAGTGTCTGTTACATGTTACCCGTTTTCCAATACAGCTATCAGTTATATCAGTTGAACTTGCCGACGAGGGCGGTGTCAGGGTCCGCGGCGTCATCCGGCGTCGTCACAAAGTCTATAGAGATTGGGAGGTGTACTGAAGTCATATATATAAGTTGACCTTTCTAACGAGACCGATACGACTGGGTGAATTTCCACAGTATTCTATTCACGAATCATTGAAATATTCCAATGACGTTTCTGTCACTCAAACGTCAACTGTGGGCCTAACCTGGTTTGCAGGACGTTTAGTGGTCGGCGTTTCACCAATAGTTCGTGTAATTAATGTGTATTACTAGCCGGGGCCTGACACGGCATGTTATTTACTTTTGATGTACGAGGGTAATTATAGACGAGGACGAATTGAAACAAAACTTGGAACATCACCTGAAACAAAGAGCGTAGTCCTAGAGGGCCACCTGAAACAAAGAGCGTAGTCCTAGAGGGCCACCTGAAACAAAGAGCGTAGTCCTAGAGGGCCACCTGAAACAAAGAGCGTAGTCCTAGAGGGCCACCTGAAACAAAGAGCGTAGTCCTAGAGGGCCACCTGAAACAGAGCGTAGTCCTAGAGGGCCACCTGAAACAAAGAGCGTAGTCCTAGAGGGCCACCTGAAACAAAGAGCGTAGTCCTAGAGGGCCACCTGAAACAAAGAGCGTAGTCCTAGAGGGCCACCTGAAACAGAGCGTAGTCCTAGAGGGCCACCTGAAACAAAGAGCGTAGTCCTAGAGGGCCACCTGAAACAAAGAGCGTAGTCCTAGAGGGCCACCTGAAACAAAGAGCGTAGTCCTAGAGGGCCACCTGAAACAAAGAGCGTAGTCCTAGAGGGCCAACTGAAACAGAGCGTAGTCCTAGAGGGCCACCTGAAACAAAGAGCGTAGTCCTAGAGGGCCACCTGAAACAAAGAGCGTAGTCCTAGAGGGCCACCTGAAACAAAGAGCGTAGTCCTAGAGAGCCACCTGAAACAAAGAGCGTAGTCCTAGAGGGCCACCTGAAACAAAGAGCGTAGTCCTAGAGGGCCACCTGAAACAAAGAGCGTAGTCCTAGAGGGCCACCTGAAACAGAGCGTAGTCCTAGAGGGCCACCTGAAAGAGAGAGCGTAGTCCTAGATGGCCACCTGAAACAGAGAGCGTAGTCCTAGAGGGCCACCTGAAACAAAGAGCGTAGTCCTAGAGGGCCACCTGAAACAAAGAGCGTAGTCCTAGAGGGCCACCTGAAACAAAGAGCGTAGTCCTAGAGGGCCACCTGAAACAAAGAGCGTAGTCCTAGAGGGCCACCTGAAACAAAGAGCGTAGTCCTAGAGGGCCACCTGAAACAGAGCGTAGTCCTAGAGGGCCACCTGAAACAAAGAGCGTAGTCCTAGAGGGCCACCTGAAACAAAGAGCGTAGTCCTAGAGGGCCACCTGAAACAAAGAGCGTAGTCCTAGAGGGCCACCTGAAACAGAGCGTAGTCCTAGAGGGCCACCTGAAACAAAGAGCGTAGTCCTAGAGGGCCACCTGAAACAAAGAGCGTAGTCCTAGAGGGCCACCTGAAACAAAGAGCGTAGTCCTAGAGGGCCACCTGAAACAAAGAGCGTAGTCCTAGAGGGCCACCTGAAACAGAGCGTAGTCCTAGAGGGCCACCTGAAACAAAGAGCGTAGTCCTAGAGGGCCACCTGAAACAAAGAGCGTAGTCCTAGAGGGCCACCTGAAACAAAGAGCGTAGTCCTAGAGAGCCACCTGAAACAAAGAGCGTAGTCCTAGAGGGCCACCTGAAACAAAGAGCGTAGTCCTAGAGGGCCACCTGAAACAAAGAGCGTAGTCCTAGAGGGCCACCTGAAACAAAGAGCGTAGTCCTAGAGGGCCACCTGAAAGAGAGAGCGTAGTCCTAGATGGCCACCTGAAACAGAGAGCGTAGTCCTAGAGGGCCACCTGAAACAAAGAGCGTAGTCCTAGAGGGCCACCTGAAACAAAGAGCGTAGTCCTAGAGGGCCACCTGAAACAAAGAGCGTAGTCCTAGAGGGCCACCTGAAACAAAGAGCGTAGTCCTAGAGGGCCACCTGAAACAGAGAGCGTAGTCCTAGAGGGCCACCTGAAACAAAGAGCGTAGTCCTAGAGGGCCACCTGAAACAAAGAGCGTAGTCCTAGAGGGCCACCTGAAACAAAGAGCGTAGTCCTGGAGGGCCACCTGAAACAAAGAGCGTAGTCCTAGAGGGCCACCTGAAACAGAGAGCGTAGTCCTAGAGGGCCACCTGAAACAAAGAGCGTAGTCCTGGAGGGCCACCTGAAACAAAGAGCGTAGTCCTAGAGGGCCACCTGAAACAAAGAGCGTAGTCCTAGAGGGCCACCTGAAACAGAGAGCGTAGTCCTAGAGGGCCACCTGAAACAGAGAGCGTAGTCCTGGAGGGCCACCTGAAACAAAGAGTGTAGTCCTGGAGGGCCACCTGAAACAAAGAGCGTAGTCCTAGAGGGCCACCTGAAACAAAGAGCGTAGTCCTAGAGGGCCACCTGAAACAAAGAGCGTAGTCCTAGAGGGCCACCTGAAACAAAGAGCGTAGTCCTAGAGGGCCACCTGAAACAAAGAGCGTAGTCCTAGAGGGCCACCTGAAACAAAGAGCGTAGTCCTAGAGGGCCACCTGAAACAGAGAGCGTAGTCCTAGAGGGCCACCTGAAACAGAGCGTAGTCCTAGAGGGCCACCTGAAACAAAGAGCGTAGTCCTAGAGGGCCACCTGAAACAGAGAGTAGTCCTAGAGGGCCACCTGAAACAGAGAGCGTAGTCCTAGAGGGCCACCTGAAACAAAGAGCGTAGTCCTAGAGGGCCACCTGAAACAAAGAGCGTAGTCCTAGAGGGCCACCTGAAACAAAGAGCGTAGTCCTAGAGGGCCACCTGAAACAGAGAGCGTAGTCCTAGAGGGCCACCTGAAACAAAGAGCGTAGTCCTAGAGGGCCACCTGAAACAGAGAGCGTAGTCCTAGAGGGCCACCTGAAACAAAGAGCGTAGTCCTGGAGGGCCACCTGAAACAAAGAGCGTAGTCCTAGAGGGCCACCTGAAACAAAGAGCGTAGTCCTAGAGGGCCACCTGAAACAAAGAGCGTAGTCCTAGAGGGCCACCTGAAACAAAGAGCGTAGTCCTAGAGGGCCACCTGAAACAGAGAGCGTAGTCCTGGAGGGCCACCTGAAACAAAGAGCGTAGTCCTAGAGGGCCACCTGAAACAAAGAGCGTAGTCCTAGAGGGCCACCTGAAACAAAGAGCGTAGTCCTAGAGGGCCACCTGAAACAAAGAGCGTAGTCCTAGAGGGCCACCTGAAACAAAGAGCGTAGTCCTAGAGGGCCACCTGAAACAAAGAGCGTAGTCCTGGAGGGCCACCTGAAACAAAGAGCGTAGTCCTAGAGGGCCACCTGAAACAAAGAGCGTAGTCCTAGAGGGCCACCTGAAACAAAGAGCGTAGTCCTAGAGGGCCACCTGAAACAAAGAGCGTAGTCCTAGAGGGCCACCTGAAACAAAGAGCGTAGTCCTAGAGGGCCACCTGAAACAAAGAGCGTAGTCCTAGAGGGCCACCTGAAACAGAGCGTAGTCCTAGAGGGCCACCTGAAACAAAGAGCGTAGTCCTAGAGGGCCACCTGAAACAAAGAGCGTAGTCCTAGAGGGCCACCTGAAACAAAGAGCGTAGTCCTAGAGGGCCACCTGAAACAAAGAGCGTAGTCCTAGAGGGCCACCTGAAACAGAGCGTAGTCCTAGAGGGCCACCTGAAACAAAGAGCGTAGTCCTAGAGGGCCACCTGAAACAAAGAGCGTAGTCCTAGAGGGCCACCTGAAACAAAGAGCGTAGTCCTAGAGGGCCACCTGAAACAAAGAGCGTAGTCCTAGAGGGCCACCTGAAACAGAGCGTAGTCCTAGAGGGCCACCTGAAACAAAGAGCGTAGTCCTAGAGGGCCACCTGAAACAAAGAGCGTAGTCCTAGAGGGCCACCTGAAACAAAGAGCGTAGTCCTAGAGAGCCACCTGAAACAAAGAGCGTAGTCCTAGAGGGCCACCTGAAACAAAGAGCGTAGTCCTAGAGGGCCACCTGAAACAGAGAGCGTAGTCCTAGAGGGCCACCTGAAACAAAGAGCGTAGTCCTAGAGGGCCACCTGAAACAGAGAGCGTAGTCCTAGAGGGCCACCTGAAACAAAGAGCGTAGTCCTGGAGGGCCACCTGAAACAAAGAGCGTAGTCCTAGAGGGCCACCTGAAACAAAGAGCGTAGTCCTAGAGGGCCACCTGAAACAAAGAGCGTAGTCCTAGAGGGCCACCTGAAACAAAGAGCGTAGTCCTAGAGGGCCACCTGAAACAGAGAGCGTAGTCTTAGAGGGCCACCTGAAACAGAGAGCGTAGTCCTAGATGGCCACCTGAAACAGAGAGCGTAGTCCTAGAGGGCCACCTGAAACAAAGAGCGTAGTCCTAGAGGGCCACCTGACACAAAGAGCGTAGTCCTAGAGGGCCACCTGAAACAAAGAGCGTAGTCCTAGAGGGCCACCTGAAACAAAGAGCGTAGTCCTAGAGGGCCACCTGAAACAAAGAGCGTAGTCCTAGAGGGCCACCTGAAACAAAGAGCGTAGTCCTAGAGGGCCACCTGAAACAGAGAGTAGTCCTAGAGGGCCACCTGAAACAGAGAGCGTAGTCCTAGAGGGCCACCTGAAACAGAATTCTCGACGACACCTGGAACTATGAGTCATTAAAGACACGAAGAACAGAGAGTCGTGGGAGTCAGAAGGACCACCTGCAATAGAGAGTCATTACAGCCACCTGAAACAGAGAGTCAGAGTGTCACAAGGACCAACTGCAACAAAGAGTCAGGAACAGAGAGTGGCAGAATCGTGAGGACCACCTGGAACAGAGAGCCGTGAATTCCACCTGGAACAGAGAGTCATGAGGACCACCTGGAACAGAGAGTCGTGGGGACCACCTGGAACAGAGAGTCGTGAGGACCACCTGGAACAGAGAGTCGTGAGGACCACCTGGAACAGAGAGTCATGAGGACCACCTGGAACAGAGAGTCGTGAGGACCACCTGGAACAGAGAGCCGTGAAGTCCACGGGGGTTAGAGAGTGAGAGAACATAGAGGACCGCAAGGAGGAACAAAGAGTTCCTATTTTCTCAAACTATTTTTGCCCCCAGCACATTTTCGAGACTACATATAGTATTTCTAGTCTATAATTTCTACACTGACTATACCATCATTTCTTCATTGACGAGAGTATATTTTTTACATAGACTTAACTAGATTTCTTAATGTTGGTGTCACATAACACTGGGATCACGTTGACCCGGGTGTCTACACAACACAGATCACGTTGACCCGGGTGTCTACACAACACAGATCACGTTGACCCGGGTGTCTACACAACATAGATCACGTTGACCCGGGTGTCTACACAACATAGATCACGTTGACCCGGGTGTCTACACAACACAGATCACGTTGACCCGGGTGTCTACACAACATAGATCACGTTGACCCGGGTGTCTACACAACATAAATCACGTTGACCCGGGTGTACACACAACACAGATCACGTTGACCCGGGTGTACACACAACACAGATCACGTTGTCCCGGGTGTACACACAACACAGATCACGTTGACCCGGGTGTCCACACAACATAGATCACGTTGGCCCGGCTGTACACACAACATAGATCACGTTGACCCGGGTGTCCACACAACACAGATCACGTTGACCCGGGTGTCCACACAACACAGATCACGTTGACCCGGGTGTCCACACAACACAGATCACGTTGACCCGGGTGTACAGACAACACAGATCACGTTGACCCGGGTGTCCACACAACACAGATCACGTTGACCCGGGTGTCCACACAACACAGATCACGTTGACCCGGGTGTCCACACAACACAGATCACGTTGACCCGGGTGTCCACACAACACAGATCACGTTGACCCGGGTGTCCACACAACACAGATCACGTTGACCCGGGTGTCCACACAACACAGATCACGTTGACCCGGGTGTCCACACAACACAGATCACGTTGACCCAGGTGTCCACACAACATAGATCACGTTGACCCGGGTGTACACACAACACAGATCACGTTGACCCGGGTGTCCACACAACATAGATCACGTTGACCCGGGTGTCCACACAACACAGATCACGTTGACCCGGGTGTCCACACAACATAGATCACGTTGACCCGGGTGTCCACACAACACAGATCACGTTGACCCGGGTGTCCACACAACATAGATCACGTTGACCCGGGTGTACACACAACACTGAGATCACGTTGACCCGGGTGTCCACACAACACAGACACAGATCACGTTGACCCGGGTGTCCACACAACACAGATCACGTTGACCCGGGTGTCCACACAACATAGATCACGTTGACCCGGGTGTCCACACAACACTGAGGTCATATTGACCCAGCCACGGTAGTGTTTGAAGATCGACATGGCGCATTATCTGTCGCATTATCGCGTGACCTATTCCCTGTGCTGGCCTACGTTGGAAAATGCGACTTGGGACATACGTATGGAAGCCTTTTAGGGACACTTCTTTTTTCTTGGAGTGAGTGAGTGAGTCTGGTTTTACGCCGCTTTTAGCAATATTCCAGCAATATCACGGCGGGGGACACCAGAAATGGGCTTCACACATTGTACCCATGTCGGGAATCGAACCCAGGTCTTCGGCGTGACGAGCGAACGCTTTAACCACTAGGCTACCCGACCGCCCCCTTTCTTCTTGGAAGATAGTAAGTTGAAATTTCAAGATGCCATGCTGAAATTTCAAGTTTAAATCTTAACATTTCAACTTATTACCTTGAAATTTCAAGATCACTATCTTGAAATGTTAAGATCATTACCTTGAAATTTCAACTTTGTATATATCTTGAAATGTTAAGATCATTATCTTGAAATTTCAACTTTGTATATATCTTGAAATGTTAAGATCATTATCTTGAAATTTCAACTTTGTATATGTCTTGAAATTTCAATTAATTATCTTATTAATTTCAACATTGCATCTTGAATTTCAAATTATCATCTGGAAATTTCAACAAAGCATTTTCAAGATAATAAGTTGATATTGAAGTTATAATCTTAAATTTCAAGTCATTGTCTTGAAATTTCAACTTAGTATGTATCTTGAAATTTCAGCATTGCATTTGGAAATTGCCATATATTATCTTGAAATTTCAAGAAAAAATGAAAGACACAAAACCAAATGGCCCTAAAAGGCTTCCGTACATACGTGCCCATAAGCGTCGTAATGATTCCTGACTGCAATGCCACGCAGGTCCACGGACCAGACACTCATTATCCCAACGCTGTGAAGGTCACATGTGGCGATGTGTATGTCATGGCTGACTCTGCAAAAATATCTCCACTATCCTACTCAGATGACACAAGAGCTGCCCGGTACTACTAAGCTGGGATGACACAGCTGTTTCAGTTAATGATTCGTCCCTTACGACATGGCATACTTTCAAATGACCCTTGTTTCATGTAGAAATATTGATCGGTTTGATTCCCTGAACACACTCAACTTCCAATTGGTTCATAAAATTGACAAAAGTATAAAGAGGTCATCTTCTCGAGGCAAGGGCGTTAACTGACTATAAAAGTCCAGTGTTCATAGTCAGTTAACTCCCTTGCCTCGGGAAGATGAGACGGGGTACGCTAAAACCCTCTCTGGCAAACAGCACATCCGCTCAAGTGGGAGACATCTTGACGTTTATCTTGTGGACGTCGGGCGTGATCAAATTGTTATACACAGGAATAGCAGTCCGTGACAAAAGATGATTTGTTTTCAAATTTCAAATGGAAATCTAACTATTAGCAAATCAACTCTAAGCAAATCCTGTACTGTGTTTAACTACATCAACTACGCAACTCATTTTGGGTGAGGGCGGTCGGGTAGCCTAGTGGTTAAAGCGTTCGCTCGCCATGCCGAAGACCCGGGTTCGATTCCCGACATGGGTACAGTTTGTGAAGCCCATTTCTGGTGACCCCCGCCGTGATATTGCTGGAATATTGCCAAAAGCGGCGTAAAACCATACTCACTCAGTTTGGGTGAAAGAGTTGCTCATGTGTAAATATTAGGAAAAACTCTTCCTGAAGACCCCTAAAAGCAACTATGTATTTAGTGTTGCCATGAACCTGAAGTGGCATGATACAAAGGCTTCATCTCATCTTTTTACTGGGGCTAGAGACAATGATTCTGAGCTTTTTCACGGGCCTATGTACCAGCAGCCTTGTTGCTAGACTGACGTCACAGAGCTACGGAAGCCTTTTAGGGCCATTTGGTTTTTTAAATTGTTTTCGATACTATCTTGAAATTTCAAGATACTATTTTGAAATTTCAAGATATTAAGTTGAAATTTCAAGATACTAAGCTGAAATTTCAAGATACTAACTTGAAATTTCAAGATACTAACTTGAAAGTTCAAGATATTAAGTTGAAATTTCAAGATACTAAGTTGACATTTTAAGATACTTTCTTGAAATTTTAAGATACTAAGTTGAAATTTCAACTTTGTATCTTGAAATTTCAAGATAGTATCGAAAAAATTAAAAAAACAAATGGCCCTAAAAGGCTTCCGTACAGAGCATCGATCGCTGCGCAACCGATTTTTCTAAATTATGTCAAAAGGGTAGCGAGTACAGGGGCTTGTAACGCGAAGCAAAATGTATGGTCACTATAGTACTATAACACTGGAAGTCACAACCCATCTTTCTGATCATCTGACGGTACAAGCCCTCGTGTGTCACCTTTCTCTGACGTGATCTGAACCCGAACGCGCAGACACGGGAGAAGTACAGACTGTAAACATGAGCTTCCGTGGTGATGGGCGGCTGTCAAATCAGCTGTTTCAATCGGAGGTGGTTATTGTGATTTGAAACCTTTGATTGACCAATCAAAATCGAGTATTTTCCAACTTCATGGTAGAATACTTGTTAAACATGTTGAGGTCAACTTGATTTCATGAGCAAGGCATAGATAAGTAGAAATGGTAAAATGAACAATGAGGTGAGCTTAGGTGTAATGGGGTTAGCCGTCGCGTCAAAGGTTATTGTACTTATATATAGCGACGTGCGCGTGCGCGTGCGTGTGGCTGTGGCTGCTTGTACTAGTTCGGACTGATGCCGATTTATAGCGCTAGCACACTGAGATACCATGCCGCAGTTTATAAAGGATACCCCACTCAGACACAATATACTGACTCCGAGCCGACCAGTCCTTGTTTTAGCCCCTTAATACCGAGCGCCAGACAGGTAACAACAAGTACCATCTTTTAACGTCTTTTGGTATGACGCGGCCGGGGATCGAACCCCGGACCTTCCGCTCTCCGGGCGGACGCTCTACCACTAGACCACGGAGGCGGTCTGTACAATGAAAAAGGGGACCATTACGATGTGTGCAAAGTTTCAAGATGAAATAACTACAGGAATGATTCTCAGTCCTGTTACCTGGCAGTGTATCTTATTGTTGATCAATGATAGTAACTTTATTACATTGTTTCTGTTGAGATTAGCCAGACGCTCATTGCATTTTATTTGGACAATGATTATTCGTCAGGAATGCAGTACTGTTAATTGTAAGCAGTCGCCAGGAAGTTACTATATGTAGATGTTGTTGTGACGTGTAAACCTAGTTATTTTTTAAATGATTTGTTGATTGTATACCGCTTGTTGGTTGGTTGTTGGTTTCACACAAACCTTTTTCGCGTACAAATTTCTCGGTTAACATATTCTTTTAATCTGGGAATAGACACGTAACAGTACACAAATTATACATACGTATATATACAGAGAGACTGATCAGCTATAAGTTACATGACGGGAGTATACATATTTATCAATATACCGACTCTTTTGGGGGACAGCCTGCGTTGACGTTTCGAGAATGTATATACACGATCTAAATCAACTGTCATATATATACGGCCCAGTACCTACACACTTCATACAGACTACAAAGCTGGTTTATTAAACTCCTGTTCGGTCAGTGCGCGTGTATAATAGTTACATGATAACCAACTTCATATTGATTCTCAAGCTTCTCCGACGACCCAGAAACTTCAACATTGACTGTTTGATCAGTCCGCGTGCGACCTACACTCGAAGGACAGTTGAACCAGTCCGCTTTGTTATCGTCTGACGTCATAAATACGTTCAAGATATAGGTGAGGTGAGGTGAAATTGGGTTTAACGTCGCGTCCAAGATTATTGCACTTATATAGCGACGTTCAAGATATAGGACGATCCGCAGTTGTTTATGAGGTGAGGTGAGGTGAAATTGGGTTTAACGTCGAGTCCAAGATTATTGCACTTACATAGCGATGTGCATCCATGTGTGTTTGTGGCTGCTTGTACTAGTCCGGACTGATGCCGATTTATAGTGCTAGCTCACTGAGATACCATACCGCAGTTTAACATGAATACCCCACTCAGACACAGTATACTGACTCCGAGCCGACCAGTCCTTGTTTTAGCCCCTTAATGCCGAGCGCCAGACAGGGTAACAACAAGTACCATCTTTTAACGTCTTATGGTATGACGCGGCCGGGGATCGAACTCCGGACCTTCCGCTCTCCGGGCGGACGCTCTACCACTGGACCACGGAGGCGGTCAGTTGTTTATGAAAGCTGAACAGAATGACTTTGCTTGATTCAGACCCGTTCAGCTGGTACCCCTTCTTATTAATTTTCTTCAGAAATATGCATAGCCAAGTACGGTGGCCCATAAGGGACATGGAGGCTGTTTTTCAATATTTTGATATTTCACTTACTTTTATCGTTACCTTTTGCAAATACTTTTCTGTATTTTCATTTTAGTTTTTGACATTTTCGCTTTTGTTTTTGACATTTTCGTTTTAGCTTTTGACATTTAAATTAAGTTTTTGACCTTTTTGCTTTTGACTTTTTCGCTTCCCTTTTCAGCGATTCAATATCTACATTAGACATGATTTATCACATATTTGTATGACAAATCGTGTTAATTTGTAAAAGGGTACGATAACAGTAAGGGAAATATGAAAATATTGAAAAACAGACTCCATGTCCCTTATGGGCCACCGTAGCTAAGTTCTGCAAAAATAATATTAATTCATCAGATGTAATGTTATCTTTGTTTGTTGTTTCACGCTGGATTCAGCAACATTCCAGCTATATGACGGCGGTCTGTAAAAAATCGACCAGACAATCCAGTGAGTGTCATCATAAGCATCGATCCACGCAATTGTGATACGTTGACATCAATCAACCAAGTCAGCGAGCCTGACCACCCGATCAGTCGCTTAGTCGCCTCTTACGACAAGCAGTCACCTTTTACGGCCAGCCTGGGTTACTGAAGACCTAATTTAACCCGGTTCTATCCAATGTCTCAGACATGGCATTGATAAGAAATTCTATATGAACCCTGAACTATATCACGTCTCAACCAGACAATCCAGTGATTGACATCATGACCATCAATCTACGCACCTGGGGAACGATGACATGCTTCGAATAAGTCTGACCACCCGACCCGTTAGTCGCATTTTACAAGCATGGGTTGATGAATCCCGATCTTCACTGGGTATACGTTTCAGGTAAACTGTGTGTAGGTGTAGATCTAGGTATTGGGTGAAAGGTCGATGGGGTAGCCTAGTGGTTAAATCGTTCGCTCGTCACGCCGAAGACCCGGGTTCGATTCCCCGGGTACAATGTGTGAAGCCCATTTCTGGTGTCCCCGGAAGTGATATTGCTAAAAGCGGCATAAAACCATACTCACTCACTATTGGGTGAGATGTGTTTGGTAAAACTATAAGTCACCATAGAAATGTAGCAGGTGTACTACATAGCGCACCATTAAAAGTACTTCATGACGTACATGCTAAGGCTGGGACGAGTCCAAAGTTACTACCCGGGTACCCAACCCCCTATGACCCGAGCCAACCCGGGTACCCACTGTAGGTCTCAGGAGATGTCTCAAAATGTCCGATTGGGAACATTTTTAGCAAATCCCTGGCAAATACCATCTTTTAACATATTTTGGTATGATGTGGCCAGGGATCGATCCCTGGATCTTCCGTTCTCCGGGCAGACGCTCTACCACTAGACCATGGCGGCGATCTTATCAACAGTTAGGTAGAGCAGGGGACAAACTGAAGATGCATGAATGTCTTGCACCGAAGCTGGAACTGCCTCAGTGGTGATTCCTCTTACAGTGAGTGAGTGAGTGAGTATGGTTTTACGCCACTTTTAGCAATATTCCAGCAATATTATGGCGGGGGACACCAGAAATAGGCTTCACACATTGTACCCATGTCGGGAATGGAACCCGGGTCTTCGGCGTGTCGAGCGAACGCCTTAACCACTAGGCTTCCCGACCGCCCCGATTCCTCTTACAATAAACAACAACGCTGATGTAAAATTGGTATGATTTATCAACATATTGATGACCGTTCTACACAAGGCATATTTCAGTAGTCCATAGTTTGCTGCTAAAACAGCATCAGTGATACAGGAGTCAAGAAACACTAAGTCCTGCAGGTATCAGTATCAAGCATAGTGTCCAACGATAATCATTATCTACTTCAGTCATAGGATGACGCTACCTGAGAAACCTACTTGAAAGAGACACATAGAAAATAAAGGACTCAATACTAAAAGCTCTGAATAAATGTGAAATATAAATTGATCACAACACTATTACCATAGTTCACACAGCACCAGTCAACAAAATCGCTTGTCAAACATTCAACTTGTATACACCTGTCATATATATAGATTGCCAACCATCTGTCAATGAAGCAAGCCAAATCAGTGCAGTGGAAGGAAGACTTACATTCTATCTGAATACATCCCTTATTTTTGGTTACAGATTAAAAAGGAAAAACTTGGATTGTGGTTTAATCTTTTATTTTCTCAGGCCACACATTTTATATTTTCATTTCACGGGCCCTCTGCCCCAACTAAAAAGCCGCCAGAAAAAAAAATAAAAATATTATTAGTCTCCGGCTAGTAATATAGACCCAGGTTAAAAAGTATTACCTGTATACATTAATTCCATGTCTACATCACCATCAGTGATTCAAGTGCCAGCTGCAGGTTTCACATAACGGCAGAATGATTTTCATACAAATAAATAAATAAATGATTGCCATGGCTATATATTTTTATTTTTATTTAGCCCAACTTTGTGTGGAAAAAGATGGAATATATCCGTGAAACATAAAATATAAAAGGTATGGCACTACACAAAATCAACAATATTACATTATATCAGATAATATCTGAAAATTATCCTCAAAAAATATTGTACTGAACACAGTGTTATTCTGAATCACTTCACTCATTAATCAATTTGATCCCAATAAATGTGTTGCGTTGCCCTCTCAACAATACATCTAAACCTAGCAAACCCTTTACACGGCCACCCAAGGAATCTGTCAGTAGCTGAGCAACTGGAATGAATACATAAGAATGAAGATATTTGTTCTTACAATTTATGATGGCCTCTTGGAAGAGTGACACGTGTAAAAGGGTTAACGCCAAGTCCTCATTGAGTCTTAACACTAGTGTTGTATTATGTGGAACTGAGCGGTCTAGTTAGCTGCTGGAGAAATGATGAACCTATACACAAGGGCCGCGGCGATGGCGATACCAAGGGGAAGTAGCCACCCTGTCCAGCTGCTTCCTCTGAAACAAAAAACTCAGAACTAAGTCATGTTACCTGTGTTTGAGTGTTTGAGTGTTTGAGTGAGTGAGTGAGGTTTTACGGCAATTTTAGCAATATTCCAGCAATGTCATGGCGAGGGACACCAGAAATGGGCTTCAGACATTGTACCCATGTCAGGAATCGAACCCGGGTCTTCGGCGTGACGAGTGAACACACTAACCACTAGGCTACCCGAACGCCCCTACGAGTGTTTGAGTGAGTGAATTGTGTTTAATGCTGCTTTTAACAGTATTCCAGTTATTTCACGGCGTGTGTGTGTGTATGGGTATGGTGCTGACAATTCTATAATCATAATCAGGGCGAACCGGGATTCAAACCCACAATCATACATTTTTAACAAGGATATGTCATTTTCTACAAAGATAAGGTTTTTCAAGCAATTTTGGTGATTTTCAAAGTTGACACTAAAATTCAAATCTTTATAAAGAGGGACCTTAAAATTAAGGCCTTTTCAAACCTGTAATACCTGAATACTGTTCCACCTCCAGTTTGAACACCCATTATTGGTTATTCAACCTCAATGTGGAGTGTAACACATGGTATTGTCCCATGAACTAAACCAGCAGCCAGTGTGTCAATCAATGGGGCAATATCAATGTTACAAGCACTGCTCATCCAGGCTCAAGTCAGCTACCACTACACAGTAGTGATAACACAGTGAGTTCATCCTGTCATCACAGCCAAGTGGCATTGTTTCCCATTGGGGTGAGGTGAGGTGAAAGAGGGAATGTTGCATCCAAATTATGGCACTTACATGTGCATCCATGTGTGTTTGTGGCTGCTTGTACTAGTCCGGACTGATGCCGATTTATAGTGCTAGCCCACTGAGATGCCATGCTAGGGTTTAACATGAATACCCCCACTCAGACACCGTATACTGACTCCGAGCCGGCCATTCTTTGTTTTAGACCCTTAATACTGAGCGCCAGGGAGGGTAACATGTGCCATCTTTTAACGTATTTTGGTATGACACAACTGGGGATTTTCACGGAGGTGGTCGTCTCCCACAGAGAAAATATTGTCCACAGATGAATAACAGTAATGAAATGCATATGATGAAAAATCTGATAACATGCACAACACCAATATTACATTACAGCAGTTAAGGGTGTGTGGTATTACAGGTACACCAGGATATTGTGGTGCAAATCTTCAGCAATACGTATTGTGATACGGTTGTAAATGTAGCAATTTATTGGGGCAAATATAAATAAGTATATTTATGAGTTCCTTATTGATATGGAGATGGAAAATAGTATCTTTCTGATACAACTTGCCTCCGACGATCTTTTTATCAAATAGTGTGTACTAGGACAGTATCCATACATGAATTGAATTCGTTATTTGTGGCCACTAGAATCGAATATTTATGAATATGCAATCATGTGCATTTACATACCCTGTACTTAAAACATCCATAAGAACATATGACATGCATAGATTTCTTTAAAGACAACACTCTTATAATATTTAATTTGACAGGAATTTAGTCACTGGTCATTGTAGCATTTGAGCAGATACTAAGACTAAGTACCTGGACAAGTGCAGTATATAAATGTACATGTATAATATAGATAATTAACAAACCATGTCAAATAATTTAAGTTGTTAATGTTTCACTGAATATAATAATAATACATCAACTACTGACTTATTATTGTATTCGTGAATTAATATTCGTATTCATTACCCTATATTCGCCATACGAATCACATTTGCCTCATAGGTTATTCCTTGCAGCCCTAGTGTGTACACATCGCGACTATCAAGCTCCTCACAGTGATAGCCAGTTTGCGGAGCTCTCTATATTGAGAGTATGACGAAGGTGTCACGCGATGGGAAGGAGCTTGCGCTATCATGTGACCATATTATCTCCCTTGATTGTTGCTGGGATACATAATGGCAGATGATTTCAACATCATCCCAAATAGGCGAGCCAAGGCTGATATAAATGTAAATTGGCAATATATTGCAATGCAGGCTCAAGTATAGCAATATATTGCAATACAAAATCAAGGTCAATACACAGCCCTAACAGCAGTAGTAACACGTTTGTTGACATGTCATTTCCAGTGTCAACCTCATAACGCTTTTAATGGAGGGGGAGGGGGATATTAATTGTATGCAAGTAACTTGAATAGCAGTAAACAAGAGCACATAAAACGCAATAAAAATGTTTTTTTAACTTACTCATTTTGAACTCCAACTTGTGGACCAGTGTTGGTCTGAAATAGAAAATGACAACAGGTGTGACAAAGCAAAAAAGTATCTAACGTGTCTATATCATTAAATTTGGAACATTTGCTTGAAAGGTTTTCAAGAAATTGCCATCCAAAGTAACAGCACAGACATGTCTGCAATGGTCAGACCTTTTCTCCTGGTCAAACTTGTTTCAAATAGAATGGAATTTTCTTTTTGGCTTGTTGGCTTTAAATATCTACATTTGATAATACTCCTTATCAAAACATTACGGTGCACACTGGATTACAGTTCTTGGTAACAGCCCCTTTATTTGATGACAAACCAATCTGTCAATAACAGCATTAACATAGTATAGTAACAGAACAGAATTTTTGTAACAATATGAATAAATCTTTTCAATCATATTAATTACGTGTTCGTGAAACATAGAATGACAATGCCTTTGTTCCTGCTTTTGCGTCTTCCCGAGGCAAGGGAGTTAACTGACTATGAAAGTCCAAGTTCCACCCCAGCCGAACTAGGCTGGAATTTTATGGAGTTATATTGGACTAACGAGTCTATGCATAGTCCAATCAAAATGGCAAAACAAAATTGACATCTAGTTCGTAAACTGCCATGCAGATTTCGGTTGATTGATGAATTTGCAAAGCATGTGTACCGCCAACTCGGCATCAACAGATATTTCCTAAATCTTTTCATGTTTTTAATCAAGGTGCTCTCCTGATTTGATGCACTTCGCGAAGTAAGATCGTTTTATCACAAAAAAAGTTTTGATTATCGATCGGATCGCCTTGACTGTGTGCCTCCATTTTGTTTTCATCAAAGCAAATGCATGTGATATTAGAGGTAGAATCTGATTGGTCAATAGGAGGGCCACAGAAGGGACATAACACGTAATAGCCACAGCTTGCACTAAAATCGCGCCCAGAAATTCCAGTCCAGTTCGGAAAGGGTGGAAACTGGACTTTTATAGCCGTTCAACTCCCTTGCCTCGGGAAGAGATGTTTTGGCTTCAGATATGAGTATCTGAGTCTCGGGTATTGAGTACTGTTTACTGGATTGCTCAATCTGGTATAGTGGCAACAGCACAGACACAGCTTGGTAACCATGGTAACTGTCTATAATTCAGGGATGTGAGCAGGTTTTTGCTCAATCTGGTATAGTGGTAACAGCACAGATACAGTTTGGTAACTGTCTATAATTTACATGATTTTGTTTTGCAAATATTGTTCACAGCACTGGGTGTGTGTGTTTAGAAAAGGTCTTTTGATCCTCAGCCAGTGTTCACAATTTTAAGGAACATGCTGCTAATTATTGTGTCTCTGCATACAGTAATGTACCAAAGTTTTGGTTACAGCATAGACAGGTGAAGGTAAAGGTATATAACCACCTGTCTGATTGCATGTGTTGAACGTCAGAGTATTGTAGAGGCAATGCAAAGTTAAATCCTATTCTTGTTCATGTCGTTGTAAATTCAGTTATATTGATCACTACAGCATGAATAGGACAGCATATATAAATACTATAGTTAAGTTCCACATAGAAAATACATTAAAAAGTACTTTTCGAAATAAAACTGAAGGCAACTTTATGCTTCCAGAATTAGAATTGCACTATCTGCAAATGAAACAGAGAGGGTACAGGGCACGACAAGATCAGGATTCCTTTAGACATGCTGCGTATGTAGCAAAACTAAGAGAAATACAGACATTGTTCTATTATGATGTCATTACTGGCGATTCTACATGCGCTCGCAACTTGATGATGTCGTGTATAGGAGTGAGTGAGTGAGTGAGTATGTTTTACGCCGCTTTTAGCAATATTCCAGCAATATCACGGCGGGGGACACCAGAAATGGGCTTCACACATTGTACCCATGTCGGGAATCGAACCCGGGTCTTCGGCGTGACGAGCGAACGCTTTAACCACTAGGCTACCCGACCGCCCCATCGTGTATAGGACGACATTATTTTTAAGAGGTGAGTGTCTAGTGAGTTGTTCCCAAAAGATGTAGCTGAGCTATGCAGATAAACGCGACAGCCGAACGATCGCATCAAAACGATACTGGGATAAAGGTACAGGTAATCGATGTGAGGATTCTGAGAACATGCAGGAAATACCCACCTGTGCATAAAATGGACTTGTCAGACATTGCTGACATCGGATTCTACTGACGGAGTCGTCATTATTTAAATATGGGTAAATATTTCTAAAGCTTGTACATGTCATCATCCTTAAAGAAGCTGTACATAATGTTGACATCTCATATAAGAAATAAACGACGAGTGGGAGTTGTTTATCGTACAATAAAACACTGTAGGGAGAATAAACCATGAGGGGTGCGGATCAGATGTTAATGAGATTGGTTTCTGTTATACATGAGTGAAAGAGTGGAAACATGGAGCGATGTTATGGTAATAGTGAGAGATCAGCCAAACATGCCAGTGGTTAGTTAACAGGGAGTCTGAGAGAGATAATCCTTGGTTACCATGGTCACAAGTGAAAGTTTGTTCTTCCTAGTGGCCACCCATCTAAATATGTAAACACAAAAGCCTAACTAGCATCATGAAGGCTCCATTAAACTGTAAATAGCTCCCCACTTTGGTGGCCTAACTAGCATCATGAAGGCTCCATTAAACTGTACATAGCTCCCAACTTTGGTGGCCTAACTTGCATCATGAAGGCTCCATTAAACTGTACATAGCTCCCCACTTTGTTGGCCTAACTAGCATCATGAAGGCTCCATTAAACTGTACATAGCTCCCGACTTTGGTGGCCTAACTAGTATCATGAAGGCTCCATTAAACTGTACATAGCTCCCCACTTTGGTGGCCTAACTAGCATCATGAAGGCTCCATTAAACTGTACATAGCTCCCCACTTTGGTGGCCTAACTTGCATCATGAAGGCTCCATTAAACTGTACATAGCTCCCCACTTTGGTGGCCTAACTAGCATCATGAAGGCTCCATTAAACTGTACATAGCTCCCCACTTTGGTGGCCTAACTAGCATCATGAAGGCTCCATTAAACTGTACATAGCTCCCCACTTTGGTGGCCTAACTAGCATCATGAAGGCTCCATTAAACTGTACATAGCTCCCCACTTTGGTGGCCTAACTTGCATCATGAAGGCTCCATTAAACTGTACATAGCTCCCCACTTTGGTGGCCTAACTAGCATCATGAAGGCTCCATTAAACTGTACATAGCTCCCCACTTTGGTGGCCTAACTAGCATCATGAAGGCTCCATTAAACTGTACATAGCTCCCCACTTTGGTGGCCTAACTAGCATCATGAAGGCTCCATTAAACTGTACATAGCTCCCCACTTTGGTGGCCTAACTTGCATCATGAAGGCTCCATTAAACTGTACATAGCTCCCCACTTTGGTGGCCTAACTAGCATCATGAAGGCTCCATTAAACTGTACATAGCTCCCCACTTTGGTTGGTTGGGTTGTTGGTTGGTTGTTTAACGCCGCACTCAGCAATATTCCAGCTATATGGCGGCGGTCTGTAAATAATCGAGTCTAGAACAGACAATCCAGTGATTAATATCATGAGCATCGATCCACGCAATTGGGATCGATGACATGCATCAACCTAGTCAGCGAGCCTGACCACCAGATCCTGTTAGTCGCCTTTTACGACAAGCATAGTCACCTTTTACGGCAAGCATAGTCACCTTTTACGACAAGCATGGGTTGCTGAAGACCTATTCTACCCCGGAATCTTCACGGGTCTCCCCACTTTGGTGTCCTAACTAGCATCATAAACAGGATAAAGGCTCCATTGAACTGTCACTCACCTTGACACTTTTGTTACTCTTATCATCCTGGAAGAAGAAGAAAAACACCATTGTAAAAGGATCTACTCAAATTGCTGCCAGGTGTTCTTGTAATCAATTCTCTCACCCAGCATGTTGATATATATATATATCAGGATTTCAGACTGGTTCATTATCTTGGACATTAACTGATTGATATCAAAAATATCCCCAAAATACTTCAGGTTTTTTCTAAGTAATGAGCATTCTAATGTCATTTGACCCTCAAAAATCACTGGTCATAGCATCTTGGTTGAAAAACAGTACCTAAGTGTGTATCTATCTATCTATCTATCTATCTATCTATCTATCTATGTATCAAAATGTTAATTCAGAAGGAACAAGTGTTCTAAGTTATCTCAGAAGATTGAAGATTTGGGGGTTCCCCAGAATAAGGATTAAATTTTTAAGCAGCTGACGTCTACATGCTCAAAGAAATATGACCCATCTAATTCGGAGTAGCCTAGTGGTTAAAGTGTTCGCTTGTCTGAAGACCCGGGTCCAATTCGCCACACAGGTACAATGTGTGTGAAGCCTGTTTCTGGTGTCTCCCGCCGTGATGGTTGGAATATTGCTTAAAGCGGTGTAAGACCATACTCATTCAATTTCAAACACTGAAGAAGACCCTCAAGATGCAAGTGTTAATGGGTACTTATTTCAATAAACCTTAGGTAATGCAACATACAAAGCAGATCACATCTACCATGCTTACAATATCTGAATACAAAATTGATGGGCATATCAAAAAGCTATTGGTGCCTGGCTTTAAATCCCCCGTCATGTTAGAGCGAAGTAAAATATCAACCCTGCAATTCCAGACAAATTATCATATGCATGTATACTTTGAGATTCCTAATTGCTAGAAAGATACTTTAACTTCCCTGAAAACAGGGCAGATTGTTATGGGCTTTGTCTTAAGTCATTATTTTCCTCTCTCCTCCTCAAGGCTCAGACTACCCACCTCATGCACGTTCCCGATCAAATAATCCTTCATCAACTCCCGGGCATCTGTCGAATGTCCTACATCTTCAAAAGACTCTGTGGCATCATCACCTGTAGGAATATGGAGAATATATTAGCTGACAGTATCAAAATAAGAACATGCTGATAGTGATACTACATTTTTCATCAATCATGTTAATATAAAGGTTAATTTCAATGTTAAAAATGGTGCCAACATACTGAAGCTGTAGACATTCTGATCATACTTTAACATGACATAGGTCAAAAATAGAACAAATGACTTGTATGCAGCTATCGCTGAGGTGAATGTTTAAAATACCATGACATTGCATCAGATCACAACATCTAATCACAATGAAATTTCACATGATCATGATCATGGATGAACAACATGTGATTCTCATGCACACAATAGCTAAAGTGTGTGCGCCCAGGGATAATTTTAGGGTGGGACCTTGTGCTTTTAGCCCCTAAATTTAAAAAAAAGGCCCACATTTTCAAATACAATGGGGCATTTTAACATAGTGCTTTATGGGTGTACCTCTGGAATATTTGAAAATTTCACACAAAGGCCCCATGTCAGAAAATTCCTAGAGTGAACTCTGTGTGCCTATAGGAAAACTCACAATCATGAATGGACTCACATTAGCACACGTTTAAAAATGTGTCCAAGACAGTATCTCAATGAACGGATAAAATGGTGAATTGTGAATATGATAGAAGTGGTGCTGTGAATATCCCAAGTTGACCGAATGTTTGTCATTTCGCGACTGTAGGACAAGTACAGTCACACTGCTGGGGTTGGAATGAGACCTGGGTGTGGGGGCCTAATAAGGCGACACCCAAACAAGATCTTCATATCACATTAATTGCACTACACAATAGATATAAATTTGCTCTTGTAATTAAAAAAGAATTACATAAAATTACAGGAAGGCGAATTTCAACATCAACCATTAAAAACCGGCTCTATACAAAATTCTGACAATCATGTCATAACATCAGTGTGAGTCACATGCTCGCATAATAACATCCTTATATTTATTAGATCTAAAGAATAATATTGATCAAGTTGATTTTGATAAAAAAATTTATTAACAATAAACATGATGAAGATGACAGTTGAGATTATTTAATAACTTCTGAATGGTGACCTGGAGATGAACTGTATAATTTTGAGTTTAGTATTAGGTATGCAAGTCTGCGACAGGTTGCAACGTGAGCCTGCAACGTAATGAACTTCATTAATTAGGCAAGGCATGTGACCATGGTGACATCCAACAGCTCAACACACAATGCCATATAGAAAGTGGTCAAATGTAACAAATGTTATATTTGGGATAACACTTGTAAAGTACAGAGTCTCATACTTTCATGGGTTGAGTCCCATCCGGGATTCAAACCCACACTGCCAGAGTAAGGCACCTAATTGCCAGCACACAAAGTCAGCAACCTGACCCACTCAGCCACAGAGGCTTCCACAAAAATGAAAGTCCGACAACTGGTAGTCTAGATCACGTACTTTGCATACCCCTATAACAAGTGTAAATTGGCACGGCAACCATCCCCCAAACTATGAACACACAATGCCATTTAGAAAGTGGTCCTATGTAACAAATGCACAAGGCTGTGTAGATTACCTGCTTGCTCCAACAAAACCTCCTCCCCTCCTGGGTGCTGAAACACATCAACAAGACGGATATTAGGGAGGGAATTTACGGATGTCAACTTCTTTATTATGAGGAACACATCATTGTCAGTGCTAATTATCTAGCTGGCCGCCATTTGTCCCTCGTCATTTCCATTCTATTAACTATCAGTGCTAATCAGGCCCCGTCCACCCGTTTGTCCATTGTCATTTCCATTCTATTAACTATCAGTGCTAATCAGGCCCCGTCCACCCGTTTGTCCATTGTCATTTCCATTCTATTAACTATCAGTGCTAATCAGGCCCCGTCCACCCGTTTGTCCATCGTCATTTCCATTCTATTAACTATCAGTGCTAATCAGGCCCCGTCCACCCGTTTGTCCATCGTCATTTCCATTCTATTAACTATCAGTGCTAATCACGCCCCGTCCACCCATTTGTCCATTGTCATTTCCATTCTATTAACTATCAGTGCTAATCAGGCCCCGTCCACCCGTTTGTCCATCGTCATTTCCATTCTATTAACTATCAGTGCTAATCACGCCCCGTCCACCCATTTGTCCATTGTCATTTCCATTCTATTAACTATCAGTGCTAATCAGGCCCCGTCCACCCGTTTGTCCATCGTCATTTCCATTCTATTAACTATCAGTGCTAATCACGCCCCGTCCACCCATTTGTCCATTGTCATTTCCATTCTATTAACTATCAGTGCTAATCAGGCCCCGTCCACCCGTTTGTCCATCGTCATTTCCATTCTATTAACTATCAGTGCTAATCACGCCCCGTCCACCCATTTGTCCATTGTCATTTCCATTCTATTAACTATCAGTGCTAATCAGGCCCCGTCCACCCGTTTGTCCATCGTCATTTCCATTCTATTAACTATCAGTGCTAATCTCGCCCCGTCCACCCATTTGTCCCTCGTCATTTCCATTCTATTAACTATCAGTGCTAATCAGGCCCCGTCCACCCGTTTGTCCATTGTCATTTCCATTCTATTAACTATCAGTGCTAATCAGGCCCCGTCCACCCGTTTGTCCATTGTCATTTCCATTCTATTAACTATCAGTGCTAATCAGGCCCCGTCCACCCGTTTGTCCATCGTCATTTCCATTCTATTAACTATCAGTGCTAATCAGGCCCCGTCCACCAGTTTGTCCATTGTCATTTCCATTCTATTAACTATCAGTGCTAATCAGGCCCCGTCCACCCGTTTGTCCATTGTCATTTCCATTCTATTAACTATCAGTGCTAATCAGGCCCCGTCCACCCGTTTGTCCATTGTCATTTCCATTCTATTAACTATCAGTGCTAATCAGGCCCCGTCCACCCGTTTGTCCATCGTCATTTCCATTCTATTAACTATCAGTGCTAATCAGGCCCCGTCCACCCGTTTGTCCATTGTCATTTCCATTCTATTAACTATCAGTGCTAATCAGGCCCCGTCCACCCGTTTGTCCATTGTCATTTCCATTCTATTAACTATCAGTGCTAATCAGGCCCCGTCCACCCGTTTGTCCATTGTCATTTCCATTCTATTAACTATCAGTGCTAATCAGGCCCCGTCCACCCGTTTGTCCATTGTCATTTCCATTCTATTAACTATCAGTGCTAATCAGGCCCCGTCCACCCATTTGTCCATTGTCATTTCCATTCTATTAACTATCAGTGCTAATCAGGCCCCGTCCACCCGTTTTTCCATTGTCATTTCCATTCTATTAACTATCAGTGCTAATCTCGCCCCGTCCACCCGTTTTTCCATTGTCATTTCCATTCTATTAACTATCAGTGCTAATCAGGCCCCGTCCACCCGTTTGTCCATTGTCATTTCCATTCTATTAACTATCAGTGCTAATCAGGCCCCGTCCACCCGTTTGTCCATCGTCATTTCCATTCTATTAACTATCAGTGCTAATCACGCCCCGTCCACCCATTTGTCCATTGTCATTTCCATTCTATTAACTATCAGTGCTAATCAGGCCCCGTCCACCCGTTTGTCCATCGTCATTTCCATTCTATTAACTATCAGTGCTAATCACGCCCCGTCCACCCGTTTGTCCATTGTCATTTCCATTCTATTAACTATCAGTGCTAATCAGGCCCCGTCCACCCATTTGTCCATTGTCATTTCCATTCTATTAACTATCAGTGCTAATCAGGCCCCGTCCACCCGTTTGTCCATCGTCATTTCCATTCTATTAACTATCAGTGCTAATCACGCCCCGTCCACCCGTTTGTCCATTGTCATTTCCATTCTATTAACTATCAGTGCTAATCAGGCCCCGTCCACCCGTTTGTCCATCGTCATTTCCATTCTATTAACTATCAGTGCTAATCTCGCCCCGTCCACCCATTTGTCCCTCGTCATTTCCATTCTATTAACTATCAGTGCTAATCAGGCCCCGTCCACCCGTTTGTCCATTGTCATTTCCATTCTATTAACTATCAGTGCTAATCAGGCCCCGTCCACCCGTTTGTCCATTGTCATTTCCATTCTATTAACTATCAGTGCTAATCAGGCCCCGTCCACCCGTTTGTCCATTGTCATTTCCATTCTATTAACTATCAGTGCTAATCAGGCCCCGTCCACCCATTTGTCCATTGTCATTTCCATTCTATTAACTATCAGTGCTAATCAGGCCCCGTCCACCCGTTTTTCCATTGTCATTTCCATTCTATTAACTATCAGTGCTAATCTCGCCCCGTCCACCCGTTTTTCCATTGTCATTTCCATTCTATTAACTATCAGTGCTAATCAGGCCCCGTCCACCCGTTTGTCCATTGTCATTTCCATTCTATTAACTATCAGTGCTAATCAGGCCCCGTCCACCCGTTTTTCCATTGTCATTTCCATTCTATTAACTATCAGTGCTAATCAGGCCCCGTCCACCCGTTTTTCCATTGTCATTTCCATTCTATTAACTATCAGTGCTAATCAGGCCCCGTCCACCCGTTTGTCCATTGTCATTTCCATTCTATTATCTATCAGTGCTAATCAGGCCCCGTCCACCCGTTTGTCCATTGTCATTTCCATTCTATTAACTATCAGTGCTAATCAGGCCCCGTCCACCCGTTTGCCCATTACCAATCAGTGATAAGTTAAGTGTTGACTTCCATATGTCCATTGCTCATCACTTATCAGCCCCAATTATCTGTTGGCTTCCATTGTGAAGTTTCCACCTTTGTTATCATATTATTTTTGTTGTTCTTACAGGCATATATAAACGTTCTCTGCCTCATAGAATTTATTGACCTGATAAAGGAGTATGTGTATACTCTACAACGTTGTGTTCCTCATAATAAAGATTCTCTTCCTTAAGTGTATCACTTCGAAATACCTTTCAAAGACAAGACTGACATTCCATCAAACATGCTCAAAGAACTCATTTCATTATATGTCATTCTCCACATTAAAATGATATGGCTATGAAGCCTAGAACTAGAAGCAGTCTATTCCGAAACCTACTGCTAGCCTGAACCTGCTTTTGGGAGATAAAATTTAGTCTTAATGTATGGACATTAAATCAACAAACTTACTTAATCAAGTTATGTACATGAGAAAAACATATTTTTTTCTGAAATTGGGTTTAGTGGCCAAGTAGAAAATTGCATAGCCACAACATTTTTGGTATGAATGAAAGTTTCAAGTGAGATAGTCTTACAGACCCTGATACAAATATATATCAAATACAGCCCATGCAAGTCTATAATGTTTGGCAAGTCTAGATCACTGCAGTATCAGGAATGAAGAGAGTCACTGGGCTCCTTTTTATTATATTTTTATTAAGATAACTGAACAACTGGTTTTTTTTATGTAAGATGTGTTCATTTCAGAGACTAGATGTTAGTCTACAAGTGAGACAACATGGTGAATTGTACCAATACAAAATTAAACAAAGTGAAGAACATTTTGTATTAACATACTGCAGCCTATGATTTCATTCACTGGTTCACATAGCCTAAAATTATAGTCTAGGAATCATTTTAATTTTGTGTAGTAAACTCAGTACACAAATTAATAATACAATCTACAGAAAATGAAACCAAGCTATTGGCACAGACTTGTATTGCATGGATGCACTGCAATGTAATATAACATTATCTGTGGTTTCTGTTACATTATTGAAAATTGGTAAGGACAGACAAAAATAGTGCTGTCATTATGCCAACTGCATACATGTATCTTCGTTCACATGAAACAAATGTTTAGTTTAATAACTGTCACACCAAATGAAAACGTAAAATAATTTCATCCACAGCAATAGTTGACAGGGGCACACACTTGACTACTTATCAGTTATTATCTACACAGTTGGAAAAGAGTTACTTCCCTTCTAGTGCTTCAGCTGAGCCAAAAAATTTAACCCAATTTCAGTAAGTGGCTAGACATTATCCATTCTTGACACGATTTAGTTTGTTAACTTTGCAGTATGAGGAAACAGCAAGTCGGACTAAACATCGTGCCAGCTGTAAACATGGTAAATCATCAGTATGGCAGGTACTTGGCCATCCTACCTATGAAAAAGATGGTGTACGTACCCAGAGCTCCAGATAAGCTTTTGGTGTTGTGGGTATTTTACCGATGCATTTTAAAATCATTGGGTATCAGTAATTCTATCTGCGTATTCAAATTTCTGTTACCCACTAGTTTTTACACATGTGGGTATTTAAGTTAAATATTTAAAAACACTATTCATCTAGTCCCTGCAAACTGGTTTCGTGTGGGTTCGAGAGCTTTATAGGACTCAAAAATACCACGATACTCCCACACGAAAGTGTTATGGCAAATGATCAGGATGTAACTGTCATCGTGGAGTTTGGCAAGGTTGACGGAATGCCCGTTTATAATTTCAAAATAAGTTGCTGATTTGCTAATCGGAAACGCAGGGTTACTTCACAATAATTTGATGATACGCACAAATTTTATTTTTGTAGCGTATCTGTAATGTTCGTTATATTTTACTGCGTATTTCTGCATTTCTGATGCGTATTTCACGCAGATACGCAGCTTATCTGGAGCTCTGCGTACCACAAATAAGAGCACAAGTATCATGATACATATCTCATCACACACTAGTCCCAGCCCTACGTGGCACTACAGTCAAACAAAATTGTAAAATTAAAGCACCTGTGTGTTCATGATTATAACTATGCGTTAACTATGCATTAAGTGTTATCTTATTACCAGGCTTGTGATGTGGACAAAATTATTTGGGATAACCATGTTTTGAGGATATAAAACATGACAAATGAACTGGTAAAACCATAGATTAGGTGACAGGAAAGTGTCACACATATCCCTTAGATTGCTTTTACTTTTTTTAGTGACATTTACCTGTCACTCAATCCGTCGGTTTTGATTTCATCATGTTTCGAGCCCTTGGTGGAAATAGGTGTGCATGGTCGCAACAGTTTGGCCAATTCAAAGCGGAAAATCACCCCATTGACAACGCATGTGTACAGAACCACGGAGGTCAAGCTCCATACGAATGAACATATTTGAGTCACGTATTCTTGTTTATCTAGACATGCTCTAAGTCACGTGCCCACATATGTCACATACACATCACCTTCAGTTCTAACATTTAGTTGAAAAAACTATGATACTAATGCATCTATCACTAATATCACACAATGCACACTATTTTGTTTCTAACATAGCACATGACACGGGCATTGAAAATTTCGAAAAGAAACAAAACAGTATCAAACTCGTCAATGATTGAATGGAATGAGATGACTATGCAGATCTGGACTCGGCAAATGAGATCAAGAGGTTTGCTTGCACGCTAAATATGTCTTACCTCTTCCAAAAATTTGGTGACATCATACACTTGGTTGTGAATGACAAGCCAAGTCGACTTTGAGTCCTTGTGTTGTTTTATTTCGGACAGTCGGTACGTTTTAAGTTTCTCCGCCATGATTCTTGACCTAGTGCAACTGGAGGAAGTTGAGTCCACAAAATGGCGGCTGTGGTGGTTTCTGGGTAGATAAAATTGAATGCTTCAGTTTGTGTCTGTGTGTGAAGATTGACTCGTGTTATACGTGAGGATTATTTTTAACAAGAATCATACCGCGTGGTAAATTTTCACTCGCTCACATGAAATGACTAATTATCCAATCACATACGTATATGCGCACCTGCCCACAAACACAACCAATCAAATTACTGCTGCCGTTTAGAGGTCAAGGTGACCTATTGCACGTTGTAAACACGCACCCACAATCTACTTCGGGAACTTTTCAATTGTCTTGTAACAACAGGTAAGACTTATTCTTTAATTTCTTGCCATCGTACATGGTGTATATTGGTCTTTCGTCTATTTCAAGTGGATGGGAAACGAAACAAAATCTTGTCAATCCAGTATTTGTACCGTTCTGTCTCTGTGTCCATCCAGGCGCGAACTGTTGTTATACCACAATCAGGCTGTCTGATCAATATTCATCAAATGTCAACAAGTCCACGTGTCCATGTGTTCTTAATCTGTATATTTACATAACGATGTGTGTGTTGTGATATGAGTTAATCAGCTGTCTCAAGCTTTGATGAGCTTCTGGCAGCAGGTAATTAACAGTTATATAAAAAAAGGAAAGGTCGTTGACTTCCCGTGCGTCACCGAGTCTGACGTAGGGTGGTGAAGGTTTTTTTTGTGTGTGGTTTCTTGTGTAGAACTGGTAATTACATCCGATCCAGTAAAAAAAAATTTTTTTTTATTGAATATATAGAAATGGATAGTTATTTAGTTTGTTTTAGAATGTTGACATATGCAGCTAAGTTACATCATCATTTGGATTTACAACACAAGGCGTGTACCCATGGTCTTAGAACAACTTGTTGAAAGGTCCCACCCAAATTGAAATAGTTTTTGAGGAGGGCCATGAATGAATGTTTATTTGTTTATGCATTGTAAAACTCTGTGATTTTGTAAGGTTGAGAACATTCCATTTTAATGAGATACTAGTATCCTTTATTTAAGAAATTACAACAACGAGTCATTTACTTCTTATATGACATATCAACATTGTGTACAGCCTCTTTGAGGATGACGATAAAATGCACAAGGTTTAAAAATATTTACCCGTATTTTAATAATGATGATTCCCTGAATAGAATCTAACCTCTGGAATGTCGGACAAGTCCATTTTATGCACAGGTGGGTATTTCCCGCATATTCTCCCAATCCTCATGTCGACTACCTAACTTTACCTTTTCCCCGAGTACTGATTGTCATATCTCTCCCGTTGTGTTTATCTGCGCTGTCCAGCTACATCTATGGGAAAAAAGTCACTTGACACTCCCCTCTCAAAAATAATGTCCAATATATGACGTCATTAAGTTGCAAGCGCATGTTTGAATCTTTAGAAATGACGTCATGATAGAACAATGTTTTATTATGAAATAAACCACACTTCATTCTTCATTGTTCTTTGCGATTTATCGCGTAGCTATCGTATATATTGGATTTAATGTTGCGTTCAAGATTATTGCACTTATATAATGACATGAATGCCGTGTGTGTGTGAGATTGCTTGAGCTAGTCCGGACTAATTCCGGTTTATAGTGTTAGTCCATGAAGATACCATGCCTCAGTTTAACATGGATGCCTGACTGAGCTTTCCGGACTTATATAATTCCCTTATGATGAGCGCCAGGCAGGGTAGCAACAAGTATCGTCATTTATCATATTTATAACCGCCAGGGATCGAACCCTAGACCTGCTCTTTCGGGCAGACACTCTACAACTACTAGACCATAGGGGCTGTTGAGTCAAGTGGACAACAAACCCGCCCAAATTAAGCTGTATCTTTGCATTAGTCCCAGTAGATGTTAGTCTTATCATGAATTTTTGAGCATCAGCTGATCTCACTTGTCCTGAACCAAATTTCAACCGACTAATGGCTAAGGTCAGAGACTGACATAGGAGTAAATGTTTTGGGTCTAAGATGGCGATATGTCATGTTTTACTTGATTTCCCAATTTTTAACTAATGTCATATCACAGCTTATCCTGAGAAACCATAAGCCTATCAATAATGGGGATTTCGATGTCAGATTGAAGAAAAGATTTATTATTATTTTGTGTAGATTAAGAGTGCTGATTGGAACGCTAAACCTATAGTGGTCTTTAATTAATCCGATATTGCTGAAAGATTAATTTTGCAAATACATGTTTAGTGAGGATAAAGTACTTATTTCAATAATTTGAAAGAAATTGCGTAAGCATAGATAAGTGTGAATGAGGTGGGAGTGTCGTTAGTTACCCTGACTTCTATATAAGTGCCCTACTTGTCCACGAGTACCACCATGCAGCCCCTTTCTTGTACGTAGGGACTTAAAAGGATCTCTACCGAAATGTCGCCTTTACAGTATTAAAGAAGTTGTTATCCATAAATTGTGTCTACTTTGTCATCCGCCGACTTCTAAGTAATGCCAACAAACAAAACAATTCACAAGTTTTTTGTTAGACAAAATTCTTAATTCCTCATGTGTAGGAGTTTACCATCTGACAATATCAATTTTGCAGTGTTCTAGTTAATAAACAACCTCTCTTATCTTAATTCCTTTACCCTGAAAAGAACAGATCCCTGTTATCAAGATCAAAGGTAAATGAGACGAAATACATGAAAGATTGTGCTACTTGATGGAGTTCAAACACTTTCCTTTTGTTGTGTTTTTTATTCCACCACTTTCAATGGTGCTGTGGTTAATGTGGTGTCTTTTTGGAAATCTCTTTGATGTCACCATGGTCAAATATCTTCATAGTTTCTTTTATCTGACATCAAACTTTTTTTCCACAATTTTGATGAAAGCAATTAGTGTTGTTTATGCCTTCTTAATCATTGTTAATATTAGAAGTATAGATATATCTTTTACTTGAAACAATAATATAATAAATTAATTTAGAGTTTTTGTCATTGATGGCCTATAGTATCTGGGTTTTTTTTAATTTCAAAAGGTACACTATTATTGAGATAGCTGTCTAGTTGTGTCCAAAATGATTTACATAGAAGTTCAAACATGTCTATTATTAGTGGCATTCTGTATAAACGTGCATCAAAGATTTTAGTTCCTTCCCAAGGTGGTTCTTAACTTTGTTAAAGTAGTATATTAAATACATGGCACCCTTACATGACAAACAGGGGCGGTCGCGTAGCCTAGTGGTTAAAGTGTTCGCTCATCACGCCGAAGACCCGGTTTGATTCCCGACATGGGTACAATGTGTGAAGCCCATTTCTGGTGTCTCCCACCATGATATTGCTGGAATATTGCTAAAAGTGGCATAAAACCATACTCACTCACTCACTACACCACAAATATATTTTATAATCTGTTGATATTAATCTGAGCACATGCTGCTCCTATTGATATCATCTGTTACGAAAGTAATGACCAGTGCAGTTATAAATTTGTGCTTTGAGTTTCTTTGAGAGTAACAATTTTGCGGGTCCATTTTGTTTATGCGTTTGTATTAAATTGCTGAATATGCAGTTGATACTTATCTCTGAGACGTAGCTCCAGCTTGTGTTCTTGTTTGTGACCACCTACTTGTATCTCAACCCTTGTCACAGGGTGCGGACAGGTGGGTAAATACACTGTTTGGAATAAACTGAAATACATGATAACCTAATTACATTTTGTATTATTCATAAAACAACAAAATATCAACATGATGAAGCAGCTGTTACAAATTGACATAGGCCATATTAATTGAACTTGTAATATAAATGAAAATAAAGTAACATCACAAGATTGAAATGATGTATTTCAGTGTAGAGCTAGATGTATCTAAAATTATTATGATATGATATGCACAACAGATGTCCATTTCATTGATATTGACAATCACTTTTCACAGTGGAGCCCCAGTGGGTATTCCACCTGTTCAATCATATACGCGTCAATGGGGGTAAATATGTAAATTCAAAACACATATTCATGTGAACAGTATATATGATTTACGGAGCTGTAATTCTGTTTAGTATTAAAACGGACAACTTGTTTGTGTTTGTAGGTAAGTGCAATAGAATATTTTTATATATTTGCTTGGCAATACAGAGGATATGGAGCGTGTCACATGCAATATATCATTGTTTTTTTGCCCTGGTATCTGGTAGTACATCGACAGTATCAACATACAGTTGACGTATATTGCAGGGAGTGATCTAGACCTGCTCAGATCCACTTGGGTCACATATCACTGTAAATTCCCAATTTATGTATTGTGGTTAGTTGTCATGATATATACACACTGATATACTGATGTACACTGATATTATTTTCAGCAGCTTCAATTATTTAGAATTTCACGACAAACATTACATTTAGCATGTTTATATATCGATTTTTAGTTTTGGTTTTTAACTATTTCATTTTTGTTTCAAATTAGACTAAAAATGTAAATAACCTAGATGTATTTGCTGGTTTCTTGTTACCATGGTTACTCTGTTAAAGGACACATTATTAGGTTTTGCTTGCCCTTTTCTTGGGAAGGTCAAAACAAAGAATTAAAGAAAGTTATTATGAGATAAGTTAAGTAACATGTCTTGTTTTATTAGCTCACCTGAACTTCCAGATCCACCATGTCTTAGAAGCTGAAACTTGATGACCCCATACATAGTGTCTCTGAAAGTTGCTCTGATTTTAAACATCGCCATCAGCCATTAATGTAAGGCCACCCTTCCAATTGGGCAAGTATCATTATGAAATTTGGTATGCAGTATATATGTGGTATGCATAATAACATGTGATACCTTTGTTGGAAGATTTTGATATTTGATCCTACAACTGTCTTTGACCTTCACATACCCCCATTGTCTCTAGATTGTTTGCATTGTACTGTCCTTTTGCCATTACCCTCTCACTTCTCTGGCATTCTGAATGTGAATATTGATGCTGTTTGTATTGTTTGTTGGTATTGTTTTGTTTGTTTTGGGTTGTTGAACAGCGCACTCAGCAATATTCCAGCTATATGACGGCGGTCTGTAAATAATCAAGTCTGGACTAGACAATCGAGTGATTGACATCATAAGCATTTATCTATGCAATTGGGATCGATGACATGCATCAACCAAGTCAGCGAGCCTGACCACCCGATCCTGTTAGTCACCTCTTACAACAAGCATAGTCACCTCTTACGACAAGCATAGTCACCTCTTACGACAAGCATAGTCACCTCTTACGACAAGCATAGTCACCTCTTACGACATGCATAGTCACCTCTTACGACATGCATAGTCACCTCTTACGACAAACATAGTCACCTCTTACGACAAGCATAGTAACCTCTGTTTTGTGTCGAAACAACTGTTTCTTATTTTTGTTTACCCTCTTATTGTGACCTTTTAACACAAATATTCAAGAAAAACTCATGTGCATTGCATAGCCTTCTTGCTGTCGTTTCTGTTCTCAAACTTATCAAATATATAATATTTGATGAGCAAATAAGAATAAATTTACTCGACTTTTATTGTATTTTCAATTTGGGCTCCTGTCGGTCTAAACTGCAAACCAAACATTATATGTAGTGTCATCTAAGATTGTGTTAGAATTGACTTAATCTTCATCATATTCATGCCTGTATTGTCCATCTAGTGAGTATGGTTTTACGCCGATTTTAGCAATATTCCAGCAATATCACGGTGGTGGACACCAGAAATGGGCTTCACACATTGTACCCATGTCAGGAATCCAACCAGGGTCTTCGGCGTGACGAGTGAACGCTTTAACCACTAGGCTACCCGACCGCCCCCATCTAGTTAGAGCCATATTCACCTAGCCTTGCTCCAAGGCTGTACTGAAAGATACATCCATGGATGTGTCGTAATTCTATCCTCCTAATAGGCAAGTCTAGATATGCAGATAGGGACAACTTGTTCTTATTATTACATATCTAGAAATTGTGATTTAAGCTAATAATTATTGCCAAAGTAGACTTGTGCAAGTCTAATAGTCACCAAATAACATCACCATTTAATCTTTTGGGAAACTGATTTATTTGGTCAGTAAGCATGAAGATGTGACGGTGCCGATGGCCTGGTGAGTTTTGCACCACTGTTATGTAAGTCAGTGAGTACATGTCATTCTGTGGAATTGCTTGCCTTGGCTTGAACTGATTATCTTGAGGCCACCTTGACATAGCTGGAATATTGCTGACTTTGGTGGAAAGTGAGTTACTTCACTCATTGTACAATTGGGAACAGAGATAGTCAGTTGCAAAGGCTACAGAGCCTGTGATGCGTAGAGGCCTTGATGAGGTGGGACCGGTGAAGAAAGCAATCAGTTGCGCACAGCTCCTTGACTGCCTCTCCAAGTCACGGTAAGGCTTCCGCTCACACTTACTTACTTACTTATATTGGAGATTTAACGTGCGCTTTCCGACTGCAAGCGTATGTCGCACACGGGCCCGGCCAGGCCATTTAATGTGTTTCCGAAAAGGGGAAGAGGGAGTTTTTGCAACCCAGGAGGGGGGCTTTAGGGGTTGCTTATACAGTAATTTTGAAATTTTGTGATTTGGAATGAATGCCAAGAGTGGGTGGAGGACGAACTAAGGGAGCTGTGTGTGTTGGGTGGTTGCTAGATTAGGTAGTTTTGGTTTTATTATTTTATTTGGGGTTTAAATGCGACCAATTAGTCCTGTTTTAATTAGGTATCTGCCTAAGGCTTTGAATTTTTCTAATTTATTTTGTGGATTTAGGATTGATTCTAGTTTAAGTCCTGTTTTAAGATTTAGGGTGGTCTGTAGTGTTGTTCGGTGTGTTTGGTAGTGTGTGCAGTGAATGAGTACGTGTTCTGGTGTTTCTTGTTGTTTGCAATGTGGGCAGTTTCCTGTTGTATGTAGATTAGCTATTTTACGGTGATTATTTAGTTTGGTGTGGCCTGTTTGTAGTTTAGTAATTATTCTGTCGATTTTTTTGGATGGGTGTAGTATTTTTGGTTTAGTTAGTTTTTTTTCGAGTACTTTCCTGATTTGGCTATTTGAGTTTTGGTACATATTTTGCCATTTTTTGTTGATTTTTTTTTAGTGACACTTTTGATTTCTGATTTTGAGCTGGGTAAGTTTAAGCTTATTTCTGGGAGTTTAAGGGATAATTTTGCTGCTTATATAGTTGGAAGAAACATGCTATAATGTAACTATATATAACTTTTGGAGGGGGGTTATGGACGGAAGCCTTCTCTAAATCACGTGCCCCAGCTTCTGATAACTATAACTGACCAATCCCCTGTGACATGTGAAAATGTATCACCATGGCACTATATATACTGTAAAACGTGAAATTAACGCGAGCATGAATTAAATGCGAAAAATGCGAATGGTCTTGGCTCACATTATTAAACGTTGCATTCATATCAACAATAAGACATTTTGGATAGCAGAAATACCAACTTAGACATGTTAGACATACGCTGAAAAGAAACAGCTATGTTTTCCACATCACTGTTTATTGAGCAGCACTTGTAAGAAGTATATAAACAATGTCATTCAAACACTAATTACAGCCTGTGAATTGTCACTGGGTTCAAGATAAGAGTTCTACTCACTTATGTCATCACTGATCACACCTGCAAGTCCGTACAGACGCCACCCACGCAACACAGGGTCATTGTTCTTTGCGACTGCGTCAAAGGCCAACACGAGCCAGCGCTCATGCATTGTTTAAGCGAAAGTACACTACTCAGCGCTAATAAGCGGTGCTATTTGGTGAGTGATTGGATTAATGTAAGGTTAGATTAAGGTGAGGATTCTCCTGTAAACCTGACAGAGGACAATTTCTTTAGATAACATATCCACTGATGCTTGAGAGGAGGGGGTGTCGCATTCATATTGAGTCACATTTTTGGCAAAGGGTCAGCGTTTGCATTCTCTTGGAGACTCAATAATTTCACGATTTACAGTATATATATACATATATATACTCTTGAAACTGCATGGTTGAGAAATATTTAACAACCTGTTCTAAAGTCTACAGTCAAAATCTGTATTGTGATAAAACGGATTGTATTTCGCAAAGTGCATCAAATCAGGTGAGCATGAAAACATTTGGAAAATATCTGTTGACACCCAGTTGACGGTACACATTTTTATGCAAATTCTGCACTTGACTGAAATCTATCCGGCAGTTTACGAACCGGATATCGATTTCGTTACCTGATTTGGATCGGACTGTGCATTGACTCATAAGTCCAGCCAAAATATAACTCCATAATTCCAGCCTAGGTTGCCAAGGGTGGAAACTGGACTTTTAAAGCTCCCTAGCCTTAGGACGAAGTGTGCAGGTGGCAGCAGGGGGTACTCAGCGAGGTAAGCCCCTAATTTGTGTAGCTGAAATACTGCCAACACTGGCTTCATACTGTAACTCACGCATATCTCTGATCCAGCTAACATGGGCATTGTGTAGGTACCCAGGATTGGGCGCCTAGCTGTCATTGTACTATCATGATACACTGTATTTGAATTAATAAGCGCCTGCTCTAATAAGCGTCCATGGCGATATTTGCTATATATTTTGGGTAGTGAACAATCCCAATTAGCACCCTTCCGATCGATCAATGTACACACGATTTATTTATTTGTGTATAATACGCACTGGTGTGTTATATGCACCCTTAATTACGGAAATTAAATTCTGGAAATACATCTGTCGTGTATAATACGCACAGACTTTTTTTGTGTGTCGTTTCAAGCAGTAAGCATAAACCATGAAATTTACGATCTGTCAACTCTTTCACCAAAATTATATTCTAATAAGAGCCCCCTATTTCTAATTTTGAGAGCACCCTGGGCGCGTATTATGTCAAATACGGTAACATTTATACTAAGTTTTCATATAATAATCAGATCCACAGCAAGTGCTTTTATAAGTTATCATGGTGTAACATTTGTACAAAATTTAATATGATTATAGAACAGCAAGTAATACATATTAGGATCCAGGAAAAATGCAGATACAAAATAATAGTAGTTTCAGTTACAGCGTTTCAGATAGATGCTAGCCTAAGGTAACAGGAACCCATCTCCCAGACATACTATTCAATAAGACAAAAGTTATGTCTACAGATTTTTATAGATTGCTGTCATCACCTATATTAGAATAACATTCAGCAATTACTTCAATTTAGACTCATTAAGGATTAGCCCCCATACAAGCTCGTCTATAGTGATACCATAATCTCTTTCCAAGCACCCAGTAAATATGTCAACAAGATTAGTGCCAGTCAAATATGATTAAGTATTCCCCTCTGTCTAGTCATTCATAAACCATGGGCACACACCATTTTGTATCAACCAATCAGTTTTGTTAAATACATACAGAAGCAAAATGTTAAGCAGAAGGGGTTTGTCGCTCTAACAAAGCAGACCTCTCTCTCACAGCCCAGAGGGTTGTACCGACTCTCTGTGGCACCCTCAGCTATATTTTTTAGATATTGTAAATTGTTCATTGTTCTTGTAAATAAAATTGTAATTAGTCTCCTGTGACTCCGGCTCTTTGCTGACTAATTCCCCCAAGAAAACCAGCACGCCATTTGGACGGTTTTGTACATCAGAACAGAACCATAATAGTACCCTGATGGTGAGGAATTCTGTCCATGCTTTGAGTCACCTCTGGTAAAACAATTTGTTTGATACTTACAAGCCATCGCAATGTGGCATGAATACTTGGTTTAGCATGTTAGACTATAGGAGTCAAGAGCTTCAGATAACTTTTTGAGCAATTGAGTTTTTACTCTAGGGTTTCTATTTTAATTGGGTTAATACATTTTTCATTGAGTAACCAATATTTTTTCACTCATCAATACATCACTCTATTGTTTTTTCCCCAAATAAGTATACATTTTAAGATTTAAAAAAATGAAATAATGATTTAGATGTATATAACTGTTTTAAATATATATAGGCTTGACTTGGAAAGTAAATCAGCTCGTAATTGTGTTTCGGAAATTAGCACCTTTGTACACATGCTGGAAAAGCTTCATTGGATAATTACGCAAGCTGTTTTTATACATTTGAGTTTTTCATTTAATGCATGCGTTTCTGTATGCAAGTTAATTGAAAGTAATTGGGTTTTGAATATTTTGCGGGGGTATTTTACGCAAATACTCTGCTGTCTGTAGCTGGTGGGGGGGGGGGGGGGGGGGGGGGGGGAGGTTTTTGATGCGCTAATGTACTGAAAATAATGACCCTCCCTTAATGCTTGTCATATTTTCGAATGACCTTCCCCATGTCCTTGTTCATTTTTTTCATGACTTTCACTGAGAACACAAAATGTAAAAGCACTTTATGTTTTATTATAATATGTCTCTTTTGACATGACCCTCCCCAAATATATGTATTATTTTTTATGACCCTCATCTAGAAATTTACATGTTTTGGTGAGCCTGCCCTATATAGTAGGCCTGCAGAAGGGCAGAAGTTAGGCGATTCATATGCAGAGAAAGTCAAGGAATTGTCCTGGCTTCAAACATGTCGAACCGATTTGCCGACATTTTTCAGATTGTGCCTCATTCTGACCCATTTGTTATGCACTTTGTGTGAGGTGTGCATGATGTGTGCATGACATGTGCATGATGTGTGACATGGTATGTGTTTACAAATTGCCATGGAAATGGTCTTGCCACCTTATTACAGAGAGAGACATACCATGACAGATTAACCATAGCAATGCGAGAGAATCAGGTGTTCTTTGACTTGTTTGAGTATTATATAATCTTGGCCCCTGAAGGTCCAAGGTAGAATAGGTCTTCAGCAACCCATGCTTGCCGTAAAGAGCAACTTGCTGACTTGGTTGATGCAGGTTATTGTATCCCAATTGTGTAGATCGATGCTCATGATGTCAATCTCTGGATTGTCTGGTCCAGACACGATTATTGACAGACCACCTTCACGTAGCTGTATACTGCTGAGTGTGGCATTAAACAACAAACAAACAAACAAACAAACAAAACAAAGTATACTACTCACATCTCAAATCTCAGAACAGTAGTGTTGCACAGGGTGTTTAATATTGCCTTATGACTGTAAACACTGTTGTCTTTGTCACAAGCATGATAGAATGTATTTTTTGGAAATACTTTCCTTGTATCGTGTTTCTATACATGTGATGAGCTAGTGTTCATTCGGGGCAGGTCCAGAGTGGGGTCCTGGGTTTGACCACGCCCCTTTTTGCAGTTTAAAAAAATAAAAACTTGAAAATGGTACCATGACAACATGTTCAGTTGGTTTTTAATGTAAAATTAATAATGGTTACACATCGTGGTTGTGATTTGTGTCCCCACCACCACTGAAGGTACAGATGACCTTAGTGGAATCTGATCGATAATCAAAATCTATTTTGTGATAAAACAGGTCTTGCCTCGCGAAGTGCATGAAAACATTTGAGCACCGTTATTTAAAACATGAACAGATTTGGCAATTATCTGCTGACGCTCAGTTGATAGTACACATGCTTTGCTGATCATGCTGTCGACGAAAATCTGCACGTTAAAATCCATGTTGTATACATGGTATACGAACCGGATGTCTGTATTGTTGCATGTTTTTGTATGGACTATGTGACACTCATTAGTCCGGCCAAAATGTAACTCTGGAATTCCAGCCTAGTTCAGCAAGGATGGAAACTGGACTCTAACAGTCAGTTAACTCCCTTGCCCCGGGACGATGTGATGCTGCAGGTATCCTGAAGAACAGGCTCCAAGGTGCTGTACTAAGACGGTTTTAACTGATCCACCAGATTGGCTTGTCCGAGTCACTGTAGCTTGGGCTTGAAGCAAAGCATGAGGGCTTTGTTTACTGTCTGGGTAGATATTGGGCCAATTGGTGTAAAAAAACAGGCCCTTCAGAAGCTTAAAAATACAAATATTTTTTCTGGTAGTGTTTATCTGAAATGTCAAATGTGGATATTTTTTCGGCATGTCACTATAAATGTGACACTGTTATTGACGGAGCTATCAGATCAGTTATTGTATTGGCCGTAATAAGCGCTCTGAGCACCATACTTTTGACAAATGGGGACACTTATTAAAACCAAATTAAAAACAAATTTTTCTACTTCTATACTTCTGTGTTTCCCCTTTCTTCACCATGTTCACTTGTGTTTTGCCCTTCAATTTCTAGACTGCTGTTTTCCCCTTCAACACTGTTTTCCCATTCTACACTAATCTTTTCCCATTCTACACTAATGTTTTCCCTTTCTACACTTCTGTTTTCCACTTCAACACTACTATTTTCCCTTTCTACACTACTATTTTCCATTTCTACACTACTGTTTTCCCATTCTACACTACTGTTTTCCCTTTCTACACTACTGTTTTCCCATTCTACACTACTGTTTTCCCATTCTACACTACTGTTTTCCCTTTCTACACTACTGTTTTCTCTTTCTACACTACTGTTTTCCCTTTCTACACTACTGTTTTCTCTTTCTACACTACTGTTTTCTCATTCTACACTACTGTTTTCCCTTTCTACACTACTGTTTTCCCTTTCTACACTACTGTTTTCCCTTTCTACACTACTGTTTTCCCATTCTACACTACTGTTTTCCCTGTCTACACTACTGTTTTTCCTTTCTACACTACTGTTTTCCCTTTCTACACTACTGTTTTCCCATTCTACACTACTGTTTTCCCATTCTACACTACTGTTTTCCCATTCTACACTACTGTTTTCCCTTTCTACACTACTGTTTTCCCATTCTACACAACTGTTTTCCCTTTCTACACTACTGTTTTCCCTTTCTACACTACTGTTTTCCCTTTCTACACAACTGTTTTCCCTTGCTACACTACTGTTTTCCCATTCTACACTACTGTTTTCCTTTCTACACTACTGTTTTCCCTTTCTACACTACTGTGTTTGTACTCTTCAACACTGCTGTTTTCCCTTCTACACTGCTGTGTTTTTCCCTTCTAAACTACTGTGTTTTCCCCTTCTACACTGCTGGGGGGCACGGGTGGCCCAGTCGTCTAAGGCGCCGCGATTTGCTGTGCAGAGTTGCGTCCCTTAGGCACGCCAGAAACCTATGATTTTGGGTTCGAATCCCGGTTCGCCCCGATTATGTTTCTACATTTGTCAGCACCATACCCGTGCTCGTGGGTTTCACCGAAGTGGTAAACGTCCGAGACCTGCATCACTTCGGGCTTTCCTCCCACATTAAGCTGACACGCCGTGATATGACTGGAATACTGTTAAAAGCGGCGTAAAGCCCAACTCACTCACTCACTCTACACTGCTGTGTTTTCCCCTTCTACACTGCTCTGTTTTCCCCTTTGACACTGCTGTGTTTTCCCCTTCTACACTGCTGTGTGTTCCCCTTCTACACTGCTGTGTTTTCCCCTTCTACACTGCTGTGTTTTCCCCTTCTACACTGCTGTGTGTTCCCCTTCTACACTGCTGTGTGTTCCCCTTCTACACTGCTGTGTTTTCCCCTCCTACACTGCTGTGTTTTCCCCTTCTACACTGCTCTGTTTTCCCCTTCTACATGACTGGAATACTGTTAAAAGCGGCGTTAAGCCCGACTCACTCACTCACTCTACACTGCTGTGTTTTCCCCTTCTACACTGCTCTGTTTTCCCCTTTGACACTGCTGTGTTTTCCCCTTCTACACTGCTGTGTTTTCCCCTTCTACACTGCTCTGTTTTCCCCTTCTACACTGCTGTGTGTTCCCCTTCTACACTGCTGTGTGTTCCCCTTCTACACTGCTGTGTTTTCCCCTCCTACACTGCTGTGTTTTCCCCTTCTACACTGCTGTGTTTCCCCTTCTACACTGCTGTGTTTTCCCCTCCTACACTGCTGTGTTTCCCCTTCTACACTGCTGTGTTTTCCCCTTCTACACTGCTGTGTTTTCCCCTTCTACACTGCTCTGTTTTCCCCTTCTACACTGCTGTGTTTTCCCCTTCTACACTGCTGTGTTTTCCCCTTCTACACTGCTCTGTTTTCCCCTTCGACACTGCTGCAATTTACCAGTATTTTTTTCAGTTCAACTCCACTGAAGAATGGATCCCAAAACAAAGAAGGCGAAGACATGTTGGAACGTCCCAGCCTCAACGATTGCAGAGCAAACCTTCAACCCCATCAGAAACATCGTGGACAGCATGAAGCTCACCCCCAACCCAGAGAAGGAAATGATCGCCCTGTCCATAGGTAGGAATGACTGAAAATCTGTGAAAATGCCTTCTGTTATGCCTTCATACATGCTGTAGATTATACTAAGCTGGTCATTCGTAGTTGAAGACATTTAATACTATTGGGAGACTAGGCTTGGAAATTTGACTCTGTGCAAGCAGAGACCATATAATCTATTATATGGTCTCTGGTGCAAGTTTGCTTGAAGTCATTTAAACAAAAGCCTGCCTTTTTTATCAACTCAAATTGTACAGTGTACAGTGAAACTTGATCCACGTGTGCCATTCCCAGGATTGTTTGTTTAGCTATGTCATAGCGACTGATTTACGACACCCATTGTCTGAAGAACATTTGATTGCAAAGGCTCATTACCCTGGAGCCATGACATCTATATGCCTTGAAACACTTAATTGCTGTTATTTATAAGATGCTAATCCTAATTGTTAATCCCCATTTTTGTGTACATCGACCGTCTGCCATCCTGAACGAGATGTGCAAGTATGTCACTGATGAATTACTGTTTATATTTATATTTATTACTTACTAAATGTCAGGTGACCTTGGCTATATAAGCCTTGGTCCAGAGAGATTGACAAACTACCTAAATTAAAAATCTACACCAAATTAAAAATCTTAAACAAAACTGCAAACAATCAAATATCTTCACCCCTAAACTTAAAATACCCAAAATAGACACAACACTAGCTAGCCAAATAAATAAACAAACCGACCCAAACATAGCTAAAACCACCACACTAGCATACATACACGAAAATTGGCCCAATTGGTGTCACATTTACACGGACGGATCTTCAGATCCGACCTCCAAACACACAGGTTTCGGAGTCCATACCACACAACCAACTAAAACCACACAATCCTTCCGACTCCCAAACAACCAATCAATATTCACGGCAGAACTAATGGACATGGCCTCAGCCCTCCATAATCAAGAATCCAAAAACCACAAAAAAATCCTAATACTTACCGACTCCCTAAGTGGACTGCAAGCCCTCCAAAACAAAAATACCAAAAACCGACCTAAATTAATCAATCAAATACTTAAAAGCTCCAACGACCTAACTAAGGCAGGCAAACAAATAACCTTCTTGTGGATACCCGCCCACGTAGGAATATACGGTAATGAAAACGCCGATAAAGCAGCTAAACTATCCCTCAAAATCCCAGAAATAAGTTTAAACTTACCCATCTCAAAATCAGAAATTAAAAGTGTAAACAAGCAAAAAATGACCAAAAATGGCATAACCAATATCTAAACTCAAATAGCCAAATCAAAAAAGTACTCAGCAAACCACTAACCAAACCAAAAATTCTCCATCCATCAAAAAAAATCTACAGAGTAATCACTAAACTCCAAACAGGACACACCAACCTAAATAACCACCTAAAAAAAATGAAAAAACGCACTACAGGTAACTGCCCACACTGCAAACAACTAGAAACCCCAGGACACGCACTCATCCACTGCACACACTACCTAACACATCGAACCGCATTACAAACCACCCTCAATCTAAACAAGGCTCTCACTCTAGAAGCAATACTAAACCCACAAAATAAACTAGAAAACTTCAAGGCCCTAGGCGTATTCTTAATCAAAACGGAACTAATAAAACGCATCTAAAAACACAATAATCTACCAAATCAAAATCACATAAACAAACAAACATCCACCAGTTCCCTTAGTTCTCCTCCCCAACCCCATCGGCATCTATTCCAAATCTCAAAATTCCCAAATTCTATATAAGCAACCCCTAAAGCCCCCTCCTGGGTTGCACCACCCCTTCCTTTTCCCCCTCTCGGAAACACATTAAATGGCCTGGCGGGCCCGTGTGCGAAATACGCATCAGTCGGGAAGCGCACGTTGAATCTCCAAAGTAAGTAAGTAAGTGAGATTGAAAAAGATTATAGAAAGGTCTTACCCTTAGCCTAGCTAGGGTTAGGCTGGGTGCTCCGGGGCACCTAGACAACAACCACTACCACTATGTGCTGACCTGGCACATAGTGTCTTTTGTATGTATGTATCTACCTGTGTAAAGTAAAATTGTATATACCGCAAGCCATCGTCTCCAAGTTGTCACTTCCTAAAGGACCCATACGTCGGCCCCTTGCATATACGAGTATGCAAATTGTTCATTAATCAACTACCTCAAAATCATGGTAGAAAATGTGTTCTAATATTGCGAACTGGATGTTTGGAGGCACATAGTCACACACGCAATTTACAGATCTTTACCATTATAATACTCGGGGTCAGAAAAGAAATATAATTTCAGAAACATAATATTTCAAGTGGATCTTGTAAACTTTGTAAAAGTATTGTCGATCACGTAATAAGGTAAAAGTACTTCTTTTAAAAATCCAGTTAGACCCATCAGATGAAGATTGCACTGTGAACTTCAACCAATATTTTCTGATGTATAAGACTAATTGTAATATTGAACAAGTCTCAAGTGTCTTGAATGTTCTTCTATACAGTTCAACATTTGCTAAAGAGTGAGTGAGTGAGTGAGTATGGTTTTACGTTGCTTTTAGCAATATTCCAGCAATATCATGGAGGGGGGCACCAGAAATGGGCTTCACACATTGTACCCATGTGGGGATTCGAACCCGGGTCTTCGGCGTGATGAGCGAGTATCAATTGTTATCGCAATAGTTTCTTTCAATATAAATAGTTATCGCAACAGTGATTTCCAGACCATTAGTCACCCCCAGATGCATACTGACTGAATACAGTGTGTGATGAAGCAACTAGAATTGCTATTTATCACCACGAAATACTCATCCAAGAAAACTTGCCACTCTGGTAATATGCGACCCATGAAGATCCGGGGTAGAATAGGTCTTCAGCAACCCATACTTGCCGTAAAAGGTGACTATGCTTGTCGTAAGAGGCGACTAACGGGATCGGGTGGTCAGGCTCACTGACTTGGTTCATACATGTCATCGATCCACGCATTTGGGATCGATGCTCATGCTGTCAATCACTGGATTGTCTGTTCCAGACTATATAGTCATATAGCTGGAATATTGCTGAGTGCGGCGTTAAACAACAAACAAACAAGAACAAGACCTGGTAATATGCAGTTTTCTATGTGATGGAAACATTCCTTTACATTCTACTTGTGATTTGAAATTTGTTATTTCGTGGCACAGAGTTAATTTCTAATGCTGTGTAACCATGGTAACCAGTTGACTCACTATATTAAATGTTTTTTGTTTGTTCAAATTATGTTTTTTCCAGTTAAAAGGAAATTAGTAGTTGAACTGCTTGATTGGAATTTTTAGAAGTTGGTAGGTAACAGTAGGGACAAGATAAGTAGTACTACTAGTAGGTTTGTTAAGTACTGCCTCAGCTGGGAGTATACTTATCTATAACTGAAAATTGATAATTAAAATTAAAATTTATACAAAAGTATCACAATACACTCATGTGGGATGTCTAGTGAAGGTGAGCTTCTGTACCTCTGGTTCTGTTCTTTGTCAAGAACTGCCTGGTGAGACATACTCACAACAATTAATTCAGTTACTCTTGAGACAGGTAGTGTTGTTCATGCTGTAGGCAATATTTCCAGCCCTGGCAGCCTGTTAGCCTAGCTCGTTGGCCTACATATATTTGGCATGATGAAAGACAGGACAAATATTGCAGGGGTGACAGATTAACCTGCCCTCACAGTGGGCTACTTAGCCCCGCCACAAAGAGTGTGTGTGTGTGTGTGTGTGTGTGGGGGGGGGGGGGGGGGCTGTGTTTGAGTATCTGTGTTTGAGTATCTGCTAGTCTGCTAGTGTCTAATGTTGCCTGAGTTTGTGTGACTGCTTTAGTCTGGACGTTTACTACAATATCTGAAATAGTCATACGTAACTGGATATTACATTTAAAGACAATCGGTGCATGAATAAAAAATCTGTCTATTTAGCTGTCACTATATTTCATCAACAACCAGACCTGTGCGTCACGGGTGGAACGAGCATTCATTGTAACAGCCATCTGCATAATGCTACCCCTGCGTCACAGGGCCATATGACACAGTCGAACCAATCAACTCAACTTGGGGAGGGGGTTGGGGGCATAGAAACAGGATCCCTCCGCGTCCATCTGTCAAAGCGACTGATTTATGACAACCATTGTCTGAATGAACATTTAATTCCAAAGGCTAATAACCCTGGAGCCATGCCATCTATATGCCTTGAAACACTTAATTGCTGTTATTTATAAGATGCTAATCCTATTTGTTAATCCCATCATGAACGAGATGTGCAAGTATGTCACTGAAGAATTACTGTTGTTTATATTTTTGACTTACTAAATGTTAGATGACCTTGGCTATATAAGCCTTGGTCCAGAGATGAACATGACTGTCACTAAACTACAAACAGGCCACACCAAACTAAATAACCACCTTAAAATAAGTAAATTACACGCACCAGGAACCTGCCCACATTACAAACAAGAAACACCAGAACATGTACTCATTCACTGCACACACTACCAAACACACCGAACAACACTACAGACCACCCTAAATCTTAATACTGCACTTACTCTAGAATCAATCCTAAATCCACAAAATAAATTAGAAAAATTCAAAGCCTTAGGCATATACTTAATTAAAACAGGACTAATTAGTCGCATTTAAACTCCAAATAAACTAATAAAACCAAAATCACATAAACTAACACACCACCCACCACACACAGCTCCCTTAGTTCGCCCCCTACCCACTCTTGGCATTCATTCCAAATCTCAAAATCTCAAAATTACTATATAAGCAACCCTTAAACCCCCCTCCTGGGTTGCACCACCACTTCCTTTTCCCCCTCTCGGAAACACATTAAATGGCCTGGCGGGCCCGTGTGCGACATGCACAGTCGGAAAGCGCACGTAAAATCACCAATATAAGTAAGATGAACATGAGAGCGAGAAAGAGAGAGAAGAAAGGTCTTACCCTTAGCCTAGCTAGAGTTAGGCTGGGTGCTCCGGGGCACCAAGACAACAACCACTACCACTATGTGCTGACCTGGCACATAGGGGCTTTTGTATGTATATATCAACCTGTATACAGTAATACTGGGAGCCACCCGATGTTGCCAGTGTTTGTGTGACTGCTAGTGTCTGATGTTGCCTGTGTTTGTGTGACTGCTAGTGTCTGATGTTGCCTGTGTTTGTGTGACTGCTAGTGTCTGATGTTGCCTGTGTTTGTGTGACTGCTAGTGTCTGATGTTGCCTGTGTTTGTGTGACTGCTAGTGTCTGATGTTGCCAGTGTTTGTGTGACTGCTAGTGTCTGATGTTGCCTGTGTTTGTGTGACTGCTAATGTCTGATGTTGCCTGTGTTTGTGTGACTGCTAGTGTCTGATGTTGCCTGTGTTTGTGTGACTGCTAATGTCTGATGTTGCCAGTGTTTGTGTGACTGCTAGTGTCTGATGTTGCCTGTGTTTGTGTGACTGCTAATGTCTGATGTTGCCAGTGTTTGTGTGACTGCTAATGTCTGATGTTGCCTGTGTTTGTGTGACTGCTAATGTCTGATGTTGCCAGTGTTTGTGTGACTGCTAATGTCTGATGTTGCCTGTGTTTGTGTGACTGCTAGTGTCTGATGTTGCCTGTGTTTGTGTGACTGCTAATGTCTGATGTTGCCTGTGTTTGTGTGACTGCTAATGTCTGATGTTGCCTGTGTTTGTGTGACTGCTAATGTCTGATGTTGCCTGTGTTTGTGTGACTGCTAATGTCTGATGTTGCCTGTGTTTGTGTGACTGCTAATGTCTGATGTTGCCAGTGTTTGTGTGACTGCTAATGTCTGATGTTGCCAGTGTTTGTGTGACTTCTAATGTCTGATGTTGCCTGTGTTTGTGTGACTTCTAATGTCTGATGTTGCCTGTGTTTGTGTGACTGCTAATGTCTGATGTTGCCTGTGTTTGTGTGACTGCTAATGTCTGATGTTGCCTGTGTTTGTGTGACTGCTAATGTCTGATGTTGCCTGTGTTTGTGTGACTGCTAATGTCTGATGTTGCCTGTGTTTGTGTGACTGCTAATGTCTGATGTTGCCTGTGTTTGTGTGACTGCTAATGCCTGATGTTGCCTGTGTTTGTGTGACTGCTAGTGTCTGATGTTGCCTGTGTTTGTGTGACTGCTAGTGTCTGATGTTGCCTGTGTTTGTGTGACTGCTAGTGTCTGATGTTGCCTGTGTTTGTGTGACTGCTAATGTCTGATGTTGCCTGTGTTTGTGTGACTGCTAATGTCTGATGTTGCCAGTGTTTGTGTGACTGCTAGTGTCTGATGTTGCCTGTGTTTATGTGACTGCTAATGTCTGATGTTGCCTGTGTTTGTGTGACTGCTAATGTCTGATGTTGCCTGTGTTTGTGTGACTGCTAATGTCTGATGTTGCCTGTGTTCGTGTGACTGCTAATGTCTGATGTTGCCTGTGTATGTGTGACTGCTAGTGTCTGATGTTGCCTTTGTTTGTGTCACTGCTAGTGTCTGATGTTGCCAGTGTTTGTGTGACTGCTAATGTCTGATGATGCCAGTGTTTGTGTGACTGCTAATGTCTGATGTTGCCTGTGTTTGTGTGACTGCTAGTGTCTGATGTTGCCTGTGTTTGTGTGACTGCTAGTGTCTGATGTTGCCTGTGTTTGTGTGACTGCTAATGTCTGATGTTGCCTGTGTTTGTGTGACTGCTAATGTCTGATGTTGCCTGTGTTTTGAGTGACTGCTAGTGTCTGATGTTGCCTGTGTTTGTGTGACTGCTAGTGTCTGATGTTGCCTGTGTTTGTGTGACTGCTAGTGTCTGATGTTGCCTGTGTTTGTGTGACTGCTAGTGTCTGATGTTGCCTGTGTTTGTGTGACTGCTAATGTCTGATGTTGCCTGTGTTTGTGTGACTGCTAGTGCCTGATGTTGCCTGTGTTTGTGTGACTGCTAATGTCTGATGTTGCCTGTGTTTGTATGACTGCTAATGTCTGATGTTGCCAGTGTTTGTGTGACTGCTAGTGTCTGATGTTGCCTGTGTTTGTGTGACTGCTAGTGTCTGATGTTGCCTGTGTTTGTGTGACTGCTAATGTCTGATGTTGCCAGTGTTTGTGTGACTGCTAATGTCTGATGTTGCCTGTGTTTGTGTGACTGCTAGTGTCTGATGTTGCCTGTGTTTGTGTGACTGCTAATGTCTGATGTTGCCTGTGTTTGTGTGACTGCTAGTGTCTGATGTTGCCTGTGTTTGTGTGACTGCTAATGTCTGATGTTGCCAGTGTTTGTGTGACTGCTAATGTCTGATGTTGCCTGTGTTTGTGTGACTGCTAGTGTCTGATGTTGCCAGTGTTTGTGTGACTGCTAATGTCTGATGTTGCCTGTGTTTGTGTGACTGCTAATGTCTGATGTTGCCTGTGTTTGTGTGACTGCTAGTGTCTGATGATGCCAGTGTTTGTGTGACTGCTAGTGTCTGATGTTGCCTGTGTTTGTGTGACTGCTAATGTCTGATGTTGCCAGTGTTTGTGTGACTGCTAGTGTCTGATGTTGCCTGTGTTTGTGTGACTGCTAATGTCTGATGTTGCCAGTGTTTGTGTGACTGCTAGTGTCTGATGTTGCCTGTGTTTGTGTGACTGCTAATGCCTGATGTTGCCTGTGTTTGTGTGACTGCTAATGCCTGATGTTGCCTGTGTTTGTGTGACTGCTAATGTCTGATGTTGCCTGTGTTTGTGTGACTGCTAATGTCTGATGTTGCCAGTGTTTGTGTGACTGCTAATGTCTGATGTTGCCTGTGTTTGTGTGACTGCTAGTGTCTGATGTTGCCTGTGTTTGTGTGACTGCTAGTGTCTGATGTTGCCTGTGTTTGTGTGACCGCTAATGTCTGATGTTGCCAGTGTTTGTGTGACTGCTAGTGTCTGATGTTGCCTGTGTTTGTGTGACCGCTAATGTCTGATGTTGCCAGTGTTTGTGTGACTGCTAATGTCTGATGTTGCCTGTGTTTGTGTGACTGCTAATGTCTGATGTTGCCTGTGTTTGTGTGACTGCTAATGCCTGATGTTGCCTGTGTTTGTGTGACTGCTAATGTCTGATGTTGCCTGTGTTTGTGTGACTGCTAATGTCTGATGTTGCCAGTGTTTGTGTGACTGCTAATGTCTGATGTTGCCTGTGTTTGTGTGACTGCTAGTGTCTGATGTTGCCTGTGTTTGTGTGACTGCTAGTGTCTGATGTTGCCTGTGTTTGTGTGACCGCTAATGTCTGATGTTGCCAGTGTTTGTGTGACTGCTAGTGTCTGATGTTGCCTGTGTTTGTGTGACCGCTAATGTCTGATGTTGCCAGTGTTTGTGTGACTGCTAATGTCTGATGTTGCCTGTGTTTGTGTGACTGCTAATGTCTGATGTTGCCTGTGTTTGTGTGACTGCTAATGCCTGATGTTGCCTGTGTTTGTGTGACTGCTAATGTCTGATGTTGCCTGTGTTTGTGTGACTGCTAATGTCTGATGTTGCCAGTGTTTGTGTGACTGCTAATGTCTGATGTTGCCAGTGTTTGTGTGACTGCTAATGTCTGATGTTACCTGTGTTTGTGTGACTTCTAATGTCTGTTGTTGCTGTTGCAGGAGACCCAACAGTGTTTGGCAACCTCCCAGACCCCGAGGTGGCGGAGGAGGCTGTTATTGCGGCTGTGAGGGCGCGGAAGTCGAATGGCTATGGCCCATCTGTAGGTAAGACAGAGGTGGAAGCTTATGGATTATATGCGTTTCTCCTTCAGGCATGGAGGGGAAGTTTCCATCTCCCCATGCAGTGAATGTCTTCATCAACCATATTGTCAAAATACTTGTCTTGTACCTGTAATGAGCCTTGGAACTGTCTCCAGTTATGTGGTCCCGAAAGATTCTTCTAACTGGACTATGTTTCTTCTGAAGATATGTGTTCTCAGATCCCCTTTTGGGGATTATAACCATGAACAACTAATCATGGATTTGGAGTGACCTTATCTAGGTATCCATGACTGGTATTACCTTATGGAAGAAATGATACCTCTCTGTACAGTATCATTAAAATCAGACCCTGTACTCTTAGTCCGATACCTCTGTGTGTCAATCAAGATCTGACGACAGCTCCATCCCAGTTGTATCCGGTAAACCCCGAATGAAACAATCTAAAAAAAAGTCTTGAGTGAACTTTGACCACCCAGTCTAAATGAAGGGTGAGCCAATCAGATGTCCCCTTTCTATAACTATTTGGCTTCATTTCTTTCCACCTCAATTCAGAAGTTCTGATCTCAGGATGGGAAATCTGCCAGAGTGCAGCTATGCCCTCAGTAATTCTGTCATATGGGGGTAGATGCCAGGGCTCTCAGATGTCACTGAATGTATATAATATACACAACAAGTTATAGAGCGACTTTGTTTCTGTATTTGGAACTTTCCATTATTACTAGGGGTCGGACGGGTAACTCAGTACCCAGGTCGGGTGGGTGCTGAGTAGCAATATTCCAGCAATATCACGGCAGGGGACACCACTAATAGTTTCTCACATTGTACCCATGTGGGGAATCGAACCCGGGTTTTCAACATGATGAACAAATGATTTAACTATGGGGCCGCCCCAGAAACCCCAATCCCTAACCCTGCCCCCTAACCCCGCCCAACCCAACCAGCACCCCCACCCCCTAACTCCGCCCCTAACCCCCAAATTGGTCATGACACTTGTGAGTTTGTGTTGCAGGCTGCAAGATGGCGAGGGAAGCTGTAGCTAAGCACATCTCGACCCCGTCGGCTACAGTGACAGCACAGGTAGGGGACATAGTGTACATATTGATTACTGACATCACCTACACGCACCTGCTGGAATGGACTATGTACATTCTCATTATGGCAATCTGGCACTGAATTGAAAATTGGGTTTCTTTTCAGAGAGACAGATTTACTTTTTGATCAAATGTTATATGTCACAAATCTTTCAATAAACAATGTTTTTTTTGCAATTTACATGGTCATGGTAACATATTAGTAATAATCGTGGTTTGTACATAGGAAAAGGAAAAAAGATGTATATTATATGGTTCAGTATTTAATATATTTTAAGGATACTTTTGTTTGGTAGAATATAAATGAATTTGAAAGGAAGGTTGGACAGGATCTGTCACTTGGCACTTTACTGGTGGCCAACTGGATAGCTCAGGAGTTAATAGTAGCAAAAAGGCTAACATAAGTGTGCATGGTAGCCAAAAGGCTAACTTGGGAGTGCATAGTAGCCAAAAGTATAACATAGGAGTGAATAGTAGCCAAACGTATAACATAGGAGTGAATAGTAGCCAAACGTATAACATAGGAGTGAATAGTAAAGGGTAACTTAGGAGTTAATAGTAGCCAAAAGGCTAACATAAGAGTGAATAGTAGCCAAACATTTAACAAAGGAGTGAATAGTAGCCAAACATAAACATAGGAGTCAATAGTAGCCAAACGTATAACATAGGAGTGAAAAGTAGCCAAAAGTATGACCTGGGAGTGAATACTAGCCGAAAGGCTAACTTGGGAGTGCATGGTATCCAAAAGGCTAACTTGGGAGTGAATAGTAGCCAAACATATAACTTGGGAGTGAATAGTAGCCAAACATATAACATAGGGGTGAATAGTGGCCAAAAGGCTAACTTAGGAGTTAATAGTAGCCAAACATATAACTTGGGAGTGATTAGTAGCCAAACATATAACATAGGGGTGAATAGTGGCCAAAACGCTAACATAAGAGTGAATAGTACCCAAGCGTATAACATAGGAGTCAATAGTAGCCAAACGTATAACATAGGGTTGAATAGTGGCCAAAAGGCTACCTTAGGAGTTAATAGTAGCCAAAACGCTAACATCAGAGTGAATAGTAGCCAAATGTATAACATAGGAGTGAATAGTAGCCAAACGTATAACATAGGAGTGAATAGTAGCAAAACGTATAACATAGTGAAAAGTAGCCAAAAGTATAACTTAGGAGTCAATAGTAGTCAAACATATAACATAGGAGTGAATAGTAGCCAAACGTATAACATAGTGAAAAGTAGTCAAAAGTATAACTTGGGAGTCAATAGTAGTCAAACATATAACATAGGAGTGAATAGTAGCCAAACGTATAACCTGGGAGTGAATAGTAGCTGAAAGGCTAACTTGGGAGTGCATGGTATCCAAAAGGCTAACTTGGGAGTGAATAGTAGCCAAACATATAATACAGGAATAGTAGCCAAAAGGCTAACTTGGGAGTGAATAGTAGGCAAAAGTATAGAAAAGTTGTGAATAGTAGCCAGTAGCCACTGTTTGCAACAGTATATCAGCACTATCCTGCACGGCAGATGTGTGGAATATAGTGATATCACTAAGATGGTGAATCGGAATGGAAAGGGCCTCAGTAAGAGAAGTCACCGGTTCACGGTTGTTCATAGCGTGGTGTTGTTCCAGGATGTCATTCTGTGCAGCGGCTGCTCCAGTGCCCTTGACCTTTGCATCACATGTTTGGCCAACCCTGGTCAGAACATCCTCATCCCAAGACCAGGATTCTCCATCTACAAGACGCTGGCCGAGTCCCTCGGGATCAGCATCCTCATGTACGACCTTATTGTGAGTACTTCTCAACAAGTGTAAAAAAAAGACCGTCGAGTGGATCCCTCCAAAATGGGAATCTCAGCTAAGATTCCCGGATCAGTATGAGACACTGGTTATGATCTTGGGCCTGTTGGCTGTTGGCACCAGCAAACACCAGGGTCACTTTGGGTTACTGCCATTCCTGGTGCATCACCTCTCTCCTCCCCCCGCCCCGCCCCCCCCCCCCCCCCCCCCCCCATCACACACACTTTGAGCCCTTTACCCCTCATTACACTGAAATGAGTATGAAAATTGATCCCATAAATTCATTTTGTAATTGTAAAGAGTTATGTCCCTTGCTCCGTGCTTTTCAACTTGGTGCATACTGTGTGAAATGGGGACAAGTTTTCACAGAAACTGAGTTATGTTTTCCAGAGAAGGGGCATTTTGTGTGTTTTAATTTCTTGTTTAACCATTTTATCTGACAACATGAAGCAGCCCAAGTGTGTATCTCTTCTTAAGGCTTTATAGGACTCTTTTTTTTTATAATTTATGTTCACTACTAAATAAACAAACAAACTTCTAAACAGCCCCATGTCAGGAGATAGGGATGACATTGCTTTCTTGTATGTCTTAATCATGTCAGTTGTAACACAAGTCAGTTCAAGTTGCAACATTTTGTTCTTTATCTGATATTAGGGGGAGGTTGGGTCGAAGCTTTGGACATTATAGTGTAAGGATGTGAGAGGTCTCTGAGATGTTCTCTCTCCGATATTGACGGGAGGTAGGGTCTAAGCTTTGGACATTATAGTGTAAGGATGTGAGAGGTCTCTGAGATGTTCTCTCTCCGATATTGACGGGAGGTAGGGTCGAAGCTTTGGACATTATAGTGTAAGGATGTGAGAGGTCTCTGAGATGTTCTCTCTCCGATATTGACGGGAGGTTGGGTCTAAGCTTTGGACATTATAGTGTAAGGATGTGAGAGGTCTCTGAGATGTTCTTTCTCCGATATTGACGGGAGGTAGGGTCTTAGCTTTGGACGTTATAGTGTATGGATGTGAGAGGTCTCTGAGATGTTCTTTCTCCGATATTGACGGGAGGTAGGGTCTAAGCTTTGGACGTTATAGTGTAAGTATGTGAGAGGTCTCTGAGATGTTCTTTCTCCGATATTGATGGGAGGTTGGGTCTCAGCTTTGGACATCATAGTGTAAGAATGTGTGACGTCTCTGTGTCTTCCAGCCGGAGAAGTCCTGGGAGGCTGACCTGGGTCACATGGAGGAGCTGATCGACGTCAACACCGCCGCCATTATCGTCACTAACCCTTCCAACCCCTGCGGCTCCGTGTACAGTCAGCGCCACCTGGAGGACATATTGGCGCTAGCGAACAAGTACAAGCTGCCAATCATTGCAGACGAAATATACGAGCATTTTGTGAGTACATACCTAAAAGACACATTCTCCGATTGCTGTGTTCTTGCCCCATGTTTATTTTTAGATGTATTTCATGATTGTGTAGTATGTTTACTTGAACACTCAGGGGTCAAAATGTTTCCAATTTGTGTTAGGGTTGCGACAGGTACTCGAGTACCTGATTACGGGTTGGGTAGCCTAGGACTCGAGTCCAATTTTCAGCTTTGGTCCAATTTTCAGGACTCGAGTACCCGTTCAGGGCAGATAACTCGTAAGTCACTTCAAAATGGACGACAAAGCGGACAAACGTTCAAATGTTTGGGCGTATTTTGACCTTGATGACACAAAGAAAAAGACCAAATGGCGTCTCTGTGGCATATGTATCAGCTACGCAGGAAGTTTTAAACACAAGAGCATTTACTTTGATATTCTGCATCACTTGTGGTTTTAGGTAAGCCATGCAGGCATTTAATAAAAAACATAATACCTTAGAATAGATCAATAGATGTTTTATGACCCTTTTTTCGCAAAAGCATTACAAACAAGTGGGACAACATTGAACTACGGGTACTCGAGTTCAGTTTTCGTACCCGGTCGCAACCCTAATTTGTGTCTGCCATCCCTTAGTTGTCCACACAACATCAGTCGTTCAAAACACTCAATACCTCGAAGCTTTATCATGATATTATCATACAACATCACTAATTTCTTTCTTATGCTTTCTTGGGCTTGACTTTATCAAACTGTGGGTACATAGATTATGTTCTGTACTGTAGCTGATCTATAACTCAAGTTGACCACAGTTTTCTGATATGATAATTAGATTATCCAACTAATGATAATCATTATGCATTATATGATGGTTGCCATTGATGACATTGCCACATAAGTACTGTTACCAAGGTAACAGTGAGTACCAACTGTACTAAAATCATGAGAGTCATCACAGATCTAAGATTTTATTTATTAGATTAATTTATGGATCCTGTTTGCAGCCTGGTTTTGTCTCTGTGCAACTAGGTTTTCATGTCAACATTCACCTAGTGCAAGTTAAATCAATTTCCGGAAATCGTGCCCTGAGACTAAATTAACACAGTGAATGTGCATATGCTGAAATGAAGACCCTCCTGTAGACTGGTTTCTGACTGTGCTTGCCTTGCCACACCTTTATGATGCAAAAAGACGAGAGTCTAGTTTCAACCAATAAGGCTTGTGCAGTGTTCAGAATCTTCCTAAAACCTAGACAATGAATGTAATAAAACTGTTACTTGGGTAAAAATAGATATATACTCACCGCCAAAAGAAACACGAACCATAGAAACATATAGAGAAGTATGTACGTTAAGAAGAGATGTTTCCAGTGTGTACCACTTAATGTCAAAACTAACAATCAGTCAAGTGTTACCACTTTGTCTTTATGCTGCACATGATTTCCAAACTTTACATGTTAATCTTGCACAAGGCAAAAGGTACGTCTCGAGTCATGGATCTTTGATGTCGCATGTGATTTGTTTATGAGAGTCGGTTCATACAACATAACAGTTTGTTCGTGTTGTGCATCAAACCAATCTGATATCTCTTGAATTCGATTTGCAAAGTTGCGTCCCTTGGGCATGCCAGAAACAGATGACTGTAGGTTCGATTCCTTGTCGCCCATTTATGTTTCTAGGTTTGTCAGCACCTTATCTGTGCTTGTGGCTTTCACAAAAATGGTAAACGTCTGAGACCTGCATCACATCAGGCTTTTCTCCCACATTTTGGTGACATGCCATGATATAACTGGAATACTGTTCAGAGCGGCATTAAACCAAGCCTTACTCTCTCCCTTACTTAAGCAATGTCCACACTCCTCTGTAAACACAAGACCCGTGGGGTAGAATAGGTCTTCATCAACCCATACTTGCCATAAAAAGGGACTATGCTTGTTGTAAAAGGCGACTAACGGGATCTGGTGGTCAGGCTCGCTGGCTTGGTTGATGCATGTCATCGATCCTAATTGTGTGGATCGATGCTTATGTTGTCAATCACTGGATTGTCTGGTCCAGACTCGATTATTTTACAGACCGCTGTCATATAGCTGGAATATTACTGAGTGCAGCGTTAAACAACAAACAAACAAACAAACAAACAAACTGTAAACACCAGGCCTGCTTGGGTGATCCCAGTAATGGTACATCTCAAACATGCTCACAGAATTCCAATCCAGCATGGCAGTTATCATGACCATGGTTGTCGAGTTGCAAAAAATCATTTGAGCCCATGACTGTCATTAGTCATGTATCGATGTGAAATTTGATACGCAGTGAGAGTGTGATATATGTAGTAACATATGTTGCATCATGTGATTATTTCTCAATTAAGAATCTCGGCAAGAAGACAAAAAAACAAGAATAATCTTTTCTGTCTGAGTCAGTGAATACAGTTTTTGTTTGAAGAATTACCTTGGGATCATTACTCAATATCCTTTTTTAGAGAGGGCAAGTCTTTCAGAATGATATTGTTTTACGAATAATATAGAAAAAAAAGGTCGGTAAACATGTTGCCCACAAAAAATCTGAAACCAAGAATTAGTCTGTGCCGTGTTCATGTATTTCCTCTGGTCACAGGTGTTCCCGGGCCTGAAGTACCACCCCATCGCCTCACTCACAAAGGACGTCCCTGTTCTCTCCTGCGGAGGACTGACTAAGAGGTGAGGTTTGTTTGTGTACCGCTGGCTAAATCACTTGGAAACATGTCAAGTCATGTGCTCAGTTTGATGTGAGCAGAGTTGTTCCCCTTGCCGTGCCACAGTTTAACATAGCTACCCCACGCACTCTAACTTTGAGCCGACCAGGATTATCCTCTAAATGCTGAGGACCAGGTAGGGTAGCAGGGTACACCTGTAGCACCTGTTAGAGTCTTTTGGTACGATACCCGTGAAGATCTGGGTTAGAATAGGTCTTCAGCAACCCATGCTTGTCATAAGGGGCGACTAGGGGGTTTGGGTGGTCATATCATAATATCCCAATTGTGTAGATTGATGCTCATGATGTCAATCACTGGACTGTCTGGTCCTGAATCAATTATGTACAGACCGCTGTCATACAGCTGGAATATTGCTGAGTGTGGCGTTATACAACAATTAAACAAACTTTTGGTACCACACGTCAGGGAATTAAACTTCTGTCCCTCTTCTCTCTGAGCAAACCCTCTATCCACTCGACCATAGATGCAGTCTCCCCATTCTGGAATTGCAGGATATGTTTGTATGGACGTATATATACTGTATATATATGATGTATTGTTTTACTACATAACGACACCATGGGAGTCCATACAATAACGGCATATATTCAACGTACTGACACAATAGTTCACATCATTGTGGCAACGTCCATGGTGGTCCACAGAATAATGTTGCATGGATGTCAGATTATAACATTGCCACAACATAAAATATGTATCCAAAACCTAACTACAACGTTCCAATATGACTTTGAGACCATGTAGAAATGACATATCACAACATTTGCTCACATTGTCCACTGAATAATGTTGCTTGGATCAAGTTGGATGTAATATGATAACATTGTGACAGTGTAAGATTGTAAGCTGGGATTATTACATACAGCTGTGTTCAGTGACTGTGTCTACCTACAGGTATCTGGTGCCGGGCTGGAGACTGGGATGGATTATCATCAATGACAGACACGATGTACTTACTCAAGTAAGTTAATACGATAACAGTGTTAGAAATTGACACTAGTCTTGTAGTCCTTGCCAAACTGCCCAATAGTTAAGGTATCATAAGGACTAGTAGAAATTTGCCCATTTTAAGGGTTTTGCTATATGTTATCATTCTAAGGACTAGTGGGCTAAAACTCTTAGTTTCTGTTGCTGTTAATAGTTTTCAGGGCCATTTAAAACATTTACAACTGCTTTGCAAGTGACAAACTTGACACGTGTAGTGAGTGAATGAGGTTAACACTACTGTCAGTAAAACTAAAGTCATGACATTAATCCCATCTAGTGGGCTGAAAATGTTAGTTTCTACAGCTGTCCGATAACTTCTGACTTTTTACTAAAATGTATTACATCTTCTTTTACCACTTGACTCCATGAGTCTTTTGAGTAAGCAATTAGCTAGAACAGAGTTGTCTCCCTTCTACTGCTGGTGGTAGTGTGTTTGTTAGACTGACCTCTTGCCTTATGCCTTGCCAAGGCGTGTCGCCTCATCTATCTTGCTACACTAAGTGTAACGTTAGTGAGCAGGTGCAACAGAGACAGGGGACTAGTCAAGGTGTTTGTTGACTGCTGCCATCTTCCCGAGGCAAGGGAGTTAACTGACTATGAAAGTCCAGTTTCCACCCTTGCTGAACTAGGCTTGAATTTTAGCCCCACCAGTGGCTATGTCCCTTCTGTGCCCCTTCTGTTGACTAATCAGATTCCATCACTCATATCACTTGCATTTGCTTCAAACAAAATGGCAGTGCCCCGTCAACATGGTCAAGGTGATGTGTTAGATAATCAAGATATACATTGTAATAAAACGGGTCTTACCTCGCGAAAAGCATTAAATTATGTGAGCACTTCATCAAAAACATGAAGGAATTTGCCAAATATCTATCGACGCCCAGTTGGGGGTACACATGCTTTGCAAATCCTTCAGTCGACCGAAATCTGCATGTCGTTGTTTACAAACCAGATGTCTAGTTAGTTATGCAATTTTGATTGAACTCTGCATAGACTCATTAGTCCAGCCAAAATGTAACTTCATAATATCAGCCTAGCTCTGCAAGGGTGGAAACTGGATTTATATAGTCAGTTAACTCCCTTGCCTCAGGAAGATGACGCTTGCTGATTCTCTGTCTTGTTGTAGGTGAAGTCTGGGTTGGTCCGCCTGTCACAGAGGATCCTTGGACCCAATTCTCTCATCCAAGCAGCTGTACCAGATATACTAGAAAAGACACCTGCCTCATTTTACCTGGAAACTCTCAACTACATCAAGGTGAGGTGTAATAGCATCAGAAATAAAAGAATGTTTAAGATAATGTTATTTTCTAAGTAATCTCATGTCTTGAACGTTCTTACAAGAATCTTTTCATTCACAAGTGCCAGTCAGTTGAAGGTTGGCATCTAACAACAACTAGAACTCAACACCCCCTGACAGATTTAGATACGTGTAAAGTTGAGCAGGACATGATCATTTGTATGAATAAAACTTAAATTCATTTACAACATGATGTTGTTCATCATCAAACAAAACGACCCGTGAAGATTATGGGGTAGAATAGGTCTTCAGCAACCCATACTTGCCGTAAAAGGCGACTATGCTTGTCGTAAAAGGTGACTTATGGGATCGGGTGCTCAGGCTCGCTGACTTGGTTGATACATGTCATCGATCCCAATTGCGTGGATCGATGTTCATGATATTAATCACTGGATTGTCTGGTCCAGACTTCATTATTTACAGACCGCCGTCATATAGCAGGAATATTGCTGAGTGCGGCGTTAAACAACAAACAAACAAACAAACATCAAACAAAACATTGCCCTATTCTGGGTTAAGGTCCAATGCTGGATTCACCCAGAAATGTTGGCATCTGTGGAGATTCCAAGGAAGAAACACCCAGTACTCCATACTTGTCACAGGAGTTGGAGATTTCATTTCAGTTACCAAGACACTAGTCCTTTCCTTGTGCTATCTTGTCTGCCCATCTGCCCGTGGCTGGTAACTTTTCTGTCGGGCTGTCTGACATATTCCTCCACATGCCCACTTGTCTGGTAGATAATTTGAAGACTACTTACGTGTTCAGTCTTATCATAACTTCTCCGAGATTTACAAATAATTGTTTGCATTATTTCAACCAAATGAAGACACGATTTGTCTCTTGTGTTTCCTAATTTTTCAATATTTATCATGTCTGAATGCAGGGGGGCGGACGGGTAGCCTAGTTGTTAAAGGGTTCGCTCGTCATGCCGAAGACCCGGGTTCGATTCCGGACATGGGTACAATGTGTGAAGCCCATTTCTGGTGTCCCCCGCCATGAAATTGCTGGAATATTGCTAAAAGCGGCGTAAAACCATACTCACACACTCACTCTGAATGCAGGCAGGTAACTTAGAAGATGGGCAGGCAACACTAATGGGTCACCTGCCCTACTGTCTGCTTATGTTTTAAAATTATTTTAAACACTTGTGCAATGAACCACTAGTTTATCGTGGTACCGATGTACGTCTGCTGACCTTGGCATTAAACAACCCTCATTACTCCCCCGTTGCTGGATGTTTATGTCTCTCCATGTTCGTATCTGTACAGAGGAACGCCGATGTGTTCTATGAGCGTCTGTCTGCCGTCCCGGGGCTGGTTCCGGTCATGCCGCAGGGTGCCATGTATATGATGGTAATGTATTCAACACTGACTCAGTCTTCAAGGAGATATCATCACATGCGCTGTGATACCTGTGAACATCCGGGATAGAATTGGTCTTCAGCAACCATGCTTGCCGTAAGAGGCAACTAACGGGATTGGGTGGTCAGGCTCACTGACTTGGTTGATGCATGTTATCAAATCCCAATTAAGTGGATCGATGCTCATGATGTCAATCACTGGGTTGTCTGGTCCAGACTCGATTATTTACAGACCGCTGTCATATAGCTGGAATATTGCTGAGTGTGGCGTTAAACAACAAACAAACAACATACACTGTGTAATCATGAACCAGTAGTAATATTAACAATTCTACCTTGCACTGAAATTTCGATTGGTCCAAATACTATTAAAATTAGGTACAGTTCAATCCATTTATCTCAAACACCATCATCTCTAATGTACCGATACCTCGAACATAGTCCCCAGTCCTGAATGCCTCACTTAATGAATACGTCCCGTGAAGATCCGGGGTAGAATAGGTCTTCAGCAACCCATACTTGCCGTAAAAGGCGACCAACGGGATCGGGTGGTCAGGCTCGCTGACTTGGTTGATACATGTCATCGATTCCAATTGCGTGGATCGATGCTCATGATGTCAATCACTGGATTGTCTTGTCCAGACTTGATTATTTTAGACCGCCGTCATATAACTGGAATATTTCTGAGTGCGGCGTTAAACAACAAACAAACAAACTAAATGAATACATGTAAATTTGCCCTCTTTTCTTACTCATGCAGGGGGCGGTCGGGTAGCCTAGTGGTTAAAGCGTTCGCTCGTCACGCCGAAGACCCGGGTTCGATTCCCGTCATGGGTACAATGTGTGAAGCCCATTTCTGGTGTCCCCCGCCGTGATATTGCTGGAATATTGCTAAAAGCGGCGTAAAACCATACTCACTCACTCACTTACTCATGCAGAAAAGTCCCGTCTTGATGGCATTCAGATGTGTCTAATTCGCTATGGAATACATATTTGTAAATCTTGCCACAGATATTACATTATCTTTAATGTCAATGGTGAAACAAATTAGCTGTTTACTTACTGAAACATTTCTGCCGCATATGAATTAGAAGTGGTTTTGCTGAGCAGTTGTTTGATGTGAAGCGAGTAGTTTTCGAATTTTCTCCAACTGTTGCAGGTTGGGTACGACAAGGACTTGTTCCCCGAATTCAAGACAGACATTGACTTTACACAGAGTCTGGTGACAGAGCAGAGTGTCTTCTGTCTACCTTCCACTGTAAGTGTCATGGACCCGTGTGGATTAAGAATGTATCCATCTATGCCTTGTACTCATATATATATTTACATCTGATACCCGTGAAGATCAGGGTAGAAAAGGTCTTCAGCAACCCTTGCTTGCCATAAAAGGTGACTATGCTTGTCGTAAGAGGCGACTACGGGGATCGGGTGGTCAGGCTTGCTAACTTGGTTGATGCATGTCATCGTATTCCAATAAGGTGGATTGATGCTCATGATATCAATCACTGGATTGTCTGGTCCAGACTTGATTATTTACAGACCGCCGTCGTATAGCTAGAATATTGCTGGGTGCGGCATTAAACAACAAACTAACAAATAAAGAAAAGTTAGTGTCAAGGTGAGGAAACTCATTCCTACATATCATCATCAATTCATATCCAACATCAGTGTACCCCATTCTGAAATGGATTGTACACTGGAAGTCTAGGTCAAGTTCTGGTTGTAAAAACGTCATATCTGAGATACTCTGACATATGTGAGTTCTAATCCCATGTGGTACAACAAAACCGTTCTTAGTATTCACCATGGATGCCATGTACACATGGCATGAGACCAGATTCACCCACTCACCATCCTTGGTAGATGTGTTTCAATGATGAGGCTGATGAAGGTGGGATGGGTAGAAGGGTACAACGGTTGATGGATGAGTTCGGAGCCTCACATTGAAGGAATTGTGTAATAGTGAAATCTTTATTAAATAATGTCATGGAGGTATATCCACAAAACTTGAGTTCATTGAGCAAATCTTTTCACTGTGACAAGTCAGGGGTCTGTGACCTTTAGGAAATGGACAAACTTGAGGAACATGCAGTGATCAAGTACTTGCAGTAAAAGGGTTTAACACCAAAAGTAATCCTTAAAGATGGGAGTACAACACAAGGGAAAGATGTCTCCGTTAAGAAGTGGACAGCAGATTTAAGAATGGCAGGGCGATCCATGAAGACATCCCCCATCCTGGAAGGCCTGTGACATCAGCAACAGAGAAATGATCGAGAGAATCCATGATATAATGATGACTGCCTTGGGACTGACTGAGCGTCTTGTTTCTAGTTCAGTAGGCATTTCTGAGGACATTATCAGGGTTCATTTGGCAATGAAGAAGGTATCGGCTTGTTTGGTTCCTGACCCTAAGACATCTGATCAAAAGAGCACCAGGCACAATAGCTCTGTTTGAAGCTGATCCAGAAAGGTTCTTGCAACAATTTGTGACTACTGACAAAACCTGGGTTCACCACTTCCAGCTAAAGTCAAAATGACAAGTAGTGGAGTGTTTGACATCACCACTACCAAAAGAGGCAAAGGCTGTCCCATCAGTTGGATAGGTTATGGCATCCATGTTCTGTGATGCCGAGGATGTCATCATGGTGGACTATCGTCTAATAGGTCAGACAATAAACGGAGCATATTATGCAGCACTTTTGAGGAAAGTACAGCGTGAGGTTATACCTATGAGACATGTCCGTCAGGACAGTAGGCCAGTACACAAGTCAGTCATTACCATGGTTACAATTTGACTCAAATGATGATGTCTTTGACAGGCAGGAGAACGACTTCTACTAAACTGGGATAAAATCAATATGGAAGGGGGTTTGGGTGTAAAATAAATACTTTTAATATCTTTCAGGTCAAGTTTCTCTCTCTGTGAGGCTCAGAACTAATCACTACCCTTGTATTTGTAGGGTGTGATTCACTGACCGTGACAATACATCACATGCATGTAAAGTACAGTTCCATGCTTTAGAGGCATCCCTGACTTTTATTATCCCCCAGCACGAAGTGGAAGGGGGATATAGGAATCGGTCCTGTCTGTCCGTCTTTCCGTCCATCATGTTTCGTTTCTGGGGCAGAACTAAAAAAACATGAGAGATATCTTAACCAAACTTGGTGGGTCTAGTGGTGTACTGGTGCCTTTTGATAGTTTGGGATTTTTGAAAAATTAATTTTAGAGTTTCCATGGCAACAACTTTGACTTAAACTGAAAAGGGTGCTAGTGCTCGTTTCTATACAGCAGATCTTGATAACGGTATAATATTTCCTCACAAAACTTGTCACATTCATAGGTCTCATGGTGAACTGTTGCCTTTTGATAGTTAACAAATTTTTGAAAAAATTATTTTTCGAGTTTCCATGGCAACGACTTTGACTTATACTGGAAATGGCACCAGTGCTTGTTTCCGGAACAGATCTTGAAAACCATACAATATATCTTGCCTTGCACACAACCAGACGTGTCATATTTGTTGGGGATATGAGTATTTTAGGCTTGTATAGACTTTTGACTTGTGCAGCTGTTACATTCCAGGAGGCTGCATTAAGTATTGGAGAAAACACGCTAACGAGGTTTTGGTAGACAGAGCATGCCCTGAGGAGAGGGAAAAACCAAGGGGGCGAAGCCCCCACGGTTTTTCCCGACCCCAAGGGCATGCTCTGTCTACCAAAACCGAGGGAAAGTGTTTTTCCATGCTTATAAACCAAAAAAATAAACTTAAAACAACATTTATCAACATTGTTTTGAACATACTTTCCACGAACCTTAAGAAACGCTCGTAAAATATCTGTTGCTGGCGTACGGATCTTGAAAAGGACATTCTAAAAACCAGTGAGGCTTATCAATACCTCTGTAGCCTCATGGTACACTCACTGGGCTACAGATATGAAGGTTGCGAGTTCGATCCTCGGGAATATAAAGAAAACATTTGTTATTTGATTTTACTTTTCATTACATGTTACAATCTGAACGGAAGTTATATTAATAAAATACCCAGGACACTATATAAAATCCCTGGGATATTATATAAAATCCCAGGGACATTACAACGTCCCTGTTTATGAGATTTAACCCGACTGGAAAGTAAAGCCTCACAATAGGTCTTAATGCCTATAGAAAGAAGTCTCTTACTTAATAGCGATCCCAATGAATAGGTTTATAAACATGACATCCTCACTCTCTCCCTGCAGTGTTTCCAGTACTCCAACTACTTCCGCATCGTGTTGACCGTGCCCACAGAGAAGGTGACTGAGGCGTGCGACCGGATCCAAGAGTTCTGCAGCAACCATTACACCGATGTGCTGAATGGTGTCAACGGACACCAGCATTGATCATGTGGTCTTCATGCATGGAGCAGCACTGTTCAAGCATAGAGCAGCACTGTTCAAGCATGGACCAGCACTTATCAAGCATGGACCAGCACTGTTCAAGCATGGATAAGCACTGTTCAAGCATTGATCAGCACTGTTCAAGCATGGATCAGCACTATTCAAGCATGGACCAGCACTGTTCAAGCATGGACCAGCACTGTTCAAGCATGGAGCAGCACTGTTCAAGCATGGACCAGCACTGTTCAAGCATGGACCAGCACTGTTCAAGCATGGACCAGCACTGTTCAAGCATTGATCAGCACTGTTCAAGCATGGACTAGCACTGTTCAAGCATGGACCAGCACTGTTCAAGCATGGAGCAGCACTGTCCAAGCATGGACCAGCACTGTTCAAGCATGGACCAGCACTGTTCAAGCATGGACCAGCACTGTTCAAGCATGGACTAGCACTGTTCAAGCCATGATAAAACATGTTTAAGAATGATCAACGACTGTTTTGTATGGTTTGGTCATAGATTCAGCTGTGATTGAGCCTAGATTATGCAGTTCTTGAACATAGTTTAGGCTGTGTTGGAGTGTGAGTTAAGACATGTTTATGCATAGATTAAACTGTGTTTGAGCATAGAATAAGCACTGTTTGATTCTTGATGGCACCAGTCACAGATCTGCCAATGTATAGCTGTGGGGATACATGCAGACAGGGATGTAGATGGTGAATGTAGTTTGGGGCAATGATCCTGCCATGTACAAAGGGGTTTCCTGTACAGTGGGACAATTCACTTGTTCAGGGATATTACTGATAACAAATTGTCTTTTTAGCGGCCTTTCTCCTGTGTCATTACAATTTATATACTACTCAAAAGAAGTTAAGGATCACCTGATTCTTTCATATTACTTTAGTTAATCTCTCATGTCATGACAGGTTAACTTTACCATTATGAAAGGATCGGGTGATCCTTAACTTCTTTTGAGTAGTATATTTACATTCTTCAGGACATCATGGAAAACATTCTGTAATTTTAGAAATAGATGGATTTTGAACTATTTTTTCAAATATTTATTTTCCATAAAATAATATTCTTATAGAAGTCTTTTTTCCGCTCGTGATGAACACATGAAGTATTGCTACAGGCATGTACCTCAACACACTAACAGGTGCTCCAGTGTATATTTTCTATAAAACTCTATACATCTCGTTAGCACAAGCACAGGTCATGCTGCACTGAAGTTGGTGAAAGTATCACTATTTCTGAAGGTATCACCGCAGCAAGTCTGTAAAATATATTAATCTATTATTTTGTGCAAATGATATATTTTTGATATTCCAGCTGACCTATGCATGTATTATAGTGCCTTTGATATTTTGATGCATCTTCTCTATTTACTCTTGATTGATTACAATGATGTCCATGATGTAGCCGTGGACGATGTAGTTGTGAGCGGTGCCGCTGTGGATGATGTACATGTATTATGTAGTGAAATGTATAAGACAAGACATGAACATGTTTCTAAGGAAATTGGGTGGTCAGGCTTGCTGAGTTTGCTGGTGGATTTCGTCAAACCCCAATTGCTTAGATCAATGTTCATGATGTCAATCCCTGGATTTTCTGGTCCAACTCGATTATTCCAGACCGTTATCATACAGCTGGAATATTGCTGAGTGCGGCGTTCAAAAGTGAAACAGTTCTGATTATTTTGATGGTGTTTTTTTTGCTATGTTTCAAGTAATACTTTGATTTTTCTGATCAGTATTGTTTTAAACCTAAGGTCTTATGTGTGACATGGGTTAAATTGTTTTTTTATGCAAATTTACACGCACAAAACGTTGGAGTTCCTTGCCTAGCACAAAATGAGGTTGAATTCTCAAATTGTTACACCAAGATAATTATTTTAAAAATGTCAAGGTTTAAGACCTGTACATTTGAATTGTTGAGTTTGTTAGTTAGTATGATGATATTTTATTGAAATGTTAAGTTTATGTGTTTGTTATCAGTTGAGAAACTTGCCTGAAGTTTTTTTAACATGTTTTCTGAGTTTTTAAAAGTATTATTGTTACATGAAAGGATGGAGTATTACTACAACTTTCTTAGGATAGCGTATCACAAACCCAGCTGTCCACAATTGGCAAAGTAGTCAAACAATCGGCAGATTTGTCAAACAGTCAGTTACAGCTGCAAATAAATGTAGGTTTAGAGCTTGTATTACACACAACTACTGGATATTATTATGGCCTAAACGGCAATTGTTTCTAAGAAACAAAACAATTGTCCTCAAAAAGATATGAATCCATTAAGTTGTTAGTGTTTGGAATGCAGATCCACAGATCCTTTTTTCAACAATTATTTAGAAAAATAATTAAAATTAACACTTTTTTTCTCTTGCTGACTTTCAGACAAAACTTTTTGCATATTATTAGGAAAAAACAACTCTTTTATCGCTGCTGATACTGTTTAGTATCTTTATCATAATCCATGTTTAGTGCGGCTGTACCAAGATACTAAGTACAATGACTCCTTGTTAATTCAGTTTCATGGGGATCGTGAATGTTTTGTGAGTCAACCATGCAAAGTATTATTATTAGAATCAAGTGACGATATACTGTAAATCTTGAAATTAATGTGAGAGTGATTAAAATGTGCGAAATGCAAGTGGTCTTTATTCACATTAGGGGCGGTCGGGTAGCCTAGTAGTTAAAGCGTTCGCTCGTCACGCCGAAGACCCGGGTTCGATTCCCGACATGGGTACAATGTGTGAAGCCCATTTCCGATGTCCCCGACGTGATATTGCTGGAATATTGCTAAAAGCAGTGTAAAACCATACTCACTCACTCACTTATTCACATTAATGAAACTTCGCATTGGTTTATTGAGCAGCAGTTGTTAAAGCACATAGAAATGTAATTTAAAGAATAGGAATTACACAATGGACATCCAGTGAGTTATCACTGCTGGGGTCAAGAGTTCTACCCACTCGTGTCAAACAAGGCATCATTGACCACTCCAATCAGTGAACTGTTGTTGTTTCAATTATTTTATTGCCTTTGAACTTTCTTAATGCCAGTCAACAGAGTAAACATATAAACTGTGTGTAGTTTTTAGGAAAACACTGTTTATAGTTATTACAAGTGCTTTACTCAGTTCTTATAAGTGGTGCTATTTGTGTTTGATTGGATTAAGGTAAGGATGTGTATCATTCCACTGGGGATGGGGTGGGGGAGTCACACTGGTATTGAGTCGCATTTTTGGCTAGGGTTCAGCATTCGTATTAATTTGGAGACGCATTAATTTCAAGATTTACAGTATTTTATCAATGGGATTATATTCCTTATCAATGTTTCCAGTTGAGGGAGTTTGAGTTGAAATGACTTCTGCATATCGTTATTTTGCTCCTTAACGTTATATTTAGGAGGTTATTATGACAATGAAGTATGATTTGAAATGATTGTGATATAAATATCTTCAAAGACAGTCCATGAATATGATTGTGATCAGAGTTATGAAGATTTAGCAGGCGTACGGTGACAACATCGTGTTTTAATAACGATATACATATGTAGGATCTGAACTTTGTGTTGTATCTGCTGTGTTTTGAATTTTGAGGTGTGATATCACCATTTGATATGTGTAGAATGAAGGTGTAGTTAATAAGGAGAGCTTACTTAAACATTTAAACACTGGTTGTATGTTCCATCTCTCATGATAAGTTTGACAAAAGTGAAGGTTATCTTTGACTCTGTAAAAGGCATGTTCCTCTGCCAATGTAGAATTACGCTGTTGGCAAACATACTATTGACCAGAACACAGATCATAACATACTTTTCACAAGAAAAAAACCTCACCTGATTTTTCATATGACTATGGTTATTCTGTCATGACAGATTAACTATAGTAATATTAGAAAATCCGGTCGGTGGGGTAGTCTAGTGGTTAAAACGTTCGCTTGTTAAGGCAAAGACTGGGTTCGATTTCCGACATGGGTACAATGTGAGAAGCCCATTTCTGGTGTCCCCAGCCGTGATATTGCTAAAAAGTGGTGTGAAACCATACTCACTCGCTCATTAAAAAATCGGGTGTTCTTAACTTCTTTTGTGTAATATATTTCCTATTCTCTGTTTAACTGGCAACAGTGTGGCCTTAGACTACTTGAACAGAACAAAGTGATATCAGTGTGTTGTCATGTACTGCTAATGTCCTTCGGTTAGACCAGATTGATGCTGAGGAAATTTTGTAATGTGGGTTTGATACCAATACCATTTTTCTGCATTTTCTGTATGAATTTTGACATTTATAATGGGTAATATGTAAATAACCTCCAAAATATGTGAGTAAGGGTGGATTTTTTTGTGAATTGATACTGTGGATCCATCTCCACTATTTTTGTAGTCCTTCATAGCATGTTATTTTTAGATATTTGCCTGATTATTTTTGACTAACTTTGGTATGGCAAGTAAGTGTAGCCTGGTTTTGTCATCATCATCATGTTGCTCCTCCAGATAGTGATGCATTCCAAGTCCGCATATCAGAACTGTGGAGACGGTTCCAGTTTATTTTGTTAAAACATGATGCTCTGAGTATCTTATTGTGATAGAGAATTTACAAGCTTTGCAATTAAATATCTGTGTTATTTTTTAGAAGTAAAGCCGTCAATGTGATATAACATTAATTTATGACATGTCAGATTTCTCATACAGTACAATTATGATATGATTGTTTTTCTCTCTGTTGGCATGTTACGAGGGCATGACCAATGTCATTTTTTGTTATGCCAGTGGGTACAGGTGATATGGGGTACAGGTGACTCAATCATTTAACATGCCACAAGTTGTCTCCCTTACCCGTGTCAGGATCTGCTGATCATGGGTTTGAGTCCTAGATTCCCCTACTGATCATGCTCAGCATCCCCCTTGTGCTGGAAGCTTCACAATGGCAGAACAGTGTGAGCTGTATATAAGGTATCAGGTTGCATACTCTCCAGGGAGCTGAGAAAGAAAATTGAGTGCACACTGATCCATTGACTGGGGTAATAATGGGTTTTTTTAGAGCGTGCTTTAGGGTGTGGCGTTATCGTATTATTAATATGCACATAATTATTGGTGTAGCAGTGGTAATGACACACTAACCATGGTGGGTGGGTGCTCAGTTGGGTTACGTATATGTATATGCAGGGTAACATCATGTACCTGTAAGGTTGAATTCGATTCTTTTTAAAAGTCAATGCAAAATATATCTTATTCAGATATTAAAATTGAACTAGTAGAATACAGGCCATCAGAGGTAAGATGATCTGGACTCTTTGATAGGTATTTAGAAGTTGGAAGAACTGTTGTTCTGAAATATGGACAGAAGACTTGTGATAACAAATGCAACTGACCAAAGATTGCAAATATGATCTTTTTACATTGTATTAGTTTTAAGATGCTCTCAATATGCAGGCGTTTACTTTGTTTAAATACCGGTACCATCATATATATATATTTATATATGCGTACACAAGTTTTGAAGTTTCAATTTGTTTAATATCAGTCGTGTGTGTTTTGTTATCTGTAGTAAGTAGTGAAGATTACTGAGCTGTGATGCTGTGCAATGAATCTACTGGTCCCGGTGTGTAATGTATTATATATGTCTCATAGGGTTGTTAGTGTATTGACCTGACCAGGATACTGGCATTCCTGGAAAGACTGATGACAATCTCTGACAACACGACTTGGTGTTACATGTAGGCAGTCTCTGACAACACGACTTGGTGTTACAGGTAGACAATCTCTGACAACATGACTTGGTGTTACATGTAGGCAATCTCTGACAACATGACTTGGTGTTACATGTAGGCAATCTCTGACAACACGACTTGGTGTTACAGGTAGACAATCTCTGACAACATGACTTGGTGTTACATGTAGGCAATCTCTGACAACATGACTTGGTGTTACAGGTAGACAATCTCTGACAACATGACTTGGTGTTACAAGTAGACAATCTCTGACAACATGACTTGGTGTTACAGGTAGACAATCTCTGACAATATGACTTTGTGTTACATGTAGACAATCTCTGACAACATGACTTGGTGTTACAAGTAGACAATCTCTGACAACATGACTTGGTGTTACAAGTAGACAATCTCTGACAACATGACTTGGTGTTACAAGTAGACAATCTCTGACAATATGACTTGGTGTTACATGTAGACAATCTCTGACAACATGACTTGGTGTTACAGGTAGACAATCTCTGACAATATGACTTGGTGTTACATGTAGACAATCTCTGACAACACGACTTGGTGTTACAGGTAGACAATCTCTGACAACATGACTTGGTGTTACAGGTAGACAATCTCTGACAACATGACTTGGTGTTACATGTAGACAATCTCTGACAACATGACTTGGTGTTACAGGTAGACAATCTCTGACAACATGACTTGGTGTTACAGGTAGACAATCTCTGACAACATGACTTGGTGTTACAGATAGACAATCTCTGACAACATGACTTGGTGTTACAGGAAGACAATCTCTGACAATATGACTTGGTGTTACATGTAGACAATCTCTGACAACATGACTTGGTGTTACATGTAGACAATCTCTGATAACATGACTTGGTGTTACATGTAGACAATCTCTGACAACATGACTTGGTGTTACATGTAGTCAATCTCTGACAACATGACTTGGTGTTACATGTAGACAATCTCTGACAACATGACTTGGTGTTACATGTAGACAATCTCTGACAACATGACTTGGTGTTACAAGTAGACAATCTCTGACAACATGACTTGGTGTTACATGTAGACAATCTCTGACAACATGACTTGGTGTTACAGGTAGACAATCTCTGACAACATGACTTGGTGTTACATGTAGGCAATCTCTGACAACACGACTTGGTGTTACATGTAGACAATCTCTGACAACATGACTTGGTGTTACAATAGGCAATCTCTGACAACATGACTTGGTGTTACAGGTAGACAATCTCTGACAACATGACTTGGTGTTACAAGTAGACAATCTCTGACAACATGACTTGGTGTTACAGGAAGACAATCTCTGACAACATGACTTGGTGTTACAAGTAGACAATCTCTGACAACACAACTTGGTGTTACATGTAGACAATCTCTGACAACATGACTTGGTGTTACAGGTAGACAATCTCTGACAACATGACTTGGTGTTACAGGTAGACAATCTCTGACAACATGACTTGGTGTTACAGGTAGACAATCTCTGACAACATGACTTGGTGTTACAGATAGACAATCTCTGACAACATGACTTGGTGTTACAGGAAGACAATCTCTGACAATATGACTTGGTTTTACATGTAGACAATCTCTGACAACATGACTTGGTGTTACATGTAGACAATCTCTGATAACATGACTTGGTGTTACATGTAGACAATCTCTGACAACATGACTTGGTGTTACATGTAGTCAATCTCTGACAACATGACTTGGTGTTACATGTAGACAATCTCTGACAACATGACTTGGTGTTACATGTAGACAATCTCTGACAACATGACTTGGTGTTACAAGTAGACAATCTCTGACAACATGACTTGGTGTTACAGGTAGACAATCTCTGACAACATGACTTGGTGTTACAATAGACAATCTCTGACAACATGACTTGGTGTTACAGGTAGACAATCTCTGACAACATGACTTGGTGTTACAAGTAGACAATCTCTGACAACATGACTTGGTGTTACAGGAAGACAATATCTGACAACATGACTTGGTGTTACAAGTAGACAATCTCTGACAACACGACTTGGTGTTACATGTAGACAATCTCTGACAACATGACTTGGTGTTACAAGTAGGCAATCTCTGACAACACGACTTGGTGTTACAGGTAGACAATCTCTGACAACATGACTTGTATCATGAAATAATATCAGTATTGTGAATATATGTGAAAGATATAGATTTATTGTGGGAAAAGTATTCATCTTGAAGATCACTGGATGTATTTTAAAGATAACAAACTTGGAATATATACTTCTCAATATTTGTTAGGGATATGGAAACATTGACGTAGTTCTGTTAATTCTGTAACATTGAAGTCTTTCTGTCATATTTTGAAACATTGAAGTTTTTCTGTCATATTCTGTAACATTGAAGTCTTTCTGTCATATTCTGTAACATTGAAGTCTTTCTGTCATATTCTGTAACATTGAAGTCTTTCTGTCATATTCTGTAACATTGAAGTCTTTCTGTCATATTCTGTAACATTGAAGTCTTTCTGTCATATTCTGTAACATTGAAGTCTTTCTGTCATATTCTGTAACATTGAAGTCTTTCTGTCATATTCTGTAACATTGAAGTTTTTCTGTCATATTCTGTAACATTGAAGTCTTTCTGTCATATTCTGTAACATTGAAGTTTTTCTGTCATATTCTGTAACATTGAAGTTTTTCTGTCATATTCTGTAACATTGAAGTCTTTCTGTCATATTCTGTAACATTGAAGTTTTTCTGTCATATTCTGTAACATTGAAGTCTTTCTGTCATATTCTGTAACATTGAAGTTTTTCTGTCATATTCTGTAACATTGAAGTTTTTCTGTCATATTCTGTAACATTGAAGTCTTTCTGTCATATTCTGTAACATTGAAGTCTTTCTGTCATATTCTGTAACATTGAAGTCTTTCTGTCATATTCTGTAACATTGAAGTTTTTCTGTCATATTCTGTAACATTGAAGTTTTTCTGTCATATTCTGTAACATTGAAGTTTTTCTGTCATATTCTGTAACATTGAAGTCTTTCTGTCATATTCTGTAACATTGAAGTCTTTCTGTCCTTACAGCTGATACATTGCAAACACTAGAAAACAGTGTTGTCTGTTTTTATATATAAATATATATCTACTACTCCACTCTTGATAAGGACGGCTCGCTGTTTCAGTCTATTTACATGTACAGATTGTCAGTGAATAGTTTGTGTCCTGAAAATATGGGAATACCCTTAGCAAAAACCGAGTGGTATATATTCCAAAACAAGAAGGATAATGTCACAATTTGCCTTTTTATCTTTTAACTTTGAGGTTTTGACCATCTGTTGATAAAAAACATGATACCCATGGGGACTAGGGTGCTCTTGAAGTTGAACCTCATCCTGCTTAGGAACTTGTTGATGCTTGTAGGTGGAGAAATGTTCTGGAAGGTTCTCTGTGCCCATCAACGGAACCGTGATACTTTCAAATTAATATTGGACATTGAACTGTGCCCAAATCATTCCACCATAGAGAACTATACGTCTATATTTACTTGGGTAGTAATCAAAACGCTATGCAAGCGTATACTGTATTCAAGAAAACTGATTTTAGTGACAAGAGTATTAATTTGCAATTGTGATAATGCTATCTATACTTCTTATGATTTATCCAAGAAACACCCCATGTACATTTATTATTGCTTTTTAGTTAAAATTGGTTATTCATAATAATGTTTTTATGTGTGTGACAATCTACCCTTTATACATGCATTTTGCTTGGTCAGAATATTTGAAATTTGAAAATGTGTTTGATGAATTGAGGTTTTGGGCAGCTCTGTACGCTTGTCATGTATCAACTGTGTGTTGTATAGTTTAGAGTGTTAACATGGGAATGGGTTGTTTTGAGTACTGGTATTAATATTTATGTGTAAATGTGAAGTTTGTCAAAATAAGATGATCTATATATGGTTGATACTTAATACCTGATAACATTGGAGTGTTGATGAAGATATCCGTGCACAATGCAATGTATGACACATTCACGGAGTGTTTTATTCATGAATCCATGAATCCATGAATCATGGTGGGAGCGGCTTTTGAAGATTAATAAAAAACTAAAAAACTACAATAAGTCATTTTCAAACTTAAAACTCCTTTATTTTCTTAGAGAAATATGCACTTGAAAAAATTTTTAAACACTTTTTCATAATTATATGTCAAAGGACATTTTTTTTGTTTACAAAGTGACATACTCATTCCAGAAACTGAAATTTATTATCAAATGACATGTTTTGGAAATGCCCAAGGCAATAGTTATTTGACTACTGTTTCTATTGCTTCCTCTGCTGCATGAACACCCTCATCACCAAGGCAACTGAAGAACCTTTGGTAAAGAACCTTCAGAATAAGATTCCAATGTGACGATCTGTTCTCAGGGATGAATGTAAAACTCCACCCTGCTCCTGGGTGGGCTGGGTGCATTATATACGTGGTGGACAAAGCCCATCTTTCGTGTCCACAGATGGATCACAGGTGCCCCAGTCATTATATACTTGGTGGACAAAGCCCATCTTTCGTGTCCACAGATGGATCACAGGTGCCCCAGTCATCTTCAGAATCCCAAAGGTGTTCCAGAAACCCATGATCCTGAGTTTGAATCCCATGTACGCCTATATTTGGTTTCTTGGTTTGTCGGCAAGTTTGAAGTTCATGGGTTTCATTCAAGTCGAGGAGAGCTGCATCACTTCGGGCTTTCCTCCCACTTCAAGCTGAAACGCTCGGTGGGGGCACGGGTTGCCCAGTCCTCTCAGGCGCCGCGATTCGCTGTGCAGAGTTGCGTCCCTTCAGCAAGCCAGAAACCTATGATTTTGGGTTCGATTCCCGATTCGCCCCGATTATGTTTCTAGGTTTGTCAGCACCATACCCGTGCTCGTGGGTTACACCGAAGTGGTAAACGTCTGAGACCTGCATTACTTCGGGCTTTCCTCCCACATTAAGCTGACATGCCGCGATATAACTGGAATACTGTTAAAAGCGGCGTTAAACCCAACTCACTCACTCACTCACTCACTGAAACACTCAGATGTAACTGAAAGACTGTTCAAATGGGTAAAAAAGCCAACTCACTCATTCACTCACTCACCCAGATGTTTACTGTTTTATGAGTTCTTTATGTCAGGAACATCGACCAGGGCCCCGAAGCCCATCATATGGCAGCTATCAAACAGAAGTGCTCATGTCGGGGTCTTCCTGCTCAGGATTGTTGAACAATATTTTGACAAACTTCCTTTTTGTTGCTTTGACTTGGTGACACACATGCTAACATTCATAATAACTCAGTCTGTTTGTGTAGAAGACCTTGTTTTGTTTTTGTGTGGTTTATTTTTAATAAACTAATGTTAAGAACATGCCTTGTTTTTTGTAAACTGTAATTCTACCATGAAATTGGGAATATACTTGATTTTGACTCCTCACTCAAATCACTATAACAACCTCTGATTCGGACAGCTGATTTGATGACTAGATCATGCTGCGATCAATTCCAACATCAGCATATCGCTGTTGAATCTACATGTAACATAGATCTAATCTACATGTATCAGATCTAATCTCCATGTAACATGGATCTAATCTACATGTAACATAGATCTAATCGACATGTAACATAGATCTAATCTACATGTAACATAGACCTAATCTACAAGTAACATAGATCTAATCTACATGTAACAGATCTAATCTACATGTAACATAGATCTAATCTACGTGTTACATAGATCTAATCTACATGTAACATAGATCTAATCTACATGTAACATAGACCTAATCTACATGTAACATAGATCTAATCTACATGTAACAGATCTAATCTACATGTAACATAGATCTAATCTACGTGTTACATAGATCTAATCTACATGTAACATAGATCTACATTCAAAACACATTGGGCCACTCAACTCAGTGTGAAGATTTGCATCCATTGCGTCATGGTTTTTTTTAAATCGATTATTTACAGGTCATGTCATGTAGACGAATACCTGGAATATTGCTGGGTGCTGTGTTAAACAACAAACACAAACCAATGATGGTGTTGGCAACATTACATAAGAACTGATCAGGACAGCTGATGAGTCACGTGATGACATTGGTTCCACACCCGTGAAGATTCAGGGGTAGAATAGGTCTTCAGCAACCCATGCTTGCCGTAAGAGGTGACTATGCTTTTCGTAAGAGGCGACTAACGTGATCGGGTCGTCAGGCTCGCTGACTTGGTTGATGCATGTCATTGATCCCAATTGCGTGGATCGATGCTCATGATATTAATCACTGGATTGCCTGGTCCAGACTCCATTATTTACAGACCGCCGTCGCATGGCTGGAATATTGCTGAGTGCGGCATTATACAACAAACAACAACAACATTGGTTCCAGTATAATGTGAGTGAGTGAGTTTGATTGTATGCCACTTTTAGCAATATTCCAGCAATATCACGGCGGGGGACACCAGAAATGAGCTTCACACATTGTATTCATGTCTGGATCTGAACCCAGGTTTTCAGCGTGATGAGCGAACACTTAACCACTAGGCTACCGCCCTCCAGTATAGGGGCTGGCATAAAGATAAAAGTCACTTTAACGATGTAGTTTTTTAATCAGTTAAAAGCACAATTCACTTGCAAAACATACAAAAATAAAACATATCTTCACACAGGTGACTTTCCTCAAGTCCGGACTGGAATGGTGAATTCACTGTACAACAGGATTACAAGTAACACGATAGTAACACTAGTAACACGCCATGGACTGGTTGCTGTAAACTGTAGATAGTAGAGCAAGTAACACGCCAAGTACTGGTTGCTGTAAACTGAATATAGTAACACAAGTAACACGCCAAGTAATGGTTGCTGTAAACTGTAGATAGTAACACAAGTAACACACCAAGTACTGATTGCTGTAAACTGAAGATAGTAACGCAAGTAACACACCAGGTACTGGTTGCTGTAAACTGTAGATAGTAACACAAGTAACACACCAAGTACTGGTTGCTGTAAACTGAAGATAGTAACACAAGTAACACGCCAAGTACTGGTTGCTGTAAACTGAATATAGTAACACTAGTTACACGCCAAGTACTGGTTGCTGTAAACTGTAGATAGTAACACAAGTAACACGCCAAGTACTGGTTGCTGTAAACTGTAGATAGTAACACAAGTAACACGCCAAGTAATGGTTGCTGTAAACTGTAGATAGTAACACAAGTAACACACCAAGTACTGGTTGCTGTAAACTGAAGATAGTAACACAAGTAACACGCCAAGTACTGGTTGCTGTAAACTGAATATAGTAACACTAGTTACACGCCAAGTACTGGTTGCTGTAAACTGTAGATAGTAACACAAGTAACACGCCAAGTACTGGTTGCTGTAAACTGAATATAGTAACACAAGTAACACGCCAAGTACTGGTTGCTGTAACCTGTGGATAGTAGAGCAAGTTATATGCCAAGTACTGGTTGCTGTAAACTGAAGATAGTAACGCAAGTAACACGCCAAGTACTGGTTGCTGTAAACTGAAGATAGTAACGCAAGTAACACGCCATGTACTGGTTGCTGTAAACTGTAGATAGTAACGCAAGTAACACGCCAAGTACTGGTTGCTGTAAACTGTAGATAGTAACGCAAGTAACACGCCAAGTACTGGTTGCTGTAAACTGAAGATAGTAACGCAAGTAACATGCCAAGTACTGGTTGCTGTAAACTGAAGATAGTAATGCAAGTAACACGCCAAGTACTGGTTGCTGTAAACTGAAGATAGTAACGCAAGTAACACGCCAAGTACTGGTTGCTGTAAACTGAAGATAGTAACACTAGTAACACACCAAGTACTGGTTGCTGTAAACTGAAGATAGTAACGCAAGTAACACGCCAAGTACTGGTTGCTGTAAACTGAAGATAGTAACGCAAGTTACACGCCAAGTACTGGTTGCTGTAAACTGAAGACAGTAACACTAGAAACACACCAGGTACTGGTTGCTGTAAACTGAAGATAGTAACACTAGTAACACGCCAAGTACTGGTTGCTGTAAACTGTAGATATTAACGCAAGTAACACGCCAAGTACTGGTTGCTGTAAACTGAAGATAGTAACGCAAGTAACACGCCAAGTACTGGTTGCTGTAAACTGAAGATAGTAACGCAAGTAACACGCCAAGTACTGGTTGCTGTAAACTGAAGATAGTAACGCAAGTAACACGCCAAGTACTGGTTGCTGTAAACTGAAGAAAGTAACGCAAGTAACACGCCAAGTACTGGTTGCTGTAAACTGAAGATAGTAACGCAAGTAACACGCCAAGTACTGGTTGCTGTAAACTGTAGATAGTAACGCAAGTAACACGCCAAGTACTGGTTGCTGTAAACTGAAGATAGTAACGCAAGTAACACACCAAGTACTGGTTGCTGTAAACTGAAGAAAGTAACGCAAGTAACACGCCAAGTACTGGTTGCTGTAAACTGAAGATAGTAACGCAAGTAACACGCCAAGTACTGGTTGCTGTAAACTGTAGGTAGTAACGCAAGTAACACGCCAAGTACTGGTTGCTGCAAACTGAAGATAGTAACGCAAGTTACACGCCAAGTACTGGTTGCTGTAAACTGAAGATAGTAACGCAAGTAACACGCCAAGTACTGGTTGCTGTAAACTGAAGATAGTAACGCAAGTAACACACCAAGTACTGGTTGCTGTAAACTGAAGAAAGTAACGCAAGTAACACGCCAAGTACTGGTTGCTGTAAACTGAAGATAGTAACACTAGTAACACGCCAAGTACTGGTTGCTGTAAACTGAAGATAGTAACGCAAGTAACACGCCAAGTACTGGTTGCTGTAAACTGAAGATAGTAACGCAAGTAACACGCCAAGTACTGGTTGCTGTAAACTGAAGAAAGTAACGCAAGTAACACGCCAAGTACTGGTTGCTGCAAACTGAAGATAGTAACGCAAGTAACACGCCAAGTACTGGTTGCTGTAAACTGAAGAAAGTAACGCAAGTAACACGCCAAGTACTGGTTGCTGTAAACTGAAGATAGTAACGCAAGTAACACGCCAAGTACTGGTTGCTGTAAACTGTAGATAGTAACGCAAGTAACACGCCAAGTACTGGTTGCTGTAAACTGAAGATAGTAACGCAAGTAACACGCCAAGTACTGGTTGCTGTAAACTGAAGAAAGTAACGCAAGTAACACGCCAAGTACTGGTTGCTGTAAACTGAAGATAGTAACACTAGTAACACGCCAAGTACTGGTTGCTGTAAACTGTAGGTAGTAACGCAAGTAACACGCCAAGTACTGGTTGCTGCAAACTGAAGATAGTAACGCAAGTTACACGCCAAGTACTGGTTGCTGTAAACTGAAGATAGTAACGCAAGTAACACGCCAAGTACTGGTTGCTGTAAACTGAAGATAGTAACGCAAGTAACACACCAAGTACTGGTTGCTGTAAACTGAAGAAAGTAACGCAAGTAACACGCCAAGTACTGGTTGCTGTAAACTGAAGATAGTAACACTAGTAACACGCCAAGTACTGGTTGCTGTAAACTGAAGACAGTAACACTAGTAACACACCAAGTACTGGTTGCTGTAAACTGAAGATAGTAACGCAAGTAACACGCCAAGTACTGGTTGCTGTAATCTGAAGATAGTAACGCAAGTTACACGCCAAGTTCTTGGCCCACTTGCACCAAGTGATCTTAGCGCTACGACTATTGTAAGCCTATATTAAAGTATGGGAGTTACGATTATCTAAGCGCTAAAATCGCTTTGTGCAAGTGGGCCCTGGTTATTGTAAACTGAAGATTGTAACGCTGGTGATTGGACACACAACAACAGCGAACTGATGGTGTTTCTATTTGCCATGATTAGCAATTGTGAACGTCCATTATGCAACAAATAATTTTGATTAAAACAGATTTTTTGTGTTTTTGAGTATTTTTGTGTGGCCATTCTTTTAATATACTGCTGAAAAGAGTTTAAGGACATCCAGGGTTTTTTCATATGATTATAGTTAATGTGTCATGACTTGACAGACGTTGTGAAAGTATGTATATAATAGGTAGTTACAATAATTATCATATGACTACAAATAATAGAAAGTAACACCTGTCTATTATAATTGAAGTCATTGGATTGAAGTTGACGAGGTTAAATGGGATTGGAGTTGAAATGTAATCTGATGTTGCATAACAAGAGTGAGTGAGTATGGTTTAACCCCGCTTGCAGCAATATTCCAGCAATATCACGGCGGGGGGCACCAGAAATGGGCTTCACACATTGTACCCATGTCGGGAATCAAACCCAGGTCTTCGGCGTGACGAGCGAACGCTTTAACCACTCGGCTACCTGACCGCCCCTCATAACAAGAGAGTACACCACTTGACACAGTTCAACAGTCTTAAAGGGAGGATCAACAGAGTAGGAACAAAGAGTAGGTTGATCTTTCTTTTCACCCAAACTGTTGGCTGATGGTGTCTCATCATAAGATGCCCCGGGTGCCCTGAATTACCTGTTTGTGTCTGGTAAAGGGTTGTAGCGCATACAAAGAGGTGTCAAATCACTGGTATGTTGAACAAAGATTGGACTAAATGTAGCCTTTATGTTATTTCAGAGTGAGTGAGTGAGTTGGGTTTAACGCCACTTTAACAGTATACCAGTTATATTACGGCGTGTCACCTAAATGTGGGAGGAAAGCCCGAAGTGATGCAGGTCTCAGACGTTTACCACTTCGGTGAAACCCACGAGCACGGGTATGGTGCTAACAAATCTAGAAACATAATCGGGGCGAATCGGGAATCGAACCCACAATCATAGGTTTCTGGCGTGCCCAAGGGATGCAACTCTGCACAGTGAATTGCGACGCCTTAGACGACTGGGCAACCCGTGCCCCCTGTTATTTCAGAGGTTATTTGTTATAAGTAACCCTAGGCAATGAAAAAATGATGTCTCAAATTTCACGAAAGCCACAAAAAAGATAACATTGTTGTAAGACAAATAATGACTAATTTATCAATACAAAAGATTGAGTTCAATAATTATTGGAATATGTCTTAATAAATATATTTTAATATGTAAACAAATGTTAGTGATTGGTATTTGTTATAATCATCAACCAACAATAACAATATGAAGTATGCTCCTTTAATAAGCATTGCAAGAATATATTTAAAAAGGTCAGTTTGTGAATCTTCTTCAAATATAAATGTATGTGAACAAGTCAAAGATAACATTTTTTTAATGTTTTAAATTTAAATTTAAACAAGAAAGAACACATCTGAAATGACCCTGTAACAAACGTGATTGGCCCACGGACTATGCTTTACTTTGCTATATTTAATAGCCAAGGTTTTGGGGTGAGGTGAGAGAATGTGTGAGTGAGTGTCATGTCGCTTCAGCAATACTTCAGCAATTTGGTGGCGGAGTACACAATGTGTGAGTCACGCCATTTCAGCAATACTTCAGCAATGTGTTGGCGGAGTACACAATGTGTGAGTGTCACTCCGCTTCAGCAATGTGGTGGAGTACACAATGTGTCAGTCACGCCATTTCAGCAATACTTCAGCAATGTGTTGGCGGAGTACACAATGTGTGAGTATCATGTCGCTTCAGCAATACTTCAGCAATGTGGTGGCAGAGTACATAATGTGTGAGTGTCATGTCGCTTCAGCAATACTTCAGCAATGTGGTGGGGGAGTACACAATGTGAAAAGGTTGTGAGATAAATGGAGATGACGCAAGTGCAAAATGTTGTGAAACATTCCCAGTTTTGTACTATATAAATTTTGACTGTGACATAAGGATTTGAACCTGGACCAGCAGGATCCGACGACTGAGTGGCACAACGGTGCATGTCGGACTAAAGCACCATAGACACACATAAGGTGAGTGAGTGAGCTAGGTTTAACACCACTTAGTACAGTATTTCAGATATATCACGACCTGTTAGGGAAAAGCCGAAATCGACGCAGGCCAATACTCTGGTGAGAGCCACAAGACGGTTTAGTGGTGACAGACCCAGCAAAATAGTCATAGTGGACCAAGGAATCGAACCCATGATCAACTGATCCTGTCAAAGGTAAGGGAAGTAACTACAAGTATGCACCTTAATGTGCGGTGCCTTAAACGGTCACTTGGCAAAGCTTTATATCAGCTGCAAAGTACACCACAACAAAGAATTACATTCCTAAATGTGACTTCATCATATCAGCAGAATACACACTCAAAATACACGGAAGCAGATTCACACAAACTATTTTCAGAGATTACAATATTCAATTAAGATCACATTTATAGAATCTGTAGGCACTTGAAATATATACAATATGCAAAATACAAAATAAGAATGGATTTCATCATTCACAAAACGCCCATCAGAAACTTCCGTCATCAGTGGACATCGTTGTTGAGAAGGTATAAACAAGTTACGTCTAAAAGATGGAATGTGTTCATAATCAACAAGGTCCACATAGGCAATGTAACTCAATCTCACTGAAATCAGATCTTAGTTCTGGCTACCGCTAAACCAATGTAGCAGGGCTTGCAACCAACTTGCTTACGGGGCTAACCTCTTCGGTCATGTGGACAAGACGTCCGATCTCTGATCAGAAGGTCCGTGGTTCGAATCCCATCACGGGACTAGGAAAGTTTATTGCCGCTACAGAAAGATCTGAGGTCACTAGATAACGGGTCACGTCAGAACGACCTTTCATCCGACCAATCAGGGCGTCGATAACCAGATTGGGAAATCGACAGACGGAATATATTTTCCAATCATGCAACCTCGTAAAGGTAATTACACGGGGTACTTCGAAAGACAGTTACGGGCTGTACGTCTATCTTTCGTTTCAGTTAGAAAAAAACCCATTTGAAACGGAAGAGACTTTCTATAGACATTCCAGAATTGTCTTTTGTTCCTTTTTCAAATTTTCAATCGATAATATTTCAAAGCGTAGTCAGGAATGGAAGTCGCCATTTTGAAACAATCGCCGTAAAGCTCGAAAAAGCTTTTTTTCTGATTGGCTGATATGGACTTCTTTTTAGTCATTTCATTTGTCGGTCACAGTTCGCGAAAGGTCGATCTGACGTGACCCGTAATGGGATGTCCTCATATATTTAGCAGTAGCGGGAACCGATCTGATTTTATTGAGATAACTGTAACCTTGCTTCTACTTCCACTTCATGGGTTTGTATGCACGACGTTTTCCCATCACCCTTGAATACACACGGCGACGTCACGTGTGTTTTAGTTAAGTAATGATGTGAGACTTTGTACAACTCAAGTCTAATGAGCCCTCCTCCATGCATGAACTTTGTGCTAACCTACGGTTGCCATCTTCCCGAGACAAGAAAGTTAACTGACTGAAAAAGCCCCGTTTCCACCCTTGCCGAACTAGGCTGGAATTTCTGTGCTCGATCGAAGTCCCACCAGTGGCTATTACGAGTTATGTCCCTTCTATGCCCGTCTATTGACCAATCAGATTCCACCTCTCATATCACTTGCATTTGCTTCAAACAAATTGGCGGCGCCCAGTCAAGACGATCAGATCGATTCTCAAAATCTATATCGTGATTTAATCAGGCGAGCTGTTGACGCCGAGTTGGCGGTACACATGCTTAGCAAATCCTGCAATCGACCGAAATCTGTACGGCAGTTGACGAACCTGTCGATTTCGTCACGCAATTTTGATTGGACTATGCATAGACTCGTTAGTCCAGCCAAAACATAAATTCCCTAATTCCAGCCTAAGTCGGAGTTTCAAGGATGGAAACTGGACTTTTATAGTTAGTTAACTCCCTGGACTCGGGGAGATGACGGTTGGCTGATATTGAAGCGATAACCAGGCCATGGCTTGACTCGTTGGTGAAACATAGTGACTAAACAGGAGCTGGGGTGTGTATTCTTGGTGATGGAAAGACACGAGGAACGTGGTACATACAAACCTGTGAAGTACTGACAACAACATGCTACCCCGTGTAGTGTTTCTATCTACGTATGTACACAGTTTGATCTGAATTCTGGGTGTTCGGGTGCTAGAATGATAAAAATACACTGAAATCTAAATGTCCATTCGTCAATATGTAAGAGCAACCACATAACCAGGTCCTCTCAAGACACATACTGATTTTATACCCGAAAAAACAGTTAATGGTATGACATAAAAAGTGTATTATCTCTGTGTACTAAGTAACGGGGCCTATATTTATATGGTCGAAGAGTGTCTTTCATATTAATGCAGTCTTACCATCAGGGTCGAGAGATTCTTATTATATATTGTTTCTTTGTTTGTTATTCAAAGCCGCACTCAGAATTATTAGTCTGAAGTCCACTACTGTACATACTGTCCATACAAACACCTTCTACAATGGTTCGGCGAATGTTTTCAGCTCAGTAAAGTTTTCATAACGTTTGGTCAAATCCAATTTTCAAGTGTATACTTTCTTTTGCTGGGCAGATTATATGACGGCGATCTGTCAACAATCGAGTCTGGACACGCTAATCCAGTGATTGACATCATGAGCATCGATCTACGAAATTGGGATACGATGACCTGCCACCGAGCCTGACCACCAGATCCCGTTAGTCGCCTTCGCCAAGAATAGTTGCTTCTTATGACAAGCATGGATGGCTGGAGGCCTACTCTACCCCGGATCTTCACGGGTCGTGTGACTATGAAAACAGTCAGCTATTCATGAACAACCCCCAGATGGAAAAGATATCCCGAGAGGGTTTCAGAGAAGCATACTCGGTGATTTGGTTGAGAGCGTGTCATCAAGCGAGGAATATTGCTCGTATCAGTCACTGGATTGTCTCCTCCAGACTCTAATATTTACAGACCGCCGTCATGGAGCTGAGTTTGGCGATAAACTTCAAACAAACAAACCCCGGACCCTGTGATTTGGTAGAAACTGTCAGGCAACAGAGGCTATCATACCACGTGATTTAGTGGCATCAATGGCCACGTGACCATTATTGGACATCTCTGAAGTCTCATAAATCGTCAGTAACTGCAGACTCCGGGCGTCTATCAGACTTCACCTAACACCGATAAAGTGCCACCCTATCTCACAGACCATTGCCAGATCCATTCACCTCTTTGATGTTTCATTTTCTGCAACGGTTGAGCTCAGAGGCATTAGGTGTGTCAGTGTTAGCAATAGAACGGCTGCGTCCAATCTCCTCTACAGATCAGAAGTTCAAGTTGCCCCAAACAGCCTCGTGTTGCCCACAGTAAAGGGGACGTGAGCTGGACAGTGGAAGGAAGGTAGCATGCCATCACTGTCAAATGATATTTGTGCAGGAAACATTTAGATTGAGTATTTAGACACTGTCTGCTACATGTACCATTGGGAAATCAAGAAAGGCCAAACGCATAGAACAAAGGGCTTTGTACACATGTTTTGATGAAACATATGCTCGTTCTCTTTTCCCTTTACCACTCAGTGACTGAGGAGTCACCAGCCAGTGACGCACACAGCTGCGTGGGTTTAATACTTAAAGGGGGACTCTGCTCTAATGTCTGGAGCCCGTATTCAATATAGACCGAGACGTTACAATTAGTGCTTGGAGTGAAACTGAAAAGGTATCTCGTTGTCATTGGGGTAATCATTAACTATTAGATCTATACACAGAGCTACAGGTAAGCAGCGTATTTGTGTAAAATACCCCCCAAAATATTCAAAACCCAATTACTGTCAATTAACTTGCGTAAAGAAACGCATGAATTAAAAGATAATCTCAAATGTATAAAAACAGCTCGCGTAAATACCCAATGAAGCTTTTTCAGCATGCGTACAAAGGAGCTAATTTCCGAAACACAATTACGAGCTAATTCACTTTCCGAGTCAAGCCTATATATTAAGAACAGTTATATACATCTAAAATATTATTTTATTTTTTTTAAATCTTAAAATGTATACCAATTTTGGGAAAAACCCAATAGAGTGATGTATTGATGAGTGAAAAAATATTGGTTACCCAATGACAAATGTAATAACAGAATTAAAATAGAAACCCTAGAGTAAAAACTCAATTGCTCAAAACGTTATCAGGAGCTCTGTATAAACATCGTAAACTTTCAGCTAGCAGGCAGATAACCAATGTGTGGGAGGCTTGAATCAAACCCGCTGATGACTGCCAGTTTGTCAGAGTCTAGTTCCCCTTTAAGACCTGGTAATACGGCATTGGGATCCAGCGATAACAATTTGTCTGAACCTCACAGCCAACCTCAAAATTATGTTAGGTTGTCCGCACCTTTACAAAAGTAACCCGATCAGCTATACAGTGTGTAAGTGTCCCTAGATTTATAATTGGAGGAAACTATGGAGCGACACCCAAAGGTTGGAAGATCTAAAGTAACACGTGACCTGAAGATCACAATGGATTCCCTTTGTGCACAGGGTACCCGTGTCATAACAAGCAGGATGTCTGTGTAGAACACCCGTGACGCTAAAAATAGCAAGATAATGTTTTGGGATTAATGAGCGCTTGGAATTATCGGGCGATGTCTATGTTTAAGTGCAACGATGTCTCACCCGATTCAAACACGTTCACCATACTATATACAACGAACCGTGGAGTCAATAAACAATTACAGTTAAGACACAGTAGTGTTTTGATGATTGTGCTACAATCTCACACCTACAGACCGTGCACAGCATTCATGATGCACCCTCACTGTGTTGCGCCATGGGCTACAACACTCCGAGTGGATTGGCTGGTTGTGATTGTCACCGTGACACCATTTTGTTTCTTCTCGACTCTCCCCCTCTTGATGCATTCATCTTCAGAGTCCTCCCTAGTGTTTGACAATCACTGATACAACATGGGGCCAATGCACATAGTCAGTCCCCCCTTGATGCATTCATCTTCAGAGTCCTCCCTAGTGTTTGACAATTACTGATACAACATGGGGCCAATGCACATAGTCAGTCCCCCCTTGATGCATTCATCTTCAGAGTCCTCCCTAGTGTTTGACAATTACTGATACAACATGGGGCTAATGCACATGGGACACGATAGGACATGCGAAATGGCATGATTTCAGTATTATATACATCGTTCGAGTTCCTTAATCGCTATCAACAGAGGCGTTATGCTGGAACATAGCCTCTACTATCAGCCATTGGCATTCCTTAACGACCGTGGCAAGACCATGGAAGCACAGAATACTCCGTTGTCTCCAAGCGCCATATGAGGCTAAAATACTGCTTCGTAAAATCTCAATGTAAAGCCAAGATTCCAAGATTTTCAACACCTGTCAAATAAGGCTACAGGAGTGCCAACAGGTTTTAATCTTTCTCAGACATTTGCTCCTGTATCAATATGTGGCATTGGAAAACATCTGTCGACGTATCCGAGACCACTCGTGTAACTCCGGACTGGGTACATGGCGTGGTTGGGTCCACGGAAATTGGCGAAGTCTAGTCACGAAATCGGAGGCCATCATAGTCAGTTATGATGACGTCGCAACGTTACAACTTCCCTGCGTTGCCAGAATCACAGACAGTACACCAACCAGTAGACAATGTTGAAGACAAAGAACATTATAGGGAACATTGCTCTCGAGATCTTGTCCGCCATTCTTGCACGCTGACGCTTCAACCTGTCTTGTAAATACACTATCCGTCTATTGGAGCTGAAGGATATCTGGAATTAAAACATACAGTGTTATAAACGTTATTGTTATAATCTCATGTACAGTCATTAAAGGCATTTCCAGTTATAAACGTCATTTACGGTTATAAACGTTAATTGTATAAACGTCATTTACAGTTATAAACGTCAATGTTATAACGTCATTTACGGTTATAAACGTCAATGTTATGACGTCATTTACGGTTATAAACGTCAATGGTATAACGTCATTTACGGTTACAAACGTCAATGTTATAACGTCATTTACAGTTATAAACGTTAATGGTATAAACGTCACTTACAGATATAATGTAAGCGTCATTTATACAGTTTTTTATTTGTAGTTATCAGCGTCATTTTCAGTTTTAAACGTCATTAGTTGAAAACGTCATTTACAGTTATAGGCCTTTTTCTACATTTATAGCCGTTATTTACAGTTATAAAAAAGTCATTTACAGTTAAGAAAAATGTCATTTACAGTTAAAGTACGTTTTAACAGTTATAACCGCAAATTGCATTTACATGTATTAACGTCATTGTCGTTTTCAAACAATTCTTTACTCCCTTAACAGAACATGGTCTTATTGTAACAATAGCTCTGAGGGGAACTTCACATCGACTGATTCATGTATGTGAATTACGTTGCCAGGCTGATTGTCAGTTTCATTCACTGTAACAATTGCGGACTGCTTTCATCATTTCAGCTGAAGAGACAAAGGCGTTGGAGACCATTGTCACAGGCCAAATGAGGGGACGCCTGATGTTGTGGTGAAGTTAATGTTGCGGAAACCTCGAGCAAAATTATTATCACTCTCGCCCTCAACGAACAATGTTATTCATTTGAATTTCAACTGCAACCTTGTTTGAAGCAAGTCTATTGATACCACAATACAATGTGAAAGCATTATGACAGAAACACCAAAGGGTAGTTGTACAATCAGTTGATAACATTAACCGCAAGGTCAAGGACAAGGACAAGGACAACGTGATCTAGGGGAAGTGTTGGGTTTCAACACGTTAAAGTCACGTGTTTTCGTGATGCATTGTATTGGGAACACGAAAGACTGAAGGTTCCTTGATCTACTTCATTTTCCAAGAGGACTTGTTGATAGATGCATGCACAAACCCCTTGTAACACCCAGTGGGGATGCATGTCGGATAATTAAATAGAGAATCTCACCCGAGTGTCTTTTGATATCAAATATATCAACACGAGTTGATAAAAGTGAAAAAATTCCGAGGCTCATCCAAGCGATATCTCCCGTGGGAGCCAGTTTTGTATGATAAAGGTTGTTCGCAAACAAAGATTTTGTAGTACCATGCAAACCGTCGAGACAAAAAACAAATATAAAGGTAAACTTGAAAAACTACAGTAACTATTTCTACTCCTCATTTTGAATAATACGGTATGATACTGAGTAGATAACAGTTTATTTGAGTACATGCAAATACATGCAGACAGTCAAATCGGATCGGATTAGTACCGGATTATCAAGTGTCTGTATTAGCGAGGTAATGGTCTTTGTCCAGCTCTAATGTCCGGAATACCGAGGTTCTGTATTAATGGCGTTTATTTGAATATGACGACACAATGTGGAATACGGGAAACAGAATATACATTCTGAGGTCAATTCTTTGAAACAAAGGTATGAATGGTACTTTAAAACCTGGCGCCAGTGAAACTGGACACTGTCTATTGATCAAAACCTTAAACCGAAAACAATATATTTAAATGCATTATTTATATAACTTTTACTGACGCACATTGTCGTATAAACAGTGGGATAACCGAGCAGTGAGGAACCGAAACGTTAGGGAAGAGAAATGTATGAATGTCAGCTTCTTTTACCATGAGGAACGCAACGTTACGGAATATATACTTACTCCACCAGGTGAATAAATGCTACGAGGCAGAGTTCCACCTTTGTTTTCTTGTTACCTTTGTTGTTCTTACAGGAACATATGTATACTGAACAACAAAGGTTCCTGTGACATTGTATAAGATTTAATGCAAAGTTATGTTTTTTACCAAATCTGAAACAATTTCGATTTGCAACAGATAAAAGACTCCTGTAAGTGTTCAAATGGTTTAATTTGCCATACTGACTTCAGAAAATGCGTGATTTCATAAAAATCATGAACATGCCAAAATTTACAAATCAATAGCGTGTATGTCCACCTCTGGTTGCGATGCAAGCAACACATCTTCGTCTCATGGAATGGACCAGGCGTCGCACAAAGTCCTGTGGAATATCTGTCCATATCTGCTGGAGCATGTTTCGAAGTTCCTGGAGTGTCTGTGGAACACGTGGTTGACGTCGAAGGCGCCGATCCATCTCATCCCACATGTGCTCGATTGGTGAGAGATCAGGGGAGCGAGCCGGCCAGGGGATGACATTCCCGTTGTTTTGTTGAAGAGAATCCTGAACAAGTCGAGCAATATGAGGCCAGGCGTTGTCATGTTGAAAGGTAATGCCTGGGCCATGACGACGCAAACACGGTAGAACAACAGCGCCGATGATCTCGTCGCGGTAGCGCTGTCCATTGATTTCCCTCTACCACTATCAAACGGGTCCTCTGTTTTGCTGTAATACCACCCCATACCATAACGCTGCCGCCCCAAAACAGATCTTCTTCCATGACACAATGATTTACGTGACGTTCACCTCGACGTCGAACCCGTGCTGTGGCTGAGGTGAAAACGAGACTCGTCAGTGAATAGAACTTGTCCTCACTGCATGGCCGTCCAGCGTAGACGCTGTCTGCACCACTGTAGACGTGCTTGACGGTGGTTTCCTGTCAAAATTGGACATCTGGCGGGTCTTCTGGCGACAACCCCTGCACATGCGGGGCGGCGACGTACGGTTTGTGAAGATATTCGTCGAATGCCAGGGATGCTTCTTGCAGTCACTGTTGCTGGCCGGAATCGATTTCGTAGGTGTGTTGTTCGAATCCAGCTGTCTTGTCGATTATTGGTTACGCGTGGCCTGCCACTCCGAGGATGGTCTCTGACTGCATTTGTCTGTTGCCGACGTTGCCAAAAACACCATATGGTGTTTCTGTGGATGTAAAATTGTCTTGCAACATCACGTTGACTCGATCCTGCTTCAAGCATACCAATGGCTCGCAGACGCTCATTTTCGGACAGGCGTGGCATTTCCTAATGTTAAATAATTGCGTAATTTTGTTGTTTTTCTGAGTGGTTGTTGTCAGCACGATGCTATACAATGCATATGGAATCCCGTTACGCACATGTTTTTATACCCATTCTTGGGTAGTGAAATGCATGGAGCTTGCATAAAAGTCAACTTTTGCATGGAAAGCATGCTTTTCTGTAGCAGTTGCGTTTTTGTGACTTGATTCCATACATGTATTACAATATTGAAAACTAAACTTTACTTGTTTGAAAAATACACTAAAATGTTGGTGTCACAGGAACTTTTGTTGTTGAGTATAGTTTCTCTGCCTCGCAGCATATATTTACCTGATGAAGGAGTAAGCATATACTCCGAAACGTTGTGTTCCTCATAATAAAGAAGTTGACATCCATAAATTTCTCTTCCTTATGTGCATCACATCTAAATGCCTTTCAAAGACTTAACGCCAAAATGGATTAGTCTTCTATGTCTTAAGAAGTTCCTACTGTCTTGTGTTAGGTCCCAATCATGCGTAATGTTCTATTAGCTATCGTGTCAGTGAATGAACATTAATATCATCATCTGACACTTTAGGGCCCATCATTTCAGCTTCAAATAGAGGAGTGAGGTAATGTCGTGTCTTCGACAATATTTGTAGTTTGTTATGAACGAGATTGGTTTAATTACATGTGTATCAATATCTTTATTTGATCTGCTTTGATCATGTGATGTTTATTGTAATTTTTCGGAATTGTCCTCCATATTCCCCAAGATAAAATGATCGGCCCTTAACACTACCACATACATGAGCACACAGAGACGGGGTATATCAGTGCTAAACCCAGTCTCTTGTCCGCATTCCAACTACACTACAACACAACAACGTCACACAGCTACCGTGACGGTCAATACACCAACACAACACAACGTGCTCATTCTGCAAACAGCGTTTCACGTTACAACTACCGTGACGGCAAATACACCAACAGGACACCCACCGTCCTCATTCCAGAACGTGAACCCCATCCGACTGAATTCCGTCTACATTCCATTTCGTGCATCCTGAGAGCGACATTGGCTTCCGCAAATTGACACCATGTAACATCCAATCAGCCTAATATCCATCAGAGTCTATTGCACTGATGATGAAGAGGCGCTACTCACATCACCTCTGAGTTTTTCCTATACACAAACTGTTTTTAAATGGTGATTTGGCCCAGAAGATACATTACACTCGACGTCATCGTTCATACTTGACGTTGACGTAATTTACATAAATAAACACACGTGGTTCACGACATCACACGTAGCGTGATATGGGACAAGTATGTGTGTTATTCGGTTGGTAACACACTCTGACGGCCAGAAATGTGTTGTGTCATCCACATTCCACCGTACTTCTCTGACTAGAGGTAGGGGCGGCCCTTGGTCCAAATACTGTAACACCCCGTCCAGAGTTGTCTCCCTTAGATGCTCGGATCATGCCGTGGTTCGAATACCAGAGTATGATCCTTGGCACGTCAGCTCCTGTGTCGTGCTCGTGGGTTTCACCAAAGTGGGAAGCGTCACCCTGGCTTCCTCCCACATGAAGCCGACAACTGTGGTGGAATTGAATACTGCCCAAAGCGGCGTTAAATCCCCCTTCAATTAAATATTTAGGACTGAGAGTATCGTATGCTTTGAGTGTTTGCAGACATGTCAATTTCAGGTTACACTTGTGCGTCAATGTAATGGTAGATTTGACACTTGAATAAAAAATTTTAACTACTCTAATGTACAATGTTACAGTAAGAAGTCTATCATTGAGCTGGCAGCTGAACGTCCATCATGATTGGCACATGAGTGGCACATCCATTCTTCGTGGACTTAAAGAGCGAAACCGTTACTCTATATTTCATCCATTGTTACATATTGTCTTAAAAACATACGTCATCTGAACTTGGATGACAATGGGATGAGACAAAAGACCAAGCTGTTATTTCATCTACATGTATTAGCCTGTGAATATAAATAATAACACAGTCGTAGACGGACTTCTTTTACATTCATGACGCTAATGATGAAGGGTTGTGTGAGTGAGTGAGTCAGTGGGATCTCATTCCACTCTGAGCAGTATTTCAATCATAATTCGGTGTATCAACGATGTGTTGAAGTAAGACAACTTGTCGCATGAATGAGTAAGTAAGTTGGGTTTAACCCCGCTTTGATCAGTATCCCAGTTATATCACGGCGTGCCAGCTTAATATGAGAGAAGAACCAAAAATGATGCCGGTCTCATACGTTTAGCACATTGGTGAAACACACGAGCACGGGTATGGCGATGGCAAACCAAGAAATATAACCGTTGTTCGAACCCACGATCATAGATTCCTGTCGTGCCTAAAGGACGTAACTCTGCACGTCGAATCGCGGCGCCTTAGACGACTGGGCCGTGCTCCCGATTACCATTTAAACCCAGGTTGACGAACCAAGGATCATAATCGGCGTGTCTCTTTGATTCGAACAAACAACCGGCCGATCCTGATACAAATGCTCTGCTATACTGAACGACCCTTGTGCCTCTACCAAATGTTCAGAAAGGGCCGGTTGTGCAAACAATATGCTAACGGTATATTGAACCCTTAAGGCATCACGTGTCATGCAGGTTGTTTCCGGTTTAGTATAATTCAATCACTCACTCACTCACACGGGTTATCATTCCTGTTGGTGTCAAACATAAATGGTCAAACATACAGCTGGTCAAACAATACTGTGGGTGTCGGCAATAGTGGGTGTGGTGCGCACAAATACACAACACTGAAGACACTAGTGCCAATAACAAGTGGGTGTGTCTTTCTAACGGGTGGGCGTTGCCAATATGTAAAGCAGTGTACCTTGTTCTCACAGCCTCTTAGCTGCAACAAAACGAAATATATACCTTACCAAATTCCACGGTAGAGAACTTTAACGTGAAGAAATTGAATGAATGAACTTTGAAACGTCATACCGAATTACACAGTTAGTAACACCTGAATTATTTTAATTTGAAAATTTATATTGATATGGTCCGAAAGCCTTCATGGTGCCACTTTGGAAGCATAATTAATTTTTTTTAAAATCGAGTTCTGTTCGTTATTTCAAATATTTAATTGTTTCTCTCTTCATTTCGATTATTTTCTTGTTATTTCAATTATTTTATCGTTATGTTAAGTAACGATTTGAAATAACGAGAAAAAAATCTAAATTTCGAGAAAATGCTCGAAGTAACGAAAAAATAATTCGAAATTTCGAAAGAAGATGATAATTGAAATAACGAGACAATAACTGACATTACGAGAAAAATGTTGAAATTTCGATATTTTTGCAATTATTCAACATAACGAGAAAATACAAGAAATTATGCCACCGACGTGGAACCATTAGGTTTTCGTACTTTGCCATTTAGATACATATCCCCACAGACAAGAATGACAACCAATCGACGAGTTACCTGACCATGTACGTCCAATTATAATGGCATTATAATGCAGATGGTTCGCATGGCTTCCTCACAATGGACTCGCCTCTGAGTTCATATTTCTGGTTTATGATTATGGAATGGATTTTATAGCTTTTGTTTAATTGATAACACTTTATATATCATGCAATACATTTGAATACTGTAATAATAATTTAGTGTATAGTTTAACTATGCTCCGCCCACCCACTCTCACAAATATAATATATGATATACAATTTAAAAATATAATATAAACAGAAAATAAAAGGAAAGTAAGGAAGCAAAGACTAAGAAGTATAAACTGATATATACTGATGGTCAAAGGTTAAGCAACACCAGATGGGATAGAGGACGTGCACATAGACTATTGCATTCAAGACCAACTCGTGTCATTCCGGAACATGCCGGCAGGCTGCGGAAAGAAGCGAGTGTTGACGAATGACATAATTGGTGCTGTACGCCAGTCTGACAGGGTAGGAGAGTTTGCACGAGTTGACTTGAATATTGTCAATATTTACATTTAAAAGAAACAGTCCCTCCTTGGTCTTTTGTACATATTACTTGAGTTTGTACACTACGACAATATTTATAAATATTGCTACAAGATGACATTATACACATTGTTGATATAAACTGTTTTGGTCCTTAAATTTGCATTGTTCAATCAGGGGTCCGTCAAGGATGCATGTTGAGTCCAGTTTTATTTACTCTTTTTCAGAAACGAATTAGTTTCGGGGTTTAAGCAAAGTGGATTAAGGTGAGGTGAAATGGGGTTTAGCGTCGCGTCCAAGATTATTGCACTTATATAGCGACGTGCATGCACGTGTGCGTGTGTGTGGCTGCTTGTACTAGTCCAGACTGAATACCCCACTCAGACACAGTATACTGACTCAGAGCCGACCAGTCCTTGTTTTAGCCCCATAATGCCGAGCGCCAGGCAGGGTAACAACAGTGGATTAAAAGGCATATTGGTTCTTGAGGACCTTTTGTTGCTTTTATTTGCAGATGGCGTGGTTCTGGTGGACGACTCAGTAATTGGTTTTCAAAGGAAATTAGACTTTATGAATGACTTTTGTCAGAAATGGGATCTAGAGGTGAATATTAATAAGTCCAAAATACTTGTTTTAGAAGCGGTGGTTACCTACTTAGAAAAGTGGTTTTATTCAGGAGTTAAAAAGAAAACTGTAACCTATTACAAATATTTAGGTATTATCTTTTCAAAGAATTCAAGATCTTAGTTTTTGAATTTGTATAGTGGTTGTAAGTCTGTTCTAGATTTAAAAAAAAATATGTTACTGAATTATTTAATTGTAAGGATTCACTGCGATTATTTTGTAAGGTTCTTTCGTCATCCCAAAAGTTGAAAAAATCCAACAAGAAGGATTAAAGATGCCAGTTGATCCGAAAGTGTTATATACACATTGTCATGGAAACCGTATTGAAGGCGAGTTCCATTTCCTCCTTGTATGTCCCCCATTATACGTCAAGCAGAGAAAGCTTTATACCCCTTCATTATTATACATACCCTAGTAAGTTCACTTGTCACTATAGCTCCATGCCACTCCTGTGAGGACAGGGGTGCCAGTAGAAGATACCTCTATCTCATATAGCTCGAAGCTCGCCTTTAAAAAATAGGGGGTCGATGTCCCATTGCCTGGAGTCCGTTTCCATTATATGTAAGGACAGAGGTGTTGCCACGCTGTAAGTAGCTTAACGATTACCTTCTAGATTGGTAAATATCATAGCAATTGAGTTTCCAGACAGACAACGAGGCATCTGGAGGTCTACAGTTAAACTTACCAGGACTGCCAATTGAGTCTAGCTTCACGACTATTGACTGTCATTGGTCTTATTACAGACTTAATGACAGAGATCGAAGGTGGTAAAATGTCGTTCTTTCTTACCTCTTTATTTTTGAATTTCGAATCCTCTTTAACATTGCCGTTGCCCTCGTTCCCTTCCATCACCGACATACGACGTCGTCTCTCCACCCTGTTCTGAACGTTGACGTAGGCGAACTCCAACAGGGCTGCGAACACGAACCCCAGACACATGGCCATCCACACGTCTATCGCCTTCACGTACGACACCCGGGGTAGGGAGTTGCGGGCGCCGGTGCTCTGTGTCGTCATGGTCAGCACCGTTAGCAGTCCCAGGGACACCCTGGCGGGGATGGCGTCGATGTCAATCCAGAACGACACCCACGACAACATGACGATGAGCACGGATGGCAAGTATACCTGAGCTATGTAGTACCCGAAGAGCCGCGTCAGCTCGAACTCGGCCGTGATGCATGAGAAGTTACCTGGAAGGAGACAATTCGACATTTGTGAAATTAGTTATTGAGAGGCGACTGGAGCGGGTGGACCGGCCCGGGGACTTGCTTGATACGTTGTCATCGTTGCTCACAATACCAATCACTGGATTGTCTCGTCCAGACGTGTTTATTACATGCAGTGGTCAAATAGCTGGGGTATTTCTGAGTGCGGCGTTAAACAACAAACAAACTAACAAACAAACAGTTATATCACGGCGTGTCAGGTTGATGTCGGAGGAAAGCCCGAAGTGATGCAGATTTTAACACTTGGGTGAAACGTACAAGATCATGGGAAACCGGGATTCAAACCCACGGTCATGTTTCTACGAAGACTAAAGGAAGCAACTCTGGACAGCGAACTGAAGGCCCGCGCTATATGAAAGTACTGAATGCGCCTTACCTACAATCATGCTGGTTGCTGAATTCTTGAACTCGCAGCTGCCTGCTGAATTGTACTGAACCACAAACCTGGGGAGTGTCATGCCCTCTCGCATTATCACCGGAGTGGAGTGCCACTTGAACACCACGTTGTCGGCCGTATAGCTGTCTGCAACACAAAGAAATACATTGTCACCGGAGTGGTTTTCCTCTTGTCCGTTGTCCGATGTATAGGAAACAAGCTTTGTGTAGGCAGTAAATTTAATTTTGATATTTTGGGCCCCCTCCCTTTTTAAACTGCTGGATCCTCCCTGGGTAACCTTGCTTTTCTCAACAATACTAAACAGTCGGGCAAACTATAAATATACACCCATGTTGGCTAAAAATTAAACAGATTAGCAATGGTTATTCGATGGTGAAGTATTTGATAGGGGTATCATACTTGTGTTTAGGACTTCACCTTTGTAGTTTTTCGGCGATTGCTTTCTTCCTTGTAACGTTTTGATAACGTTTCTGATTTGTTGATCAAATCCAGTTTTAGAATGTATACTTTCGTTTGCCCGGCAGTTTATTAATTTTGTGTAGAGAATTCCCAACCTTTCTTTTGAAATATTGTAAGGTATGGATTGGTTTTCAAGCAACTGGTATACATGGAATTTGAAAACGACTTGACACACATTGACAGATGCCAGAACATGGTACGCTTACCCCTGCTACTGGTTTGGTTGGCGGTTCCAGTCGGCGATTTAAGTACCGTCATTATCCGCGACACAATTCAACCTACCTCTTATACCGCTCATGACTGACACGTGTACACGCCTACCTTCACAAAGTGACAGAGCAATTGCGAGAGCGACTGAGGACTTCTTGGTCTGTGTGACTACCATACCATCTTCCCGAGGCAAGAACTGTAAAAGTCCAGTAATATTTTGGCTGGACCAACGAGTCGATGCACAGTCCAATCAAAATCGCGAAACGAAATCGACATCCGGTTCGTAAACAACATGGATTTCAGATTGCAGGATTTGCAAAAGATGTGTACCGTCAACTGGGCGACGACAGCTATTTTCATAACCTTTAATGTTTTTTAATGAAGGTGCTCACGTGATTTGTTGCACGTCGCGAGGTAATATATATCTTTATAATCGATCAGATCGTCTTGACTGGGCGCCGCCATTTTGTTTGAAGCAAATGCAAGTGATATGAGAGGTCGAATCTTATTGGTCAAGATGAGGGGCATACAAGGGACATAACTCGTAAGAACCACTGGTGGCGCTACGATCATGCCCAGAAATTCCAGCCTAGTTCGGCAAGGGTGGAAACTGGACTTTTACAGTCAGTTAACTCCAATGGCTCGGGAAAATGCTATCATACTGCCACATTGTACTTACAGCTGCTGATGTTGACGGAACACGTCTGCTGGTCGTGTGGGTATTTGTGTAGGTACATATCACAGCTCAGGGTCATGGAAATCCTGAAACCAGAACCAGAGATAAGGATGAGAAGTGAGACCGCCTCATCTGTTAGATTAATGTGTAAAGATTCAGAGTGACAAAACACTCTCCACAAGACTGCATGCGAGAGGGATGACTTCAACTTTCCAATGGCCAACTTTCCCTTTATGCCGAGCAATATTCCTTCAGCTCCGGCCTTTGGCGTCTACATTTTACAACGTTTGAGGTACTATCTTACATGCTCTTTCTATGAAGATTACAAAAGAATGTCGTACGACTCAGACATTTCCGACTTTGACGCGTCAGTGACCAAAAATATGTACGATGTTATACCTATCTCGTCTTGCATAATGTTCCGTGGTTTTCAGGTGAACATTGATTGCCTTTGCATGTGTTTGTGACGGCTGCCACCGGTTAGCCAGGATACACTCACCTATTAGCGAACACCTGGCATTATCACTATTTGATAGTGATTACAAACAAATTCTCATGATATGGTCGGAATAGTACAGCCGACTCTGCTATAAGCAGATATGTCTTATGAAAATGGAAAGGGTTTTGTCGTTTTAACGTACACGACTGGATCAGACTACGTGGTCACATTACGCGGTTACCCTACGTGCAGACAATCGAAGTACAGTAAACTACGTTTATAACGAACTCGCTTATAACGAACTGACGGATATAACAGTTTTTTGGTCCCGGCATTTGCTGTATATATGCTTATAACGAACTACCGTTATGTGTGTCATTTTGGTCTTTTTCATTTCCTGGGTCAAAATAATGATATTGTGCAACCTGCACAATACTTGATATTGGCGATGGACTTCCATCAATTACGTTCCGGCACTTCATGAACAGTAAAACTCGAAACAGTCTGGTAGAACTCATCACTTTCGGAATGGCACACCGTCAACTATTCTGAGAAAACCAGGCAGTGAAGACATCATGTCCTTGAGGTCCTCTTTACGAGCGTGGATTCCCGTCAAGTGCCCTTCAAAGAAGTCTCCGAGATAAAGCTTTGTACAAACTGCATTATCCCCTCTCAGCATCATCACCCATCACAGATACATCATCGCCATGACCTCAGTGTCAAGACTAGGAAGTGCATCATATGTTACAAAAAAAGATTTATACATCCCTTGACGGGAATGCATCAACTAGTGTTTCGACAGTTCACACAATAAACTCTTGAAACATCTTCCCGCTGATCTCAAATGACCATAAACTGGAAAAATAACAAAATAACTGTCATGAAAGATTAATTTCTTGCTCTTCGCACAGTATTCCCTGGGGAGATTTTAAGTAATGTGTTTTCATTTCTATTATGACCAATTGTTGCTTTCGGGAACATCATGGCTTGGCTTGACAGCTGTCATTAATCTACGTTACAAGGTGAAGTCATGGATTCAAAATACGAATCTAATCTTTATTTTTCCAGACGGAAGACACGAACGGCAGGTGATAAATAGTTTATTATCTAAATACGTACGTATTGTCTATGTTGCTTTAATCATGGTATGTATGGCGGTGGTGATAGCCTAGAGGTTACAGCGTTAGCTCGTCGCGTCGAGTACTTGGGTTCGGTTCTCCCATGGAAACATATGTGAGACCCATTTTGGGTATACCCCGCCGTGATATACCCTAAATCATGATAAAGCGGCGTAAAACCATACTCACTTACTCATTGTGGATCTAGTGAGTACGATCTACCCACCATGCTGGAAACTGCTTTTTCATTGCTGGTAATTATTTATACCACCATGGCCGCAGAGACATCATCCTCGTTTATACAGGGTATAATTCCAGGATCCATTCGCATAATGAACTTTCGACGTCTCATCAATAACTGACTCTGTCCTTTCTATAGACTTTCTACATTATTTTTACAGACTTTCTACAAGTATTCTAAGACTTTCTACAGACTTTCTACTACTATCTACAGACTTTCTACAGATTTTTATAGACTATGTACAGACTTTCTACACGTATTCTAAGACTTCCGACAGACTTTCCACATACTTTCTACTACTATCTACAAACTCTCTACAGATTATTAACAGACTATGTACAGACTTTCTAAAAACATTCTACAGACCTTCTACATAATTTCTACTACTATCTACAGACTTTCTACATACTTTCTGCAGATTTTCTAAAACTTTCTACATATTTTTACAGACTATCTATAGACTTTCTGCAGACTTTCTAAAAACATCCTGCCCCCACAGGCGCACCCGCCACAAACACATGCAAAGCCAAAGCAAGTGTTCACATGAAAAAAGCATGGAAACATATGGTACACGTCAAGAAGACGACCAAACAAGATCCTCCTACCTGATACTCGACTGCACCGTTCCGTTGGGATACAAATGTAGCAGTTTGTTAGCCACCGTCACGTCATGCATAATTGCCTGCTTTTCGTTGACGAAATACAGATCAGGTGTCCAGACCCTGTCCATGAGCTTGGTGTCCACTTCTATCCGGGTGAGATTGGTGTGGTCCGACCACAAGAGTCTGCCGTCCGTCCAGTTTTGGCGCAAGTAGATGCTCATTGAATACTCCTGGAAGTCAATACAGGGCTCAGATGGGTGAAACAAGATCTGCATTCTGGGGACACTCTCCCCAGGGAGTAGAGAATCTACATCCTCCATTGACTGGGATGTTAACATGCGTTTTGTGGAATTAGATCCTTCAAATGTGCATGTTATATTATTACTGGGATGACTATGATTATTATTATTAAAATTGAAGTGAAGTGAAAGCTACTGTGTTCACAGTGACGTGTAGTTTAGTCATCAATGGGCGTTATGATTATAATAAAGGGGAAGACATTGATGGTCTTGTGTATAAGCTACTTCACAATATGCTAGCGAGATAATATAAACTCGGTTATATCACGGCGTTTCAGCTTAATGAGGAGGAAATCCCGGAGTGAGGATTCACAGTCGCCTAAGGCTGAGCAGAGTTGCCTCCCTTTGTCGTGTCTGGATCTCCTCCCACGTTAAACTGACACGAATAAATGAAATACTGTTATAAGTGATGCAGAATCAAATTCAACCGCTTTTAAATAATAGATCAAACTACATTCACGCCCAGGTTCCTTGTCAACGAACACCAATACCCCATCATGACAATATTTGTAAGCATGTCGAAAGAATCGGCATTGTGTGCGTCTAATATTACACTACTGTTTCAATATCAGGACCAAAACTGAATACCTCTCTTCTACGTAGACAGGAATGTTGGTCGAAACATTAGACATGTGTAGACTTCAGACACAGTGTCCACATTATGAATCAATGCTGGATAGCTTAATATTGAAACAAATTGAGATAAATATAGTGCCAGTTGAATAACTTGAATCTACTTTGCTGTTACTGTTATTCTGGCCAGTACCTTTTACTAATATCAAGAAAATAAATGACGTAAAGAAATACGATACTACCGTTTTAACACTACTTCAAAATACAGACAAACAACTGGTTTCAAATCGTTATTGTCACATTGATTACAGATGTCTCCACACTATGCGCTCATTCAGCCTTTGGATATACAAGCCAAACCGACAGTACATGCTGTTAGAGAAGCAACGCTCACAGCCTTCAGAAACATGGACACGAAGTGATGCGGATTGAGGACCTTAATGATGAAACATGCTTATCTTTAACACTTGCTGCCAGAATAAACAATGCACAGGATGCTGGTGTTATTAGTAATGTTTTGTTTGTTTGTTGTTTAACGCCGCACTCCGCAATATTCCAGCGTTATGACGACGGTCTGTAAATAATCGAGCCTGGACCAGATAATCCAGTGATTGACATCATGAGCATCGATCCACGCAATTGGGATACGATGGTATGCATCAACCAAGTCAGCGAGCCTGACCACCCGATCCCGTCAGTCGCATCTTACGACAAGCATAGTCGCTTTTTACGACAAGCTTGTGTTCTGAAGACCTATTCTGTCCGGATATTCACAAGGTGTTATCAGTAATGACCATGTCACACTATACACGTGAAGATAAACTGGAGGGTATGGTGCTAGTGTGTTTGTGAGTTGTTTAACGCTGCTCCCGGCAATACATTGACTATTCCAGTTTTGGACAATCCTGTGATTGATCCTATGATCAGTATCCAAGTATACGATGACACGCAATGAACCAAGTCATCGAGTCTGACTACCCGATCCAATATGTCGACGGTTACGTTTGTTTGTTGTTTAACGCCGCACTCAGCAATATTCCAGATATATGACGGTGGTATGTAAATAATAGAGTCTGGACCAGACAATCCAGTGATTGACATCATCAGCATCGATCCACGCAAATAGGATACCATGACATGCATCAACCAAGTCATCGAGTCTGACCATATATGTGTGGATCTCTGTATATATCGTATTCTGATCATGAAGGCTCGAGTTTAATAATAGATTATAATAATAGATTTTAATAATAGATTTTAATTATAGATTTTAATAATATATTGTTATTGTAGATTGCACTAATAGATTTTAATAATAGATTGTAATAGTAGATTGCAATAACTGATTTTAACAATAGATTTTAATAATAAATTGTAATAGCAGATTGTAATAATACCTTCCTAGTGAAATGCCTAATGCTTCAGTTTGTCTGTTCATTTTCTGGTGAGTATTCAGAGAACCGGGGCGCCTGTTGCTCTGGGAGGAGGAAAGGCGTATGTTCAACATCGTCTAGATATGACCATTGATGACCGACCGTATCGACCGCACTACAGATGGAAGGGGCTAGTCATTGATAGGTACATAACGCGAACCTCATCATTCTGACTTGGAGACTGAAGCAACGGCTCGTGTGGGGTTCTCAGAGAGAATTTATTAACAGTAACCTAAGAGGCGAATGTGGATTAGATGGTCAGGCTCACTGACGTATTTGATTACGTGAAATCGTAACCCTACGGCTTGTCTGGTCCAGACTTACAGACCGCCGTGATATAACTGGAATATTGCTGAGTGCGGCGGAAAACAGCTTACACTCACTCACTTAATCGCAACCTATTAATTGTTTAAATGGCAAAATATCTACTATTTTGAAACCGTTCAAGTCTTTGGGCCGATGCTACTATACAAGATTGCTCTCGTAAATAAAACGTAGTTATTAAGAACACATTTCTACGTCTAAATACACTGGCTGATTGAAGTAGGCAAGTAAGACCTAATGTAGTGCCTCGACGGAACGCAGGAAAGAGGAATATTTATTATGGAAAGTGAAATATTCATAAATTCAAATTGTAGCACAACGAAACAAATTGGGTTTGTCGTCCACCATGATTCAAACCTGGCAGATTGTCTTAAAGCGTTTGTGTCCACGTGTCAATTATGCGTGTAAATACTCACGGATTTTGACATTGTATAATGGACGCATTTTGCCAGTTTGTGAATCCTAAACATCCCCCGATCCCTATACATGTATCTGATATATCATGTTGTGTTTCTTACTTGTACTCATTTACAATTGTGTAAGTAAGTGATCTACAATTCAATATTCGGTATCTCTTTGTGTGTACGTGCGTATGCGTGTGTGTGTACGTGCGTGTGCGTGTGTGCGTGTGTGTGAACTGCGTGTGCGTGTGTGTGTGTGCGTGTGCGTGTGCGTGTGTGTGTGTTTCGGACACATACGATATTTTCTTTAGCAAGAAGCGTAATAATTATAATCATTTTCGGGACAAACGTTACGTCCTTTGATAAAACATGAGGAAAACGTATTTTTCCCAAGAAAACGTAGGTCCCAAAATCCTCAATAGTTTAAAACACGTGCTAATCCTTCAAACATGTTTCTGTCATTAAGGTAGTCTATACTACTCCACCCTTGATAGGGATACATCTTTAATGCACATGAAACACAAAACAACGTTTATTTTCAAATAGAATGACAAATCTGATTATCTCTATCAAAAGTTGAGTAGTATAAGTATGGTAATGTACATGGATATACACAGTGTGGTGATTACACTCCTTTTTCCAAATTGGGCGATTTAAAAAACAGCTTTTTTTGCGACACTTGTATTGAGGAAACTGTGAAACCCTGACATACACAAACACACATACTATATGAAATATATATATTATGTATGTGCTATAAGCATCCGTGATCTGTTTTATGAAAAGAATACAAAATCATTTCATTTTTAATGCATAACATTTTCGAATATAATCAATCCTTTAGACAAATCTGATGAATATTTCTTAAAAATTGTCTGAATGACTTATTGGTCAATATGTTATAGCATTTGGATAACCAGACACAGAAAAGGACACACACTGGTTAACTGAAACAGGGTGGAACTAAAGAAACGAAATACATCTTTGGGTTCAGAAAAGCTGACAAAAAAGTATCGTACCATAGTTGATGGAGCAAAGCCGTATTTTGATTTGCGTTTAGCTTTCGCCGCAGTATCCTTGAAATAAACGAACAGAGAAACAGGCATGAAGGAAAAGCACATGCTGATAGAGGATCTTCATTGTAAGAAGAAGACTCTTAGCTTGAAGTTTGAACAGAAATAATTCAATTTAAAGGCAAATCTCATCTACTGACATTACATTCCTTTCAAGAAATCATAAAACCACTTTTGCGCACTACCATATTTATTATAATGAATTTTAAACTTTCGAGTTTTCTTTTTTGCAGTAAATTCAACATTTTCATAGCAAATACGTTGAAATTATGATTTTGTGTTTGTTTGGATACAGTATTCGTGAGCCTATCAACACAAATCACCTTTGTACGACACATGGAACAGACAACACTAGAGATGTGTTCATGGAGAATCACCAAGTGGTTGCTACAGCCATTTTGTTAGAAAGGTAGAGATTGCTGAACTAGCCGCACACACACATGCAGTTGGACAGTGTATCGCTGGAAGCAAGGAGAAAGATCGAGAAAGCAGGCACACGTTGTGTATCATTCAAGGACAAGCATGTAGATTGTTTTGACATATTACTAATCCATAAAAGTGTATTTAGATGATATCTTAACTGTTGCATTATCAATGTATGTCACAATGCTTCTTATGATTAACATTAGGGAGAAATATGAGAATATGTGGGAAAGTAACTTTGGGTTAGGATTAAAATATTTTTTTCGACCTGCATTTGTCATCAAATTGTCTTTTAGAACTTACAGTGTGAATTTTAAATAGCTTCCTATTCAATTACCATTCAAATCAAATCGTTAAAATGATGACATACTTTTGTAACTTAATTATCTTTTTGTGCAAACCAACATATCGAGATCCTTCTAAACGGTTTTTATCGTATTTATATATTTTGTTGTCTAACATATTGTGGCCTAGTATTGTGGTTGGAACGCCTTGACTTGGTAAACGAGGTACTCTGATATATTCCTCGAAAGTTTCATTAACTGTGATAAATTGTTATTTGATTTTGAAATCTGTCGAGTGGGATTTCTGTTCTATTATTTCCATGTAAAGGATGCAAAGAAAAAAATCAGCAAACTTTTATAGGACAAATATAATAGAACATGCCATCCCTAGAGCTCGGAGGTATAGCATTAAGATGATAAGTATAAGCAAAATAGTTCTCTCATCTAGAAAAAAAACTCAGTACATCCAGATAAGGTTAGCACAGCGGGTACAGCAACTATCTATGAAGCCCTCACCTGTTTCCCGTTACCAGGCAACGGCTGTGTGTTCCAGTGTAGGATAACACAGATAATGTACATTGTATACGATGCTGATTTAGTATAGCGTTAAATTACACCATAGTTTTCGACATTTGTTTATCAAAATACCATTTCACTACTTGAGAGTTTAAGACTTTAGGGTTTCAGAACAATATCTTTTTTGTCGATCTCTCACCTATCTTATCTTAGGATACCACATGAAAGATATATTTTCCGTGTCATGTGTAAAATTATATAAACATTCTAACAAATGTATTCACATCTCATATTTGGTTGAAAATTGTATTACAATCTTTCATACAAACATTAACGGCAATGTGAGTTCGATATCGCTTGAATTTATAAATATATTCTGTCAAATGATTTTTATATATGAAAATAAACAAAATCTACAAAGGAATGGGGCGATAGCAGCTACCACGATATAATTCAATATACGACACATGTGAATATACTCACCATTGTTCTATAGTTTCTAATATTACGTTTAGAGGAAGATCGGTCATTAACTGAGCTAACCCATTCGTTCTGGCCTGCTGTGACGGCTGGTTGTTTACGCATGCACGGCTTCCCATCACTTCCCTGTGGCAAACAAGATGTAGGGAAGGTGTACTACAGGCTACAGCGGTTCAGTTGGAGGTTGTGTGGGGTTCAAAGGGGTTAACTGCTATGTGAGTTCTATTGATGTAATTAAGCATGGACAGGCATATGGCAGGTCTATATGTACAGAAAAAGGTTTGCAAGAACAGTATATACAAGATCATTCACTCTGTGGTTGGCGTATTGCTTCAGAAGAACATACAACAGTGATACTACAACGCTAAAGATACGACATTTGGCTAGTCACTGCTGTGGTGCACCACATATAAGCATCTACACCTACAAAAGTCACAATCCTGACTTGTTCAGTAAATATTTTGCTATTGGTTGTTATCTGGTCTATTAGGAGAAAATATGTATCATATTTGTTATATATTACTATATTCCTGCGCGTCAGTCATTTTGAAATAAAAAGTCTTCTCAGCAGACACTAGGGAGGGTTGAAGTCATGCTTTGTTAACAATTGTATAACAGTGTTCCCAGTTGTGTTTGGTGAGCAAAAAATAAATAAAAGAACTGTCCATCCCCTCCTCACTTATGTTTTTAATATATAGAAAATACAAATTACTCTACTTCCCTCCTCACAGCGAGAAACACGTGCCAGAGAATACTTTTTGTTTGTTTCCTGCTCTCTCTATCACCATGCACCATACATGAGGTGATGTTTGTTGTTTCCATGAAGCGTTAGGTATCCTCATGGCATTGTATTCCGAGACAAATGTTTTACCTCATCATCAAGTTGATAAAAAAGATGTATTTTCTGTCATATGAAGTCAAATTCATTGTATTTAAAGTCCAGTCAATCCATGATGACGTTGGGGTAACCTCCTCTATGGAAACATACAAACACCCTCTTCTACAGGACTACCAGGACAACCGTCTAGCTCTACACGTTCTGTTGACCTTAGTACCTAATTTGTGTCCACGTGCCATGTGTCTATGCATGGTGGTGTATGTGTTCTGTCATGTTTGTTTGTTGTTTTACGCCGCACTCGCAACATTCCAGATAAACTGTCTGGCAAACGAAAGCATACACCCATGTTTGATGGTGGCAAAAGATGAAACAACAAAACATTGTTATTATTCGATGATGAGGTATTGGATACACGTATCAAAGTTATGTTTTGGACCTTAAGTTTACAGTGTTTCGGCGACTGTTTTCAGCCTAATAATTTTTTCATAACGTTTGTAATTGTTTGGTCAAATCCAGTTTTCAAGTGCAGGTTGTCTTTTGCTCGGCAGTTAATATGACGGCGGTCTTTAAACAGTCGGGTCTGGACCAGACAATCCAGTGATTGACCGCCCGATGACCGCCCGATCCCGACAGGAATGGGTTGCTGAAGACCAATCCTGACTCATATCGTCACGGGGTGTGCTGTTATGTCATGTGGTACCTCTGAACTTGAACTTTGTCAACACACACATTTATACCTTGTGAAGGAGTGTGAAATGCTGTTTTTGTAACAACAATCAATACATTATTTACATGCCTCCACAATCGTCTAACAACATTGTGATCGACATATAGACCGTCACCACGTCTCATTTGAAACCAACCCCTATAAGATATGGAAACGATTTATGGTCCTGATTTGTTGTTGTTGTTGCATTAAGTGTTTAACAGGTCGCCTTCTGCCTAGGCAATTTCAGCTGACCTGTCCCTCTTTGGGACTCCTGTGTGTGAGTAGGGTACACATATCTATTGTGAGTTTGGTGTTCACATAATTTCTGTTTTTGTATTGATATACTTTCTATTTTCTTATATTGATATGATTCCATTTTTATCCTTGGCTGCTCTGTTTATATACGTTCGAATAGCTGTCCATCTCTCAGAAATAGAGTTAGGTTGGCCTTCGCTATTGCATCTCTTGGCTTTAGGAGATGTTCCTGATGTTCAAACATATGGAGACTTAATGTAAGGCTACAACTATCTAAGGTGAGGTTAGGTGAGGTGAGGTGAGGTGAGGTGAGGTGAGGTGAGGTGAGGTGAGGTGAATTGGGTATAACGTCTCGTCCCAGATTGTTGCACTTATATAGCGACGTGTATGGACGTGCGTATGTGTGTGGCTGCTTGTACTAGTCCGGACTGATGCCGATTTATAGTGCTAAATACCATGCCGCAGTTTAACATGAATACCCTACTCAGACACAGCATACTGACTCCGAGCCGATCGGTCCTTGTTTTAGCTCCTTAATACTGAGCGCCAGACAGGGTAACAGCAAGTACCATCCTTTAACGTCTTTTGGTATGACGCGGCCGGGAATCGAACCCTTGACCTTGCGCTCTGCGGCTGGACGCTCTACCACTAGACCACGGAGGCGGTCCAACTAGCTAAGGCAAAACATAATGCTCATTATATATCACCTTGGAGTGGAATATTTCATACGTACGTGATAATGAGTCTCTGGGCTGTTGTTACTAGTAGCTTGAGCATAACAATTGTAAGGTCGATAATGTAGCTTGACAGGCGTCTAAGGGGTACTAATTGTGGTCTTGCTATTCAGGACATTTGGCACTACGTGGTGAATAACACTCATGCTTCTAATACATGCAAGCTCGTGTGGCCGGTGTTCTACACTCACTACTAGCTACCGTGACAAAGCATGCATTGTTGTTAATGCCACTGGTTTCAAGAATTCCCAAACACTGGAATCAACAACATCAAACGCTTACATCGTAGTCTCGAGAACGGAAAATGTGTAATTCAAACAATCGTCACCGACACCCCTGACACCATGATACCCACAACCCGATACCAGGTGTCTGACACCCTGAGAACGGAGATGAGAATGTTATTTATAGCAGACACTGTCCTTCACCTTTCAACAATCTGCACACTTCACTTTCCGCAGTCATCACTTCGAAAGACACAGACGACTACAAGACAAAGAGTTTCAGACAGAGGTAGAGAGGGGGCCTTGTTACAAAGTGGGTCAGCATGAGAATCTCTCTGGCGTTTTAAATAACCATTAAGTGATTAAAGACGTCAGGATAAACAGGAGAGATGTTGTAGAGAACAAGATGCAGAACCAAACATGCACGGCTGAACCACGTCAACATGACCTCAGAATCAGGTCCATTTTCGTTGCTACAGTTCGTCTCAACGCCATCTGTATCGTATGTTGTCATGGTATTATCAGGTCTGTATATGCAAATCTTCATCTGATGACACCTTCACTAAAACACATGCTCCTTGTCACCTAGCAGAGCATTTCACAACAGCCAATGATCCAGTTTCATTCACACTATCTCTGCTATATGGCAACAATAAGGGGCCAACAAATGGGAACCAACTCTACTCGATGCAAAGGTCACTCACATATGGCCCTAGACAATATACTCCATCCAAGCATAGGAAAATGACATCACTGAGATGTGGCCAGAACATAAGTCAGAAGGGCGTCTGGATAGCCTACTAATTGAGCGTTCATTCCAAAGATCCGGATGTACAATTTCAAATTTCGACGTCTGGTCTGATATCCACGATAGCACTTGTTACTGACCTGTCATAGCAGCAGATAACAAAATATCAAATCTTTTTCAAGAGTCCTGTGTAAAGTAGGTAGACAGCTTTCACTTGCAGAAGGCCGTGGCGTTTCCAACACCAATGAAGATGACACATTCTTTCAAGCGATTAACAAATCACCATGACAGCACAATTTAGCTACGTCACCAAGCTCTATCGTCACCATGGCAACAAAGGCAATCTACATACGTCACACACTGTACTCACCATAGCCGATTCGTCCACGGAGTCTATACTGAGCACAAACAGTTGAACCATCACTCTTGTGGGGAAATCTGCAATGAAATACGTCATTTTGGTCTTCAACTGGTCCTGTCCAATGTCGTGCAATCTGAAGTACTGACCCAATCCCAACGTACTGACTCACAAATCCCAACGTAATGACTCACAAATCCTAACGTATTGACTCACAAATCCCAACGTATTGACTCACAAATCCCAACGTATTGACTCACAAATCCCAACGTACAGATGACGATCTACCCTGTCTACTCTGGTTTACGTCAAATTGTCTACTCATTTCAAACAAACTTTTCACAAAACTTTAATTTGGATTAACAAAATGTTGCTACGATTTTTGACACCGTTTTTCTCGAATGTCTGATATAAAGTTGTTTTTTCGGTGGCATTCTAGAAAAAAATGTTCGAATGCGCGTACATTCTGTGTTTTGTAATACAGTAAACTACGGTTATAACGAGCTCAAAAGGGCACCTATTTTTGGTTCATTATAACCGTAGTTCGTTATAAGCATATGCACAGCATATATACAGCAAACCAACGGGGAAAAGTAGTTTGTTATATACGTCAGTTCGTTTAAGCGTGTTCGTTATAAACGTATTTTACTGTATGCATATACTCACTGTCATTGAAGTTTGGTGCAATTTTGGGATCATAGGTTCCATTGTTGAGGATGTCCTTCAGTATCTCCTGTCTGGAACACAAGGCAATAACATGAGCAGGGAATACCGCGTGAGGATGTCCTGCCTGGAACACAAGGCAATATCATTAGCAGGGAATACCGTGTGAGGTGAACGTCATATCCATTGCAACACTGTTGGAAATGTCTATTGTAACATTGAGGGAAATGTCAACTGCATTGTAACATTGTGGGGAAGGTCAAATCCATTGTAATATTGTGGGGAATGTAACAGCCATTGTAACATTGAGGGGAACGTCATTTACATTGTAACCATGGGAAACCTCAAATTCATTGTAACATTGAGGGAAATGACAACTGCAATGTAACATTGTGGGTTACGTAAAATCCATTGTAATTTTGTGGCTTATATCAAATCCTTTTGTAACATTTTTGGAAACGTCAAATCCATTGTAACATTGTGGAAAGGGTTGATTATGAAGCGCCAAGTGATGGAAATGTACACTTACCTAGGTTAGAAAAACGTAAAACATGAAAAAAGTTCTCTGTTACAAAATGACATACTCAAGCTAGCAATACATCACAGGTTTATTGCGTTAGCTACAACTCCTGACGCTCCCTGTATTACAACGCATTGCCGAGATTATTAACAGCTGGTTTGGGAGGCTTCCACTTTCTCTGCCAACATGTGCTGATGAATGAATTACTTTTATTAAAGTTTATAAACTTCGTTTTGCCTATCTCCGCTGACTCGTGCATTCTCATCTGAACATCAGATGCCACTGATTAGAAACTTGATACATTCGCACGGCCATAGCCTGAAACATCAATGGTTATTCCTATTCCTAGAAGACACTTAATCATACACGGAGAATTAAGGATATTCTTCAACAGAGATCGAAATCAGCCTTAAAACCATCGTGTGTCATTGAAAAGAAATTGAGACCTTGAAACATTCTTCACCAAGCACATCAACATTTACCATCGACACATGATATGTTAAAGATGACACACGATGCCACTTTTAATGCCAATGCATATTTGACGAGAACCTAACGAGAGTGATTATTGGGAGATACCTGAAGCCGGAGGCTGAGCATTGTCGATGAAAATGATATTCAGCATGTCAACGTACCAGGGAACATGAGATACATATTGATTGCATCCTGCTGCTGGGTTGACATGCAGTCCATGTCTACACACTGAGAAATACGTTGTGGTATATTAGATAACAACTTGTTATACCCTCTACGTGAGTCAATGTTGTAGGTCATATTCCATATAAATATACCTGCGAAACAATAATCGCATCTAGGATTGGCAAACCAGCGTCGTTAACACGGCAGTGCCACACACAAGCTATCGATCTACGCTAATAAATTCAATTAGATAAATTATGAATTTGTATATCGTACTTTCCTATTTGTAACTCACCAAACGCGCTAAGAGCATGATAGATCTACTTTATTACCCGGGCAAAGGATCAGTACGCCCTCGAGTTTGTTTCTCAGCTCCCTGGGGACTATACAACTAAAGTGTCTTGTGTGGCGCTAGTTGGTTAACCGTCAAATGCTATCGGGTACCCATTCACTGCTGGTTGAACGGAGGCATATTTCGAACAAAGTTACTTGTTCATGATATAGTCGGAATCGCTAAATCGACTCTGCTTTATGTAGAGTTTTCATTGGATATGGAAAGAGCTTTGTTGTCTTAGGAGACACCATATGTGCTACATGTGCTACATGTGCTTAAGTGTGGAGCAGGACCAAGCCCTAGAATCGATCAGGAGTCAAGCTGAAGAACGCTGCCATCCATCCAAATACCCTCACTTCAAGCATGGGATTCCAGAGACGTAATTCTTTGATTGGTCTTCTATTGACGTGATAACGGTAACTAAATGTGTATATTTTCCAGTCAATGTGTAGAATGTGATTCACTTTACGTTTGTATATTTACAATTTACAAAATGCCTAAATATTTCAGTCATTTCCAAAGTGACTGAAATATATGTACATTTATTTGACAGAGTGACTACCAATTATTAAGAAGTTCAAAAGAGCTTAAAAACATCCACGTAGACCAATTATGCAAGGATTAGAGTGAGTGAGTGAGTTGGGTTTAACGCCGCTTTTAACAGTATTCCAGTTATATCACGGCGTGTCAGCTTAATGTGGGAGGAAAGCTCAAAGTGATGCAGGTCTCAGACGTTTACCGCTTTGGTGAAACCCACGAGCACGGGTATGGTGCTGACAAACCTAGAAACATAATCGGGGCGAACCGGGATTCGAACCCACAATCATATGTTTCTGGCGTGCCCAAGGGACGCAACTCTGCACAGCGAATCGCGGCGCCTTAGACGACTGGGCCACCCGTGCCCCCAAGGATTAGAAGCCAACACATAAACAGAAATATACACTGACTTTCGTTTCCTTTTAATCCTAACATTTTCAACCAATGGGTGAAATTCAACAAAACATGTTTGGAATTCCTTATTCGACTTTTATGAATATGGAAAAGGTTTATCTCTTTTATGATAATAATGAAATAAACGGGCAGATTGTTCTGTCAAGTTGTGATGACTGAAATATTTAGGCTTTTTGTAAATTACTTAAGTGACATTTGTAGTCAATTACACATTAAAGAATATGGGAAGGATTTTGTCGCTTTTATTTATTATTATATTTATGACTAGGTCCATTACGAATATTCACTAACATCAATATGATAGTTATACCCGCAGATCACACTTGACCTCTTCATTTTCCGGACAAAAACATCCATTACCTCTACAAGATTAAAAAGACATAACAGAGCAATATTGAAGCATATTTATTGCTAACACTTCAAACGCTCACAGAATATGGAAAATCCAAAGTTTTGTAGCAGCCATTAATAGTAATCACATGAGGACACGGGGCGTTATGGTTGCCAGTAACAAGCTGCCCGGAAACGTCACAGAGAAATAATAGAGAATGCGTCATCCATACAGTTGCATGTCTTCAAGAAATTACTTCCTGCAAAATCAGTTTTTTTCTCTTTCAGTCTTGCAATCAAATTATCTTTCAACTGAGGTCGAATGATTATCTATCAGTAAGATTGAAATAGATTTCCATGCATGCCATGAACTGCACCCTCTGTAATATGCTGGTCTTTCCTTACCAGCCATAAATTGAATCCTACAAAGAAACAGAGAGGGTTGTGGCATCAAATTTATTTCACAGCAGGAAGAAATCATGTGTTTATGCCTAAGCTGGGGACTAAGCTGATGTTGACCAATGAGGTTAAATGAACCTGACATGAATGCTCTACGACATATCTACAAGCTGAATTTGATCGGACTGTATGAACATGTTATGGCAAGCGTCTGTCATTATTGCCATCTCTACAATCGAGGAGAATCTTTTTACGACGAATTTAAACAGCTTCGAAGGACGCTTGTTCAAATTGTGTTCGATGGGGATCACAACATTCAAGGCCTTAGTTGTTGATGGAAGGTATGAGGACGGGCACTTGAAAATGTGACGCTTTGATAACAAAAATAGTGTTCCAACAATTCACTCTTTGTGTTCCCGTACTTGTTCAAGTCAACAATTGACTTGCCTTTGCATGTGTTTGTGACGGTAGCTTTTCGCGGACACTTGGTATCATCACTATTTGAATCGTACAATTGAACTGCTTTTAGCAGAGATTTATTTTTGCATATGGAAATAATGTCACCGCTTTCATTTACATATCACCATCACCTAAATAGTCACTCAGTCCACATTTGGATAAATTTTAATAAACTATATTTTGTAATATTTAAATAGGTTAAAACGACAATACCAAAAATATAGTTGTTTATTCTAAAAGCGGTTATACAATCCAATAACACTAATTATGGAACGTAGACAGCTTAGTGTCCATCGTCACAATAACGTAGTGCTGAGGATGGGAGTCCAAGTGACACCACCCCCTCCCCGTGCCGCTCCCTGCATCCTGCTCTGTCACCTGCCTTCACATAAAAGCGTTTCTAAACGCCCCTGAGTCCACTGCTGGAGTACTTGTGTGTTCTGATGTAATCGTCCACTGCTGGAGTACTTGTGTGTTCTAATGTAATCGTCCACTGCTGGAGTACTTGTGTGTTCTGATGTCATCGTCCACTGCTGGAGTACTTGTGTGTTCTGATGTCATCGTCCACTGCTGGAGTACTTGTGTGTTCTGATGTAATCGTCCACTGCTGGAGTACTTGTGTGTTCTGATGTAATCGTCCACTGCTGGAGTACTTGTGTGTTCTGATGTCATCGTCCACTGCTGGAGTACTTGTGTGTTCTGATGTAATCGTCCACTGCTGGAGTACTTGTGTGTTCTGATGTAATCGTCCACTGCTGGAGTACTTATGTGTTCTGATGTAATCGTCCACTGCTGGAGTACTTGTGTGTTCTGATGTAATCGTCCACTGCTGGAGTACTTGTGTGTTCTGATGTAATCGTCCGGGTGAACTTAGTCGTGAAACTACTCCCATGCTTCAGTGTGTTCTCAGTTAAGAGGAAAATGGGGCACTTGGGGGAAGTGCCCAAAGTGTCGTTTTTTAACAAAACATTAACTAATAGGTTTAGCAGGGCAACTGTGGGGGACATTTCCCCAGACGCTGAATCATTACATGAAGTAACAATGGCTTTAGGTTAAACCATGTAGGACCAACCAGACCTCACAGCTCATGCCTAATTAAGTTACATTAAGTGAAGTAAACTGTTCGTCTGTCATTCTTAGACCCATCAATTCCTCTCACTAACTCACTGTTTACTAGAAAATGTGCTTCGTGAGAACAGCTCCTTACAAGTCGCATTTCTTCAATTCGTTAATCTGCCCACAATCAACAGTTCTTGAAATATTGTGACCCAGACGATATGCCATTTTCACAATCAACCATGATTGACCAACATTTTTTGGACGCTAAGTAATCTTTCAGTGCGATTCCTTTCATGTTCTTGAACGTTACATGTCTCTCCCATCTGGTCCAGACAGTGTTGATATACAACTAGCGAGGGATGCCTTGACCAACAGTTTAACCACAGATTTGTTTTGTGTTGTGGGTGAAATTAAATACAGTAAACTACGTTTATATCGAACACGCTTATAACGAACTGACGGATATAACGAAATGTGTTTTGACCCCTCCATTTGCTGTTTATTTGCTGTAGTTATGCTGTATATATGTCTGTAACGAACCACGGTTAAAACGAACCAAAATTAGTGGTCTCTTTGAGTTCGTTATAACCGTAGTTTAATGTAGTTACATACTTCGACAAACCAGTCTCGCCACATTGTTCAAATACTCGATCAACAGATATCATTCTGACATACCCTGAATAATATTGACGGCTGCTTTGTGCAGTAGTCAGTCACTCGCTGAAATGCAAGTTATATTGGCAGGTAAACACTAACTTCTCCACAATTAGGAATAATATAATGATGTTTGTGAATTATGATGATTGTGGCCTTTGATCGTAGATAAACACGAACCCTTCAACACACCTGGTCACGGTCAACTGTTGATTAGCATTATGCAAATGCCACCGGTGATAACCTTATTCATACCGTAACTCGTATCTCGTTTTCAATTCCACCAAGGGCACACCAATGAAGATGGCCACATGACACTGTAACAGACCGCCTCCGTGGTCTAGTGGTTGAGCGTCCGCCCGGAGAGCGGAAAGTCCGCGGTTCGATCCCCGGCTGCGTCATAACAAAAGACCGCCGTCCTATTGCTTGAATATTGCTGAGTGCGGCGTTAAAAACAAATAAAATCATAACAAAAGACGTTAAAAGATGCTACTTGTTGTCAAAACAGGGACTGGTCGGCTCGGAGTCAGTATACTGAGTCTGAGTGGGGTATTCATGTTAAACTGCCCCATGGTATCTCAGTGAGCCATCACTATAAATCGGCATCAGTCCGGATTAGTACAAGCAGCCACACACACGTGCATGCACGTCGCTACAAATGAGTGAGTGCGTGAATATGATTTTACGCCGCTTTTAGCAATATTCGAGCAATATCACGGCGGGGGACACCACAAATGGGCTTCACACATTGTACCCATGTCGGGAATCGAACCCGGGTCTTCGGCATGACGAGCGAAAGCTTTAACCACTAGGCTACCCGACCGCCCCTCGTCGCTATAAAAGCGCAATAATATTGGACGCCACGTTGAACCCTGTTTCGGATCATTTAGTCCGTTATACGATTTCCGAGAACCCTGAACCGAGTTGCATCGGTACCGTGGAACTGGTCCCCTGATGACCACAGCTGCAGAATTGTAGCGGATTGCTGACATTGGATGCCATTTTCCATCGCTAGTTCTACATGACACAATCAACATAGTGTGTCAGTATATAGCCGATGGTGGATGTGTAGAAACATGAACCTCACTATAACGTGGAGTGATCTGAGCCGTGGTTCTCGATATAACGGGATCTAACTTTACCAATTGGAGTCCATTTAATAGACAACAGGTGATGCCGATGAATATTTTATTACAATTTTTTTTTTTTCAGCGCAAACCCTCGGGTCCGAGACTTAATATGAAACTTTTATCATTACAAGTTGTGACACAATAGTGAAATGATAGCGACAAAACCCTTTCCATATTCATAAGAAATCTCTGCCAAAGCAGAATCGATTGTACTATTCCGACTATATGACAAACACGTGTTTATGAATCACTGTCCAATAGTGATGATACCAGGTGATCGCGAAAAGGCATTTACAACATAAAGCCCAGTTTCAATCTTGCCACGACATTGATATCGAATACATGAACTAACATAAAGGTTATTGGTTTAATTTTTTCTGTTGAATATTTATTCCCATGGCATGGGTTTGAATGTTAGATGTGAGAGTTGGACTTGTATCATGGTTCGGTATATGTTTGATGAAAAAACTCCGACACAGTACTCTCAGAAAAAAAATGTTCTTTTAATTAGTCAATCCATCTTTATTCATGATGCTGATGAAGCCAAAGGCCTATAGTCTGGGTGTGTTAGAAATTCCTACACTTTCCTATATTCAGTTTCTGTACAATCACACGTCATTAACTTAGAAAATGTGTTGGCATTTGGATTGTGGTAGCAATAGTTATTCAGATATTGTGCTCTTAACATTGGACACTGGACACAGAAACATAAAAAGTGATCTTCAGGTTTACAATTTCTAGAATCTATGTTCTCTTTAAATACCCAGATGTTATTTCGGTCACCTATGGTCTTTAAGCGCTGCTTGTTTGATATCGAGTTTCACAGCATCACGTGTGACCATATCGAGATTCTTTTGACGAAGGATGCTGTGCCCAGACATTCGAGTAAACATCTCACTATAGATCTCCTATAACAAGAGCAACGACTGGCGTAAACTAATTGAGCAATGTGTGCATGTGTATATTATATCTCTGAAAGTCTTACTCGATAAACATACGTCCCACCGATTTTGTCTGTTTGTTTAACGACGCACTCAACAATATTCCAGCTATATGACGGCGGTCTGCAAATAAACGAGTCTGGACCAGACAATCCAGTGATTGATATCATGATCATCCACGCAATTGACTTGCATGAACAAAGTCAGCAAGCCTGAAAATCCGATCCTGTTTGTCGCCTCTTACGTAAGCATGGGTTGCTGAAGACCAATCCTAACCCGGATCTTCACGGGTCGAGGTGACATCACTAAGCTGGATGCCATGGGGTCCGTGTCATGGAATATTCATAGGAGGTCTCGTCACTGTCACTTAGAATTTTGTGTTATATATATATTTGTATATGTATATTTGTAATTGATGACCGATTGATTGTAGAGAATTGCACTTCGTATGGTATATGTTATCGACTTGGTGATGCAGATCGATATCGTAGGCGTGTACGGCTTTAGTGAAACCCACGAACACGGCTGTAGTTCTCAAAGTGAGTGAGTGAGTGAGTGAGTGAGTATGGTTTTAAGCCGCTTTAAGCAATATTCCAGCAATATTACGGCGGGGGACACCAGAAATGGGCTTCACACATTGTACCCATGTCGGGAATCGAACCCGGGTCTTCTGCGTGACGAGCGAACGGTTTAACCACTAGGCTACCCGACCGCCCCTGGTTCTCAAAGACCAATGAGTATATTCGCAGCAAATCTGGGATTCGAACCTTGAGTTTTTTAAGGCGACATGTAACTACAATTATACGTGAATACTGGCACATAGTCGTATGTTTTTAAATCACATTTTACTTGAATCGGCGACCTTTCAGAATGAACTTTAACGCGACAAAATGAGTGACAGAATGGCGTTCTGTTGTTACAAATGAGTTTCTCGTAAAGCGACAGTTAACTCCGCTGTTTAACCACGTGTTATTGTGGCTGAAACCCCTGTGTAACCAGACACATGTAGTCGCGATTGCAGAATAAAGATTGACGCAACACTTTGCAAGTAGGTAGTAATCGAATATCCGTGTACTACTGACAACCGTCAATCAGTGTAATTGAATTGCCACAGACATGAACTCAAGTCTATGTACATGACGTCCACGGTGTAGCAGATTCATACTGAGGGGTTGAATAATAATAAACAGGAAATTCAGGTATTGACACCCTCACACGAAGAATCATGTCAGACAATAGATCCCATCACCCTCGCCCTTCCCTTATATTTACCAATCATATTGGGAGGACGTGGTTTGGAGCTCTTCATGATAGAATTGTTTGTGCACTTTTGCACACATTTTTTTGTCTGATGATCCTCTTGTGAAGCATGTCAAGACTCATGATGAAAACAAGGCATTCCACAGTTTCCGTAAACGAGCAAAGGATGTAGGACATAATCTCAATGTCGGTGTTGATTTTGTTGTTGGTTCTGTACTGCTGGACGGTACAGAAATGCATGTCAACCAAGCGAAGTGCCATATCAAGTCGGCCCAGACTCGGGTTTTCAAGGAGAGGCTATCTGAACGACCACTGCATCGAGTTTGTGTGCTGTGTGTTGAGAACCCTGCAGAGTCCTTCGCATGGATGAAACAGAAGGTTTTCTGTATGCTGCTCAGGACCAGTCATTTCCAACTCGAAACCGTCAATGTGTGATTTTGCATCAAAATGTAAATATGAAATGTAGATTATGTAATGAATTTAATGAGACTGTCCAACACATTGTCAGTGGATGCCCAGCTTTGACACAAACACAGTATCTTAAGCAACATGATGCAGTGGCTCGATTTTATTATCGTCTTCGCAATGCTTGTGTTTTTGACACGGAGGTCCATCCATGGTACGACCCAGAATATTTAGAGGGCGTCATGGAAAATGATTAATATAAAATTTCTTTAGATATGGCCCGTTTATAGCCTCAGACGTATCCAGGCCAACAAATCTGATCTTGTCCTTTTTGACAAATCCAATTAAATCATTTATATCATTGAATTTTCTGTCCCTTTTGACACTAATGTGATTGACAAGAGGAAAAACACGGCAAATAAGCGGACCTCACTTTCGAAATGTCGCGCTTGCATCCTTACTACCAAGTTGTCCGACTCCCCATTGTTCTCGGTGCCTTAGGTTTGGTACCTCCCAATCTAATAACTGACATTGGGAGAGTACCCGGGTTTGCTACCAGGAATACAGCCCTTCTGACAATCTGAGTAATGCAGAAGGCTGCAGTGTTGGGGAGTCTTCACATTCTCCGAAAAGTTGTTGGTGGGTTTGACTAGGCAGCGCTTCCTGGGAGAAGTCCCCTTCGCTGTCTGGGCTGCGTGTAGAGGGGCAAGGGCCCTGAGCTGGTGACGAGCCTAACCAACCTGACTGTGTCAGGATCACCCAAACCTTCTTTGCTGCATTATTTATTTTAATCTGCAAATATTAATCATATTTTTTGGATGTCTATAATTCAAATTAAAAGAAAATGATCACATTTGCCCAAAGTTTAATGTATTATTACGATAACACTTCCTCCTATCGTAAGTACTATATTTTATATGCCCTCGTATGGGAAGTGAAAGGTGAAAAAATGTTTCCAGAATTAATTCCACTGCAATATCTGGCTCTTGAGTTTGTGGCAGGGTTATAACCACTTGACCATCCCCAGTAGACAAGAACCCTCACGTAAAAGGAAAAAGGCCACGCCATGCGATTGTGTGAGATTGTTGAACAATTAGTGTCAGGCTCATGAGAGTCTGCAACAACATAGAACTAATACGAACTGACAAAATGAGTTATGTCAAATTGCTCCATTAGCGATTGCGTAAAATGTCAAATTTGAAATGTCATGGGGTGCGAATTAGTGAAGACATAAAAAACCCGAAATTCCCTGCATGTCTCCTGACTATCAAGCCCCACGTGTTAGCTAAAGTGCCGGACAAAAGAAAGTATACATCTATGTCAGATGGGGTCTAGAATTAAAACGAACAGGAAAGGGTTATTCGAAGATTATGTATTTCATACGGGTAGCATCAGCGATTTTACACGCATCATAATGAGTTTCTCACAACAGGTGAGCCTTGTAACGATTTCATAACGTTTGTGCTTTTTTGGTCAAATCCAATTTTCAAGTGAGTACTTTCTTTTGCCCGGCAGTGTAGCATCAGACTATCTGGAGGAGGTGGTATTGTCGACCTGATCAACCCTCTTCTATTGCTGGTTTAGATTATCGATATCGGACCAAGCAGTATAACAGTTTTATTGCTGACGTAAACCTAATGCATACTGCCATAATCCTGAGGTCATACAGGCTGCTTCTCGTGTCTCTTAACCAAACAATGGTACCTAGCGCTAATAAACTTTCAACCTATATACGGGGGGCACGGGTGGCCCAGTCCTTTAAGGCGCCGCGATTCGCTTTGCAGAGTTGCGTCCCTTAGGCACGCCAGAAATCTATGATTGTGGGTTCGAATCCCGGTTCGCCCCGATTATGTTTCTAGGTTTGTCAGCACCATACCCGTGTTCGTGATTTCACCGAAGTGGTAAACGTCCGAGACCTGCATCACTTCGGGCTTTCCTCCCACATTAAGCTGACACGCCGTGATATAACTGGAATACTGTTAAAAGCGGCGTTAAACCCAACTCACTCACTCACTCACTCAACATATATACTGAACAAAATAGTTGGAGATCATGACTATTTTTGGGATATTTTTTGTAGTGAAGACGAACAACACAATATCCCCAAAACAGTTCATGGGCCCTAACTTGTTGTGTTCAGTATTTAATATTGTCACCCTCGGACACGTTGTGTGAACAGTAAATCATGGCCACAGGCTATCCATCATTAAGTATATCAGTATTACAGGAGTGTTGTATCGTGTCATGTCACGCCAACATACAGACGTTTTTGTATGTCATGACATGTTATGTCATGCCACATACCACATCATGTCATGTCATGTCATCTAAGCAGCCAGAGATCCTCACAATTGCTTTTATTATAGGCATGAAGGTTTTTGGTAATAATTTAGTTACTTTCCTTTCAGCTGCACAAACTGTCAGCCGTTTCTGACAGCGTCTCCTCACCCGTAAAGATCCGGGAAAAATATGTCTTCAACAACTCATGCTTGTTGTAAAAGTTGACTATGCTCGTAGTAAGAGCTAGCCGACTTGATTGGGTGGAGGCTCGCTAACTTGGTAGATGCATGTCATCGTATCCCTGTTGCGTGGATCGATGTTCATGATGTCAATCACTGGATTGTCTGATCCAAGCTCGATTATTTACAGACCGCCGTCCTATAGCTGGAATATGCTGAGTGCGGCGTTAAACAGAAAACAAACAAACGACAGCGTCCCCTCGAGTGTTTGTTGTAACAATATCTCTTCACAATAGATACTTTCTGATCTGTTCCGAACTGCATGGCTCCGTCATATCCAGCTATCAATATTTTTTGTCACATTTTCTTACAAGGACATAACGCATGTGACCCAATATTTGAATCAGTGATTGAGCGAATGTTGTTAAACATCGCAATCAGCGTTGTTCCAAATATATGAACGCCACATGTAATAATGGAGTCTGGACCAGACAAACCAGTGACAAATACCAACCAAGAAGCATGAGCGAAGATGTACCCATTCCGCGCCAATACACAAGTCACTGTCCGGGGTAGAATAGGTCTTCAGCAACCCATGCGACTAACAGGATCGGGTGGTCAGGCTGGCTGACTTGGTTGATGCATGGCATTGTATCCCAAATGCGAAGATCCTTTTACTCGCCTGGGGCTACTAGGTACCAGTTCTACCCTGGAATCACCAAGTGGATGAATACGGTATTCGCAAGCAATGATAAAGTGGTAAGATATGCTGACTGTTATATCTTATATGGCTGAAACTGCTTTAACTGTGTAAATAAAAGCGAAAAACCCATTCCCATCACCATGAGAAAACCCAGAGTCCATTATACGAGTCCGACTACACCATAAGCATGTGTTTATGAATCACTATTAAATAGTGATGACACTAGGTGTTTATGAATCACTATTAAATAGTGATGACACTAGGTGTTTATGAATCACTATTAAATAGTGATGACACCATGTGTTTATGAATCACTATTAAATAGTGATGACACCATGTGTTTATGAATCACTATTAAATAGTGACGACACTAGGTGTTTATGAATCACTATCAAATAGTGATGACACCATGTGTTTATGAATAACTATCAAATAGTGATGACTCCAGGTGTTCGTGAACAGGTGAGACATGCTATCCGTCCAGTATATTCAATCCAGAAGCAGGTCTTCCTGCAGCATGTCTATTCTTGACAAAATGTTCTTGATTACAATTATTGACATACTTGCACTGGTGACTGACATGTGAAACAACCAATCAGATGTCAGATGCTATGTCCATTACCCACACATGTACTGTACGGCTCCAGGAATTGTTGTCATTGTGTTCCTCTCGTGTCACACGGCCCATACATCGGAGTGTAAGGAAGCCACTGATCCTTACTTCGTGATTTCTCCTGGAGCTAACACGTGGTCTTTGTGCTGAAACCTAATCATCTTCAAGGCAGGTTTCCCCTTCGGTTTTAATCTTCCTTTATGTGAAGATAGTTCTTTGTTGTGAATAATTGTCATCTTTGTGATCTTCACAATCCTGCTATGATGGTGATTCGTTTTCAAATTAGTTCTATCTGCTGAATCTCACGTCTTCATTAAGGTTTACTATCAATTCTCAGTATGTCTGGATAGGTGAGCTCTGATAGATACACCACGGCTACATATTGTCAGATTACATGTGTGTGTGTGTGTGCGTGCGTATTCATGTTGGTAGAGCAATACTCATCCTCCGACAGATTAGCATTATCATGACAACAACGTTATAAGCAGGCTCACGTGAGGCTACTGCAAGAGTAAATACGATCACAGACATCAATCCTATTTCGTGACGGGATATCGTCCATGGATAGTGACAGAGCTACAATGGTCTTGTTCAGGCACAGGACTTATGGGCTTCAGGGACTGGCAACGATGGATGGTATAACTGTAGATGACACCTGACAACTTCATCTGGGGAATAAATTGTCATGAGGATGTCCCCACGTAATGGTGATGGGTCAAAACTTGTAACTGTACTTGACGTCACGCCATAACTATATCGACGCGGTAAACAGAATAAATTCAAATAATTCGACAAATAAGTTTAAGTTAGTTTCTGTTTCGTGTCCTGTCACGCACCTATGTTTTAGATATCTGGAAAGAAATTATTTACACTTCTTTGTGTTTCGTCTTTGAAATGGCATACATTTTCAATTCTTACTAATGAAACTTGGCTTTATCAGAATACAGTTGGGTTATGCTCTTTGTCTTTTCTTCTTTGATGAAAACAGTTTTTAATTTCATCCACAATACAAACGAAATCCCAAAGAAATCAGTGATTGAACTGTGGGTCAAGGCAAACCTCACTGGCCGCCATCTCATCCATGAAGATCGATATTGTCTGGGCCAGTATAGAGAGATATATAACGTGGCAGAAAACTTGATTGGAGTTATACATGAAAGGGATCGCATTGAAAGATTTCCAAGCGTCCAAAGAATGTTGGTCAATCATGGTTGATTGTGAAAATGGCATACCGTCTGGATCACAATATTTCAACAACGGTTGATTGTGGGCAGGTTAACGAATTGTGCAATATGGGCTTTGTAAGGAGCTGTTCTCACGAAGCACATATTCTAGTAAACAGTGAGTTATTGAGAGGAATGGATGGGTCTAAGTATGACAGACGAACAGTTTACTTCACTTAATGTAACTTAATTAGGCATGAGCTGTGAGGTCTGGTTGGTCCTACATGGCTTAACCTAAAGCCATTGTTACTTCATGTAATGATTCATCGTCTGGGGAAATGTCCCCCACAGTTGCCCTGGTAAACCTATTAGTTAATGTTTTGTTAAAAAACGACACTTTGGGCACTTTCCCCAAGTGCCCCATTTTCCTCTTAACTGAGAACACACTGAAGCAAGGGAGTAGTTTCACGGCTAAGTTCACCCGGACGATCACATCAGAACACACAAGTACTCCATGGGAGTGGTTCACCCGGACGATTACATCAGAACACACAATTATTCCAGCAGTGGACCCAGGGGCGTTTAGAAACGCTTTTCGTGAAGATAAATGACAGAGCAGAATGCAGTGAGCAGCACGGGGAGGGGGTGGTGTCACTTGGACTCCTATCCCTCAACACTACGTTATTGTGACGATGGACACTAAACTGTATACGTTCCATAGTTAGTATAATTGGATTGTATAACCGCTTTTAGATTAAGCAAATAGCCTTACATTATTGTCGTCCAACCCATTTGTGATATCCCTATTGGTAAGTAAACAATATTATTACATATACTATTAAATTATAAATAAGTTATGTAGGTGAGGTGAGGTGAAATTGGGTTTAACGTCGCGTCCAAGATTATTGCACTTATATAGCGACGTGCATGCATGCACGTGTGTGTGTGTGTGTGTGTGTGGCTGCTTGTACTAGTCCGGACTGATGCCGATTTATAGTGCTAGCTTACTGAGATACCATGCCGCAGTTTAACATGAATATCCCACTCAGACACAGTATACTGACTCCGAGCCGATCAGTCCTTGTTTTAGCCCCTTAATGCCGAGCGCCAGGCAGGGTAACAACAAATAAGTAATGTAGGAATCAATAGAAATCAAATGATATTATAGAATACATATTTATATACGTCACGGCCGGGGACACCACAAATGAGCTTCACATAATGTACCCATGTTGGGAATCGAACCCAGGACTTCACCGAGAGGAGCGAACGCTTTATCCACTAGGCTACCTCACCGTCCCGTGATACAATGGAAGGCTGTAGAAGTGTTGATAGAACGATGGTAGACAGGAAGATGACTAGACGATGTAAAGGTCGCAAGATAGAAGGACAAATGTAATTTTGCCGTGATAAATCGCCCCAGATCGTTTGAAGTTAATATATCACAAACAGACTGTTACCTGTCTTCTGTTTGAACGTAATGTAATTTAACGTAACTGCCACACACATGCGCATGGACGGGAGACAAGTTACAGATCAGAACACGTTGAAAGCAGCTTCTGTCTTTCAGAAAAAGAAAAACATTACTCATCAAAGCTTTGTGAGTGTTTTTATATTTGATATAATAGTTCTTCTTAATTTAGAAAATGCTGCAACATTAGAGTACCTTCAAAGCAAATGCCCCTTCCACTGTTTCCATGGCATGATATATCGATAGCTATCCTTTAATGTTCGCCGTTATATCTGTGATGGGAGCACGCTACTTTGTTATCGCCCAGCATCCTCTGAAGTAACTTTATCTCCACCAACAATATCAAGGAGTTATTGCCACTGAAAAAACGTGCCTCCGGGGTGGGCATCGGAATGATAGGCACCTGACCAACACTGGCGATCCGGTGAAGGTGGCGACAGTGTTCGTTTTGTGATTGTGTGACTTTCCTGCACGCAACAATTAGCGGAGTCCCAAGAGAAAAACTCCAAAACTTTATTAAAAACGTGTTGCGTTACATCGCTTTATTGTAACTCAGTTTAAATGCCAATGACTTTGCATGTCAATATCAACATGTGTGGGACGCATTGGCAATTATTTAGGTGTGGAACAGCGGTGTTGGAAAAACAAAGATGGACCTTGACCGCCATAGACCAACGTAGACCAACATAAACCAGAACATACCAGTACCGACAAAGTTGACCAGCATAGATCGGCTGAGACAGAGACCAATACAGACCAAGACGGACAAGCAAAGACGAGCACATACCAGCACAGACTTGCATAGGCCGGTAGAGGCCAACACAGGTCAGCACACACCAGCACACAGCGCATAGACCAATACAGACCGAGATGGACAAGCAAGGACGAGCACATACCAGCACAGACTTGCACCAGCCGGTAGAGGCCAACACAGGTCAGCACAGGCCAGCACACAGCGCATAGACCAATACAGACCGAGATGGACAAGCAAGGACGAGCACATACCAGCACAGACTTGCAACAGCCGGTAGAGGCCAACACAGGTCAGCACAGGCCAGCACACAGCGCATAGACCATGCGTATAGAGCAGCACATACAATGATTGTTTATTTAAATTAGTTACATGGGGATTCATTCGACTTGGAACATCTAAACAGGAGAAGGATGAACTGTTTTTATATTTCACCGATTGCAAGTGATGTATTCACCTAAAAAGGACACGTGTACCCTTTTCGCGAACACCTGGTGTCATCACTGATATTTACTGATCTATTCATATAATAAGCACAGCTATTTTGCCCCTTACGACCATTGGAATCTGAGTCGTCGGATAATCGAGGCTGCTTATTCTATGACCTTAGCGTTTTATATTTACAATAGATTAAATCCCGAGAGACGCTTAACTAACAGTGACGTATGTAAACATATTCAGAGAACTGTTTGGATTGAAGAACAAAGGGAAATAAAAATCTCATTTTTTACTCTTTCACAAAATCCGTGAACATTGAAATAAAAGAAATATGGGACCTAACATAGACCAGCACAAACCAGTACAGACCAACCAGGCAAGCATAGACCAGCACAAACCAGTACAGACCAACCAGGCAAGCATAGACCAGCACAAACCAGTACAGACCAACCAGGCAAGCATCGACCAGCACAAACCAGTACAGACCAACGAGGCAAGCATGGACCAGCACAAACCAGTACAGACCAACCAGGCAAGCATGGGCCAGCACACACCAGTACAGACCAACCAGGCAAGCATGGACCAGCACAAACCAGTACAGACCAACCAGGCAACCATAGAGCAGCACAAACCAGTACAGACCAAACAGGAAAGCATGGACCAGCACAAACCAGTACAGGCCAAACAGGCAAGCATGGACCAGCACAAACCAGTACAGACCAAACAGGCAAGCATGGACCAGCACAAACCAGTACAGACCAACCAGGCAAGCATAGACCAGCACAAACCAGTACAGACCAAATAGGCAAGCATGGACCAGCACAAACCAGTACAGACCAAACAGGCAAGCATGGACCAGCACAAACCAGTACAGACCAACCAGGCAAGCATAGACCAGCACAAACCAGTACAGACCAACCAGGCAAGCATGGACCAGCACAAACCAGTACAGACCAAACAGGCAAGCATGGACCAGCAATGACCAGAAAAGGCCAAACAGGCAAGCATGGACCAGCACAAACCAGTACAGACCAAACAGGCAAGCATGGACCAGCACAAACCAGTACAGACCAACCAGGCAAGCATAGACCAGCACAAACCAGTACAGACCAAATAGGCAAGCATGGACCAGCACAAACCAGTACAGACCAACCAGGCAAGCATAGACCAGCACAAACCAGTACAGACCAAATAGGCAAGCATGGACCAGCACAAACCAGTACAGACCCACCAGGCAAGCATGGACCAGCACAAACCAGTACAGACCAAACAGGCAAGCATGGACCAGCAATGACCAGAAAAGCCAAACACAACCACCATAGACAAGGGCAGTTTGTGAAACAAGACCCAGCAGGTCCCGTGATTAAATGGTTATAGTGACAGTGTACACAGCTAATCCAGGGATATCGAGACCTATACTCTGGTGGGCGGCAACACGTTGATACAGACTCACCCAGGAACAGTGCCTGTACCCGTGCATAGTACAGTACTGTACTGACTAGCACTAATAGGCATCACGTGACACTGATAGCAGAATACACAAGCCATATCGATTGTCTCCAGCTATATCAAATTGTTCTGAAAGTAGCCTCAATCCAGTTTTATCTTCTGGATTTATGTATCTATATGGTACTGACTGTGAATTGAACGTTACTTTGTGTTTTCCATTAAATGTCATACCCCTCATAGCTGTGACAGGGAACTTTGCTTCAACTGTGTCTGTTAGTATTTGAGAAAAGAACTTAGTACCGGGCACAAACAAGAATTGACTTTAAAATTTGATTTGACCAAAATTGATTTTTTTGTAATTGTTCCATAGCGATATTTAAGTGACTACAATTGCCTCCCAGCTTCTTTACGGCATATGTCATGACTCAGCTCTTGACTAAGCATCTCCCCGAGACAAGTGAGGTAACAGACTTTAAAAGTCCAGTTCCCGCACCAAGAGGTGGAATCTGATTGGTCAATATGAGAAGCTTAGAACACAACTCGTAATAGCCACTGGTGGTGCTACGATCGAGCATTGAAATTCCAGTCTAGTTCGGCAAGGGTTGAAACTGGTCAGTCAGTGAACTCCCTTGCCTCGGGAAGATGTTGACTAAGCTGCCGGGGAAACGAAAGTAGACACTTCAAAATTGGATTTTGCCAAAAGATTACAAACGTTTTTAAAACGTTACTAGACTGAAAACAGTCGCCGAAAATCACTGCAATCGTAAGGTCATAAAGACAACTATGATACCCGTATCAATACATCGCCATTGAATAAGACCCGTGAAGATCCTGGGTAGACTAGGTCTTCAGCAACCCATCCTTGCCGTAAAAGGTGACTATGCTTGTCGTAAGGGGCGACTAACAGGATCAGTCGGTCAGGCTCGCTGACTTGGTTGATGCATGTCATCGTATCCCAATTACGTGGATCGATGCTCATGATATCAATCACTGGATTGTCTGGTGCCGACTAGGTTATATACCGCCGTCATATAGCTGGAATATTGCTGAGTGTGGCGTTAAACAACAAACAAACAAACAAGCAAAAAAACAAACAAACAAACCATTGAATAACCATTTCTTGTTTGTTTCATTTTAGCCACCATCAAACAGTTTTGTATACTTTCCGTATACTGTCTCATGCCCGGAAGTTTATGTGCAAAATAAAAAGTAAATCAACACATGAGTTCCCACGTTTGGACCGAAAGATCGAGTGTAGCACATGTTGAATACATGTTCAGATAATCAGCATGCCTACCCACATGATATAGCAACACACACACACACACACACACACACACACACACACACACACACACACACACACACACACAAAACACACAAAAAACACACACACACAAAACACACAACACACACACACAACACACAACACACACACACACAAAAAAAAAACCACACACACACACACACACACACACACAACACACACACACACACACACACACAACCACACACAACCACACAACCACACACACAACACACACACACACACACACACACACACACACACACACACACACACACACACACACACACACACACACACACATACACACACACACACACACACACACACACACACACACACACACACACTGTAAAATAAATGCCAGGCCAGGCAACTACCTCAAGTTTCCAAACTGAAAAAACAAATGAAATGTATGGAACTCGGTTTCCAAGTGTTATTTCAAAGCACGCACTGTGATGTTTTCCTCCCGGGATATTACCGGTCTGTACGAAACAAACATATTATGGTTGGTAAAAGTATTATATTACACTTTTACTCCTGTTCCTATTAATAAAAGCGATAAAAGACTTTTCATAATCATAAACACTCTCTACTAAAACAAAATTACGCTTTTATCATAAGGACGTGTTTATGAATCATATACATATCATCATATAATAACATAACACAATTTAAAAATGAATATTGTAACTCAATTTTGGAATGATTGATATATTGTTGCAAATACCACATATTAGATTCCAGCCTTCCTTTCCCTGTGCATTGTCAACAGCTGCCATTATTATAAATGTATGCATATAACCCGTGAGTGGGATTTTGTCAAGAGTGCATCGAATGACGTCACATCTGCTGTCTCCGTCTGACCCCACCCCGGAGACAACTAAATAAATAGCGGGATTGGCTGTAAACAAACCTCGCCATTAACAGGGCGATACCACAACCAAATAAAAAAACATAGCGGGTTGTTAGTTGTTTGGCCCTCCGAAAGTATTGAAGTCTCAAGAGTCACAATAGCTTTTAGATTCACATGACACTAGAAAAAATCATTGTGATTTAATCCTTGCGACGTCAACGGCAATATAATATCCAGAAAAAAAGATAGTCGGAATGTCTGTCATCAACATTTCTATTTTCAATTTTTTAAAGTATTAAGTTTCTGTTTCCTCTTTGGTGTTGCACACTGGCAATAGCGGTCTGGGTGGTACGTACCACACCCTTTAGAGAATTACTAGGTATTGTCTGTACATGTGTATGTCGCTAGGGGTGTAAGTAGTAGTAAGCAAAGGTAACAAAACTCTTTCCACGATCGCGATGGGAAATCTGTGCAAAGAGCATAGTTCATTGTACGATTCAGACTATTTTATAAGCATGTGTTTGTGAACCAAAAGGTGAAGACACCAGATGTTCGCGAAAGGTATCATGTCCCACTGGTAACACCCGTCACAAACACATGCACAGGCAACTCAAGCGGTCAAGTGTTCACCTGACGAAACGGAAACTGATGCATCAAATTTGGAAATGTCCACATTTTTGTATAACACCCTTTGAAGGCTTTGGGTGTTGTATCCCGGAAAAACATCCCGTGGAGTTAATGTTAGCGTCGAATTACTTGGTAGTTACTTGAAGCAGACAATCAACAATGAACATCACGGTGACCGCATGTATGCATGAGTGTATCGCCCTGCATTCTGATCGACGTCATGACTGTCTACATCATCTGTAATGTTGTCATCAACGCTAGAGTATCCCTTACTGCCGCCAATGTGTATTGATATTCCATTTAGACTCGACTTACATCATGTATCTCCTGCACTTAATAACCTGTTTATGTACATGTGCTTGATGGAAACGTGCCGCTATGCAATACGTGTCGTATTCTCCAGAACTAGAAAAAACTATCATTCATCTGCTGTTTTATATCCTGTACAATCAATACTCATCATCGCCTTATCGCAGGCCAACACAGAATGAAAGCAACCCGCCCCCCCCCCCCCCCCCCCCCCATCGTCATCCCAGCATCAGCATATGGATCATACCTCATTGGACAATGGTTTTTTATGTTCACTGAACAGTTTTAGGGAAAAAAGTTATTGTAAAAACTCGAAGGTGGTCAGAATATTTTTAGTCCATTTTCAAAATGGAAATAGTGCGCTCGCTGGATAATATGAAAGCGTTGGAATTTTAAGTTTTCAATCAAGTTATAAAAGTCAGTCACGCAGCGGTAACAAAATGCAAATAATGCTTTTTACTTTTTAAAGAGTGGCCTTTTTATTAGATATCGTTCAAGAGGCTGTAGCTGGAGCGACAAGATGGCTGTGTGATGTGATGGAGGAGGAAACCAGTAGAGGAGAATATGGCAGGGAGGACAGTTTATTTGATGATACAGGGGTATACGTACAGCACAGAACCACGCTTCTTTATGTTCACACCAGATAGTTTAACCGTGGCTGACAGACCCTGCGGCTAGTCTCTAGAGTGTACCGTCGAGTTGCTAGCTTATTACTGTGGACTGACATATTTCCAAACAGGCATGCGTTGGGATACATTGATCCACATATTTGTCTACCTGTTCCAGCGTCGTACTGTTCAGATCGACAAAGTGGTTGACATATTCAGATAGTCCATACACCATGATATGAGGCTACACGGATTGTAGGAGACCTTACCGTGTTTTGACTCATAAATTTGTGACAAGAATCGATTATTTCGTTTACGTCTGCTTGCTGCCTTGTGAATACCAGCTCATAAGGAGCACATGGTGAGTGTGGTGAATGGATCACTGAAAATGAGATAAATGACAAGAAATCTTTTTGAAAATTTATTGAGGCCTTGAATTTTGTAATCCTAACAAAATAAATTTTGAGCCAGAGTCACATGAGAGCATGCCGGCATTGAACCTCAAACGTTATTAAATGTCACCACCAAAGGCTGGAGATGCAGGGATGGAAAGTTGTCTGTTGGAAAGATGAAGTCATCCCTCTCGTCTTGTGGAGAGCGTTTTGTCACTCTGAATCTTTATGCATAGATGTAAATATGAAACAGATGAGGCGGTCTCACTGGTCTCCTTTATTTTTAGTTCAGGTGGGTAAATCAGTGAATTGGCTATTTGACCGATATACATGAAGCGTAAGCTAAACCTCTTGGACAAATACCTTTGTTTAGATTTTGCCGATTCCGATTCGTGTGCCTGAGAACAGATCAGCAGGAGCGGGACTACAACTGGTGCCCATGGGGATGCCTACTTCTTGCCAAAATGTCATACTACCAAATGTTACACAGATGTGACCAATGAGCAAGTCCAACGTGTTTTATATTGTTTCTGTCATGTATTTGTTGAGTTGCGGGAAGGTTACTCCAAATACGCTAACCTTTTCGCGAACACCTGGTATCATCACTACTTGACAGTGATTCATAAACACGTGCTCTTGCTATAGTCGGAATTGTACCATCAGCAGAGATTTCTTTTGAAAAATAATGGAGAGTATGGAATTGTGGTATCAAAAGACACAGTTTCAACTTTATATATATAGTGAAACTTCGTTAATCCTCTCGGTACCATTTCCAGTTAAACATGCTGGTTTCCACAAGTTCCTGAGCGATGGTCATTGGGATATACATAATTTAAAGGTGGGGGTTAAGGGGGTTTGGACTGGAGGGGGTTCGGACTTAGGGGGTTCGGACGGAAGGGTCTAAGACTGAAAGGTGTTCGGACTGTAGGGAGTTTGGACTGTAGGGAGTTTAGGCTGTAGGGAGTTTAAACTGAAGGGGGTTTGGGCTGTAGGGAGTTTAGACTGAAGGGGGTTTGGGCTGAAGGGATTTCGGAATGAAAGGGGTTTGGACTGTAGGGAGTTCGGACTGAAGGGGTTTGGGCTGAAGGGATTTCGGAATGAAAGGGGATGGACTGTAGGGAGTTTGGACTGTAGGGAGTTTAGGCTGTAGGGAGTTTAAACTGAAGGGGGTTTGGGCCGTAGGGAGTTTAGACTGTAGGGAGTTTAAACTGACGGGGGTTTGGGCTGTAGGGAGTTTAGACTGAAGGGGGTTTGGGCTGAAGGGATTTCGGAATGAAAGGGGTTTGGACTGTAGGGAGTTCGGACTGAAGGGGGTTTGGGCAGAAGGGATTTCGGAATGAAAGGGGTTTGGACTGCAGGGAGTTCGGACTGAAGGGGGTTTGGACTGAAGGGGGTTCGGACTGAAGGGAGTTCGGACTGAAGGGGGTATGGACTGAAGGGGTTTGGGCTGAAGGGGGTTTGGACTGAAGGGGGTCGGACAGACGGGAGTTCTGATAACTGAGTCCGGACAAATGAGGTTTCACTTTGGCTGGTATCATGTTGCTACTTCTGTGATTTACACAACAAATATAGTATTTGAGTGAGTGAAAGATGCTGTGATTGACTACACAAGCATCTCCCCACGCCTTCAGGGCACGATCACACACATCTTGCCCCGAATCCCCACAAACAATAACCTGATATTTTGTGGCATGGTTACGTCACAATAAATTGATAATTAATAAACTTAATATCTAATCACTGACATGCAATGTGATCACGACAACACAGTAAAAGAAAAAAGACATTAGGACAACTTTGTCATCCCATGACCTAAAAAGTCTAATACTCAAAATCAGTTGAGAGTTTTCAAATGATGTCAGTAATTGTTGGACTTTGTTTATAATATATCAGAAATTGTTTCAAATCACCATGATCTTCTTTCTACACCAATATCCTGTTTCTTTTCATGATTAACTTTACAAATAAATACTTCTTTTAAAACCTAACGTGGTCGTGACATGACATAGGATGTTTCCACTTCATAGTCGTTACATCGTCGGCGTTTAGATGTAGTTTAGAATTCGCTCAATTATTGCCCGAACCGAAAAATACCACGCGAATGTATTGATTGCAATTGACATGAGTTACGTGTTTCCCTCGCATGTCGAGCAGTGATGGGATTAAAGTATCCATACTGGTACAAGAAAAACGAGAACGAGTAAGATTATACAGGACATATTGTCTGTGTTATTTGTAAGTGTCACCCCTACTAAAGGCGAGTGGAAACTTCATCGATATTCGAGCTATAAACACGGTTCCAGACCTCATGTCAAGGGACAATGGGCTACAACACAAATATCCGGGGCTGTAATTGGTGTACAGAATGTCAATATACATAATGAGTGTGGTTAATGTCAGCGAAGGTTTAATATATAATATATAATTGACACATAGACAGAAACACAGAGCAGTCTGCAGAACTGACAAGTGCGAAAACAGAATTGATACCATCTTCGATCTCTGGCACCAATCTTTGCTTTTTCCTAAATATTTCCAAGGAACCGTTTCAACACCCTGTTCCTCCTTGCGACAACGATACCAACAAGAATACCGTTACTTCATGCTTGAATTAAATAGATTTTTATTTATATATTTCAATGGCATCTCCATATGATTTACATAAATACACTTATATAAATGAATTGAAATAACTTCACAAGAGTGAAAGCATATTCTTTTTACGCTTCTCTTGAAATGTTGTGTACTTGCCCCTTGAACAATTTAAACCTTGATTTTGTAGTCAACGTTGACAACGGGCTTATGGGTATATGGAGAGGGCTCATGCAACTACTATGACGTCATAAGAAACGGGACGGCAGCGTTAACCGATAACGTCATATAAACATCCCCATTGCTCAAATGCACTGATGCCAAGCGTTGCGTCCCTTGGTTGTCACAGACTTATGGTCCTTGGTCTGTCAGCACCATACCCGACCTCGTGGGTTTCACAGATGATACATGTCTACGATGTTCTACTTCAGTCACTCACTCACCCAAAGGATTTATGACGATCTACCATACAAGTCAAACTACTGACGCCGAACCTTAAAAAGAATCCAAGAAAAATATATCTCCTCGTTAGCTAACTTGATCCATTTTGAGACATATCGTACAATTTGGTTCACATTATCTAAACCGATGTCTTAACGCCATATAATTTTCACCGCCATTTGCCTGTTACTCAAAATGAAATCTGTTCTGGCTTTGGCGTTTTACATTTACAGAATCCAAGCACTCACGACAAGTAGGCCACAAAGCTCAGATAGTTAATAAGGATAATATAACTATCTTCAGGTCTCCTTATATGTGACGCGTGTACTATACCAGTCACTTCGACATGAGACAGGCCATCTCGTCTGCACTGTGGCATGAAGACTTTCGGTAATCGTTGATCAGTGAGACTAATGGTGTTTTCTACATGATCGACTACTTGTATTATAGCCATCCAGATGGGTATGCTTGCTTTATCCAATCATCTCGGTCCGTGCGCATGGTAATGCCAAGTCTTGGAAACCATTATTTTGACAACATTTGGGTGGCCAATATCTTTACATCTGCGTTAAAAACAATCTAAGATTTGGGGTATTCTGAAGAAGAAAATATCAGCTGTGGTCGTAAGTCTTTGAAAGGCATTTAGAAGTGATACATATAAGGAACACAATTTATGGACGTTAACTTCTTTATTATGAGGAAACACAACGTTTCCGAGTATATACTTACTCCTTCATCGGGTGACATTAATTCTCTTCCTTAATTGTGGTCGTAGTTGAACATAGTGGAAATAAATATGAGCTAGAACATTTCTCGATCAGTGTGTACAGGGATGTAGTTAGACCATCTGTAGCCCAACTCTATTAGTTGGGTCGTTTAGAGCATACTAGTGTCGGTTTGATGTCGAGTTTAATGTCAGTCTGTCTGGGCAGGCTTGTGTCAATACTGCATCACGACGCCATAACGAACAAGGTAATATAGCCTCGTGGGTCAAGCTGTTATTACTGTACACACTTGACCAGGGCAATAGCCGTTATTATATTAACATAAAATCAATGGCAGTTGATTGTAGCACAAGTGGTCATATCTCTTTGGTGGCATTCATTAACGTCACCATATTTCATCAGATGTTGGCTTTCTGTTAGGACACAGGAGCAGAAGGTGCAATGTACATGAACTGCATTGGCAAAATAGAAACTTTTATCAGATGATGAGTGAGTGAGTGAGTGAGTATTGTTTTACGCCGCTTTTAGCAATATTCCAGCAATATCACGGCGGGGGACACCGGAAACGGGCTTCACACATTGTACCCATGTCGGGAATCGAACCCGGGTCTTCGGCGTGACGAGCGAACGCTTAACCACTAGGCTACCCGACCGCCCAGATGATGAAGATAGACAATGAAATAACCGAAACAACTGTTATACCCACATATACTGAAACACTATCAAAACGCATTATCATCTCTTGAAGCGTCAGACAAGATGCGTTTGTGCTATAACGGATTGCTAGCCTTTTATATGACGATATTGCTGTGTTTGATTACCTCGTGCCTAAATACAGAGAACAACTTAATTTGATTTTTGTGGCCATTTTACCAAATATTACAAACAGTCGAATTTGTTCTTTCAAAGTGTGTCAGTGTATGTGAATACATATCGGGTGAGGAATCACCATTTGTCAGCAGTTCAAGTTGTTGTAGGCATGCACCATGGGTATGTTTGCACATGTTTGTAGTTTTACATCACTAAATTAAAGCTATACCTTGAACGCGGCAAATCAATGATTGATATGCTACCGCTCAGTAACATCCACGCCGTCTCTTAAGACAAGCACTAAAAATCTATTCTAATCTGGTCCCCATAATATCAGCAATTACAACCAATCCTCTGTCAATCGAACAGGACATGCAACATGGAGTTTCCGGAATCCGTGTCTACTCGGGCCGATGAAAGGACAAGGCAATAAGCCTTGTTTATGAGCGTCCTTCACGCCCATGTGCTGTACATGTCCATTGAGGATGTAAAATGTCAAATAGACGAGTCGTAATGAGTATTTCCTATGGGAAATATCAACCGTAGTTAAAATACAACCGATGAGTGAGTGAGTGAGTTGGGTTTAACGCAGCTTTTAACAGTATTCCAGTTATATCACGGCGTGTCAGCTTAATGTGGGAGGAAAGCCCGAAGTGATGCAGGTCTCAGACGTTTACCACTTCGGTGAAACCTACGAGCACGGGTATGGTGCTGACAAACCTAGAAACATAATCGGGGCGAACCGACATTTGAACCCACAATCAGAGGTTTCTGGCGTGCACAAGGGACGCAACTCTGCAAAGCGAATCGCGGCGCCTTAGACGACTGAGCCACCCGTGCCCCCTACAACCGATGAAACAAATGTGATGATATTTCCTATAGTAAGCGATACATTGTGTAGCTACAGGCTGCAGGCTGTTTCAGAATATGGGCGAGATAAAACGTGGTATTTGGTCTTCTGTGATTGATTCGACGTGTGACATCGTTGGGTGTTAACCTGCGTTATTTAATTCTATAATTCGACACGAATGCGATAAAACCTATGTCGTTCAATTGTGACGTCGTGTGGTGACATCCAACATTTGTGCGGTCACGATGCAATTCATCCACTTGAATACGTCTCTGTAGATATACATATGTATTAGATATGATAAGTATTACATATCGAAACTTACAATATCATCATAACAGAAATGAAATGTCGACAGAATGTACCAAGTAAGGGCAATTTACATCGCGAGTGCATGGCAAGTAGAACCTTTGAATTCAACACAGCTTACACGTTCACGCACTTCATACAGTTTGCGCCAACAACGAACATACTTAGTGATCTGGGCTACTAAACGTCACCTAACTGCTGAGACTAATCGATGTTTAAGAAACCCGAGACACTTGTCTGGCAAGCATCAGACATTGATCAGCTGTTTGTCGGATCCTCCCGGATGTCGGTCAACTTCCAATATTGACATACTCTGATTCATTACAATGTTGGGTCATGGAATAGAGAGTTACACGAGGCTTGTATTGAACAACACATCATGGCACTGAATAAACGGAGCTGGTTCTTGAAGGAAATTGTTCAATTAAGAACTGACTTCAATATGTTTTAGGTTTATGAAGGTATAGAGAGTGAGTATGGTTTTACGCCGCTTTTTGCACTATTCCAGTAATATCACGGTGGGGGACACCACACATCGGCTTCACACATTCTCCCCATGTGGGGAATCGAACCCGGGTCTTCGGCGTGACGAGCGAACGCGTTAACCATTGGGCTACACACTCTACTGGAATTCGATTTGACAAGGTGTCAAGATATATTATCGAGATTATTCATATAATACATAAATAACAGCGATGAAAACCCTCCAAAACTCCTGCTAGAACACAGGTCCATTGAACGCTTCCAACACAGATACAATCAACAAGATAAAACAAGTTGAAGTCCTGGAAAAGAGTTTACCCACTAATTACTTTCCAAACAGAACTGCCACTTTTTTATAAATTGTATCCTGTATCAATGTTCTGTGGAAACGCATTTGTGTTTGTCTGCAAAGTGTCAGTATAGGAAAACTGAAATGGAAATCGATTGTCTATAACATGGTTCGATGTTTCTAAATAACAGTGCGTGTTTTGTCTGTTGCGCCCAATGGCATCTGTTCCGTCGGATATTTGTTCTATGGCGTTGAGGTTTCTTTGTAATTGTTCCACAGCAATATTGATGTGACTACAATTGCTTCCCAGGTTCTTTGAGCATACGATATGACTCAGCACTTGATTAAAACCGCCGGGAAAAAGAAAGTAGACACTTGAACACTGGATTAGATCAACAGATTACATCCGTTATCAAAATGTTGAAACAAAGTTATGTGAACTTTAATGACAGTTGGATAGACGCATTCGCGCAATCATTTTGCTAACACTCCAATAGTTTGAGTATGGGTACTAAATCGTCCCATTGTCTTCCTTGAAAGGTTCCCCTCCCATAGTTAAACAAGAGCGGTCACCCTCCCAAAGTATAGGAGGTGAGGCGAGGTGAAATTGGGTTTAACGTCGCGTCCAAGATTATTGCACTTATATAGCGACGTGCATGCACGTGTGTGTGTCTGCTTGTACTAGTCCAGACTAATGCCGATTTATAGTGCTAGCCCACTGAGATACCATGCAGCAGTTTAACATGAATACCCCACTCAGACACAGTATACTGACTCCGAGGCGACCAGTCCTTGTTTTAGCCCTTTAATGCCGAGCGCCAGACAGGGTAACAACAAGTACCATCTTTTGACGTCTTTTAACGTCTTTTGGCCGGGGATCGAACCCCGACCTTCCGCTCTCCGGGCGGACGCTCTACCACTAGACCACGGAGGCGGTCTCCCATAGTATAGCATAGTATAGTGAATATCACTTGAAGATTAGTTTGAGGCATTAACTTGATCGAACTTTGTTTTAAGTAGGAGAAAGTCCGAAATCTAGAGATTATTTTCGCACGTGAAACTTGTTCTCGGCCCTACGGCCTCGACCAAGCTTCACGTGCGAAAATAATCCCGAGATTTCGGACATTTTCCTGTTCTTACTAGCTGAAAGCAGTCAACGAAGCACTGCCAACTTTAGGTCTATAACACATTTATGAAATACATCATCAGCGAATAACCATGTCTTGTGTGTAGTGGTATAAAAGGAATTCGATCAAAGCGTGTGAAATACCACGTGCAGTATAGTCACAACTGAAATGAACATCGTTTCATGGCCAAGTGGAAAAAATAGGTCACAAAACATAACACGATATATCTGAGAATGAAAGTTCGATTCCCGTCATGGAATATTCCTGTAAAAAATGTGTGAGTTTTACCCAAAAAACAACAACAACCTAGGTCTTACAATTGAAATGTGAACCTCAAAGCAGGTTTAGCAGTGACCCAGTTCAAAACGTAGGTTTGGAAGATGAGCTAGTTACAAATTTACTTCCGCACTGTTTACCCGACGTTACCAGGAACCTAATGCAATATAGGGCAATACGGTGATAGGTTTATAATGTGCTATAAACAACTCCCAGTCGTCGTTTATTTATTAATTATATATACGAGAAGTCTGTTAAAATATGACATTTTATAGACATTTAATCTTGGTTTATGGTTGGTTACGTCAGCGAGGTATTTTGTATGTAATGTTTGACTCTGCTATTTCAAGCAGTAAATGTATGTGACATCCCTCTAATGATGGTGGTGTTTGGTGTTATTAGGTGCATAGTTGATACGCTTAGTCTCGAGAAGATATTCTAATTAGCCGCATGCTCTGTCGGTTACATAACTTGAGTGGTGCAGGATCCAGTGTCAGCATGTCAACGCCCAGGCGTGGTCCACACCCATACTCACGTCACTCTCCCGCGCCCGCCGTTATCAATGCCGCAGTGTTGTGGGCAGAGGGGAATAAATCCCTGTGAAGATAATTAGTGAGTGAGTGAGTGTGTATGGTTTTACGCCACTTTTAGCAATATTCCAGCAATATCACGGCGGGGGACACCAGAAATGGGCTTCACACATTGTACCCATGTCGGGAGTCGAACCCGGGTCTTCGGCGTGACGAGCGAACGCTTTAACCACTAGGCTACCCGACTGACCCGTGAAGATAATTAACCACACTGAAAGAAGAATTTAATTTTCCGTGATATATGGGAAGCTAAAAAGTGATATTACCTCTCACAATATGTTAGTAGAAAACCCATCACACCTATTCCCTCAGTAGCACGCATATGTGTCTTCATTGTCTGTTGTATATCATACACAGTTTAACCTGTTGTAAATCACTATTACCACCCTTCTTAATGTTGTAACAACTTGCTGTTTTCTGTGTTGTGTGAGCAACATTTCGAACGGCTGTAGGGGCTGAACGTCGCGTCCAAAATTATCGCATTTATATAGAGACGAGCACGCACGTGTGGGTATGGCTGCTTGTACTAGTCCGGACTAATGCGAGTTTATAGTGCCAGCCCACTGCTATACCATGACGCAGTTTAGCATGAATACCCACTCAGACACAGTATACTGAGTCCGAGCCGACCAGTCCTTGTATTAGCCCCTGAATGCCGTGGGGTAACGAGAAGTACCATCTTTTGGTATGACGCGAGCGGGGATCGAACCCCGGACCTTCCGCTCTCCGGTCGGACGATCTACCACTAGACCACTGAGTCGAACGTCTGTAAAGCATGCAGGGGTTTATGTACACTTTAACCTGTTACACACACTGTGGGAACAAATTGAGAATCTACATGGTTGTATATTACATACAATGCCTTTGTAGATTACATGCTGCAAGAACGTCTGTGGAATGGGTCTATCCCTGACTTGAGACGCCTTCCGGCACATGTGCATTAAATTTCTCCCCAGCAGTAAATGGCACGTCGGAGTAAATAACTGCAGCAACTGAGTCGCAGATGTTTTGCCATGCCTGATATCTCCTTGACTTGCTCCACTCTGTATCCGTGACGACACCCCAATAATGAGTATTGCAGACAGTGAAGTGTTTCTGTGGAGGCATTAGGGAGCTTTGTTGTTTCTGTGTGGGCATAGACATATCAATGTCCTTGATCGAAAACTCACACTCCCGGCACTCTCTGTTTGAAACACACACGCACGCACGCACGCACGCACGCACACGAAAGCACGCATACACGAGGACACACTTAGTGATATTTCACGCCAAACGGTACAGCCTGATTAACATGTTTTTAACTTTACATAAATAAGACGCTCCTTGGGTAGTGAATACTCTGTCAAGTTATTTCCATGTAAATCGTCGCGCTATGCTGTTAACCAAATAGTTTGTCTCATGTAAAACACACTTAAAGCTTTTTATGTGAAATTGCATAACGAAAGACAATAACAGGATGCATTAACACACCATGGCTCACTTCTCAACTCTCGGTGAATGTCAAAATACTTTTTGAAAACTAATGATGTAAAGGATATCTAGATGTGTAGCGTACAGCTGCGGTAACATGTTTACGACAGATATAGGAAGAGGAACCTGGTTCCATTATGGCTGAATACAATTCACTGTGGACACTGGACCGACTGATATTTATCACCAGTGTGTTTTAACTCAAAGTAACTCTCCAACCTGGTGTCTCATATACATCCTGAGTGGCAGTCTCTATGGATTTGTTGTTGTTTGGTTTTTAGTTTGCGCACTTTGTTTTCTTTCCTTCACGGATGATTACCCCTGAGTATGAATCATTGAATCATTGAATCTGTCGGAGGGACAATTTTGCCTGAACCTCCACAAAAATTATTTTCCATTGGTGTGATTCTTTTTCTTCAAACGGCCTAGCAAAGTACCTCCTCCATAACGTCCAATGAGGTTTTCTCTGATTATTGATACTCATCAGGAGTGATTAATACAGTAAACTACGTTTATAACCAACACGCTTATAACGAACTGACGCATATAACGAACTTACTTTTTTGTCCCGACTATTTGCTGTAGTTATGCTGTATATATGCTTATAACGAACTACGGTTATAACGAACTAAAATTAGTGGTCCCTTTGAGTTCGTTATAACTGTAGTTTACGGTAAATATAAAATAATCAGTCAGGATTATTAGCCGAAACCGATTCCATTGGGTTTGAAAGGTAAAATAGCTGTGCAAATATGAATGGATCACTGAAAATCAGTGATGACACCAGGTGTTCGCGAGAAGGGTAAGCATGTCCTGCACTACAAGTTGCACCCGTGATTCACATAATTTGCAAAAAAAGTAAGTGTTTATTGCCTACGCCTCACATCAATATGGTCTGTAAACAATCGAGTCGTGACTAGACAATCTAGAACGTGCATATATGTAGTAAAAATCTATGAAATGCATTATCCCACGTCGGCAATATAGGCAATTTGCAGTCCATGCACATCACGCCACGGTGTACCGTTTCACCCGCTGTGCTTATGAATCTGTGATTGGCTGGGACACATAGAAATGGCGCAGCCAGGATGGTGATTGTATATCAAACTGAATAATCTGAAATTTCATCATGGCCACAATGGGCATCATGGATGCAAGCCACGGATAATGGTGATGACAAGTTCTGGTGCGGATGCAACTGGAGCATGATCAAATCAGATGCGCATCAAACTGATGAAGACACTGGACATTTGCAGCATCACTACATAGCAACCGGTCATGTACACACCGCGATGTCGTCCGTCATCCAGGGCAGTTGACAACCAGTAACTGACAAGACATGAACAAATCTCTTTCTATAAATATAAACACTTTCGTCGAGGCCACCGTATAATTATTTTGTCACGTTTCCCAAGCTTTGCACGAGACTTAACTCATTTTCCGGGCATCTGAACTAGGATTAACTTTACTACACTTGAAACCGACTGATGATGTGGCGAGCTTTCAATCACTCGGGAATGATCGTAATACTGCACTTTGCATACTTCCTGGAGCAGGGCGTGCATGCACGTTGCTATATAAGTGCAATAATCTTGGACGCGACGTTGAACCCAATTTCACCTCACCTCACCTCCTGGTCGGGGAATGAATTTCCCGCACATTGAAAATTAATTCAATCATTATAACTACCTGTATACTCATGTATTCCTGTTTGGTCTAAATTGTCGGCGAAACTGGTCATCTGTCTGTGTGTATGTCTGCATGTGTGTCTGTCTGTGTGTATGTCTGCATGTGTGCCTGTCTGTGTGTCTGATTTTAATTTGTCTGTGTTTCTGTCTGTGTCTGTCTATGTGTCTGTTTGTGTGTCTGTCGGTGTGTCTGATTTTAATTTGTCTGTGTTTCTGTCTGTGTGTCTGCCTATATGTCTGTTTGGGTGACTGTGTGTTTGTCTCTCTGTCTGTATGTGTGTATGTCTGTGTATAATCTGTCTGTCTGTATATATGTTTATATATGTGTCTGTCTGTTTAACTGTGTCTCTGACTGTGTATTTGTCTGTGACGTTATCTGTCCCGTGAAGATCCGGGTTAGAATAGGTCTTCAGCAACCAATACGACTATGCTTGTCGTAAGAGGCGACTGACGGGGTCGGGTGGTCAGGCTCGCTGACTTGGTTGATGCATGTCATCGTATCCCAATTGCGTGGATCGATGCTCTTGACATCAATCACTGGATTGTGTGGTCCAGATTTACAGACCGCCGTCATATAGCTGAAATAGTGCTGAGTGCGGCGTAAAACAACAAACAAACAAGTGTGAGTCTGTATGTGCGTCCGTCTGATAAGTAACCATACATTCACACACGACCTGCGCTACATGCATCGTGTCATGTTCAGTGATGAATAGGAAGACATAAAACACTGACGTTTTAATTTAGTGAGGCACAAGCACACTTTACTTCAGATGTCCTTACACTTGAAGGGTCGTCTAGTTACAGGGCACAATAGAAGCGTCCCTCGGAACTTAAGTGTGGGCAAAGAACTCGACATTTGGTAACAGACTTTATTGCATCCCATCACCGAGCTATGAGCCTTGCGTCAACACTTCATCTTCGCGCAAATACCAATGAATCCCCTGATCAATGAGTCGAGCTGAGCTCTATATCAAATACTGGAAATAACGACTCGGATATGGTGCTTTGTATTATTGGGTGGCCCTAACGGTTGTAAGTTAACCCTAGATGGCATTTCAATACGGGATACCGAAATGTGAGTTCTTGGGAAGCTGTTTGTATTCCCTGGAAACAACTGTCACGATGTGTGTTTGCAAGCTTTGATACGAGCTTAGGTGAGGCAGTTGTATTGCAGCACATTTTGCTTCGTGTCTTGTGTGAGTGGCGAGTGCTTCCGGTAGGGTATGACACGCTTCCCCTTGTTGCGAACACCTGGTGCCAATACTGATTTTTGCTGATTCATTCATATGACGTTCACCGCTTTTGATTTCGGAAAATAAACGAGAGTGATTTGTCTGTGGCGTTGGCGTTTTGTATTATACGACAAGACAATTCAGAAATTGAAACATAACGTATTGTGTTCTAAAGTTACGTATTTCCGTGTATGATGAAATAGGATTATTAGCTGATATTGACTATTTGGCCTTCGTCCCTCTCCGCAGTAAGCATAAAGCGACATGACCCGTTGGTCGTGACAATCAAGAGTTTATATTTCACCATATATTCGTAAATGAGCCCAATTCAGCGAGAATTACCATTTTTGTCGGTACGTTACCTACAGACAACAATACATCGAAACAACATTTAAAAGCCACGTCAACACACATGCATCATACATATCTATTAAGACCACTCAGTTCTGATTGTTCCCTCTAAGGTATCAAATACATGTATCCGACATTAACACCTTTAATCGGGATTCGAATTAACAGACTTGATGCTCAGTGATATAGAAAACAGTTTGGTTAACTTTCAAATAAAAGCGACAAATCCCTGTCTATATTCATAAGAAATCTCTAGCAAAAAATAGAGTCCATTATACGACAATATAACGAGCATGTGTTTATGAATCACTATCAAATAGTAATGATACCAAGTGTTCGCTAAAAGGTGGGCGTATCCTGCCCCACCGGTGGCGCCCGTCACAAACACATGCAAGGGCGAGTCAATTGATTACGGAAAGGGTTTTGTCGCTTTGATTTTTTAGAAATAAACCTGCAGACTGGGTGTTTGATCATTACGTCTATCTGAATTCATGCAGTATTCGAAATGTCAGTTCGCCCATTAGTGTAATCCGCAATATTCACATTTGCTGAACAATTTTGATTGTAGAATATTATAATAATAATATCAACTATTTGGGTCAAAACAATCAAGTCTAAGGAAAGATTTGCTTTAATATTCTACATCGAACAGCGAGACCGACTTTTAAAACAAATCTCTTCATCCAGGTATGCGATTTTACTGCTTTGAGTATGCAGCTTGAAACAGCATTTAAAAACAGAAAAGGCGGCAGTTCAATGGTCTTTCGCAGTTGAATCCTTATTTGTGTAAACAAAAAACATAAAGAGACCTATATAAGCTGGGTAGGAAACGCAACAGACAGTCTCTTGTGATCTCCGCCGCGCTACCGCAGAATGTTTATCCAACTCTGCGGGGGGCCATCGCAGAGTGAGTGAGTGAGTGAGTTAAGATCGCAGAGGCTCATGGGTAGATACAAGTCCGTGGTTTCAGACAGTGAATATCATGGGGATATTGGGGATAATTCCGTATGTATTTAGTAGCATGTGTGTGATAAAGCAATGGGCATGATGCACGTCCCGCGTCGGTGCTGCTCAACATCCAATGTCACAATTTCCGTGCAATACATATTCCATACATTTTAACAACTCATTAAACCTGTTTTCTCTGACAGTTCTTTCGGCGAATATTCTTCTGGCACAAAATGTCATGTTTAAATGTGTTCATGGTCATTCCATCGACCCATCGATCCATCCATCTCTCTATATACACTCGTAAAAAAAACATTTTACGACTTCGATTATTATTATAATGGACATATGATTCACAGGAAAACTGAGAATGCCTCCTGATATCGGTCGGGTAGCCTGTTTGGTTAAAGCGTTCGCTCGTCACGCCGAAGACCCGGGTTCGATTCCTGACATGGGTACAATGTGAGAAGCCCATTTCTGGTGTCCCCCGGACATCAAATACACTTTATGTACAGTGGGGACTCCTTGTGAGAATTATTCCCCAGCAACCTATGCTGGTTGTAAGAGGCGTCTGAATGGGTTATCAGGCTAGGTGACTCAGTACCCAAAGGCGTGGATCGTAGCTTACAATATCAATCACTCGGTTGTCTGGATTTGCAAAATTATAACAACGAATTGGTCAAATGCATCGAGGACCTGTGGGACTAGAGGAACGAGCTCCACAAATTCATCAACTAGGAGGAGGAAGAGAAACGGAAACTACAGAACGACTTACGCATCCTGAGGTTGGCAAAGGTTATGAAAGTCTGACCAAGAAGATGGTATCTAGGAATGATTGACTGGATTAACTGAATTATTTACAGGCCGTCGTCAAACAGCACACACACACACACACACACACACACACACACACACACACACACACACACACACACACACACACACACACACACACACACACACTACGGTTATAACGAACTCGAAGGGACCACTAACCGTAGTTCGTTATAAGCATATATACAGCGTTTATACAACAAATGGTCGGAAATAAAATATTAGTTCGTTATATCGGTCAGTTCGTTATAAGCGTGTTCGTTATAAACATAGTTTACTGTTTACATAACAATACTACTACCAGCATTTGCCTTTTAAAAAAGTACAAAGATACAATGATTCGTTAATTCGAAATGTTGTTAATACGGGCGGCGATATAACTGAGAACGATACTGTCCTGATAAGCGGGGTTGTACTGTATGAAATCTGGACACCTGATTCTAGAACCATTGTCGCGTCTGGAGGACATCACTCGGAAATAGAAGCACATACTCTCTGTAACCGGGAAGACAGGTAATTGATAAATTGGTAACAAATACATTGACTTCTCGTTGCTACACCTGAGAAGTGTTTACCAAGTCATAGGGCAATGTGGCGGCGGTGGCGCCATCTACAACTAGGAGTGGTTATGGAAGGCGCCATCTAGTGGGCGGTATGGCATCCCTCTTTTCCAATGACTGCCAACCCTAATTGACTGAAAGCCAATGCCAGGATCGACATGCAGTGTTCTGACTCCGCCAGGGGGTTGTTGCGTCATTGAGACGGATATGGAATAACAGTTTGACTTTATGTTTGATTAAGTGATATAAATGTTTTCTTTGGGGTTGATGAAGTTATTTTTTTTCTTTTGGAATCTTGCCAATAAATAAACAGATATCCTGGGTCTGGAGAACATATCCCCCACAGCAAATAAACTTATCGGTCTTTCACAATTTTACATTTCCAGTTTTGTTTTTAGTTGGTTTATTGAACACGATATGTTTAATTTATTTTGTTAATTTCGAAAAATAAAGGACATGGTTTAATAAGGGTATTTAATACCCAGTAAAAGGCAAGGTTAAAATTTTTTTTTAAAAATATTTTTTTTCAAATATACGTTTTGGATATCATTCGGGGAAATAATTGTTAAAAAGGTTTAAACTTTTTTTGAAAACATTTTGCTATGAGAAAATCGGCAATCAAAGATTAAATGTCACAAGAACTAAGTGTGCCTGAATTATCTTTACCCACATACCGAAAGATCATCAGCTTGAAATCAAAGAATGTTTATGTCACATTATTTCTTCGTTCGTCCTTTTTCATTTATTTTACCCATGAGGGGCATGTCCCAGTCGCCTAAGACGCCGCAATTCGTTATGCAGAGTTCCGTCCCTTAGGCCTGCCAGAATTTCATGGTTCGAATCCCGGGTCGCCCTGGTGATGGTTCTAGGTTTGTCAGCACCATACCCGTGCTCTTGGGTTTCACCGAAGTGGTAAACGTCTGAGACCTGCATCACTTCGGGCTTTCCACATTAAGCTGCCACGCTTGATCAAAGCGGCGTTAAAGCACTCCCTCACCCATGCCATTTTACGTGCTTTTATCACAAGTCAAAAACGTGCGGCCATTGGAAATAAATATTAGTTTTTTCAAGTTTGACTTAAAAGGAACCTAACACATAATATGTCAATTAGGTGTAAGTGCCATGGCAGATTTACTGTGGTAATATGAAAGAATTGGGAGTTCCTTAACACCTTTTGAGAAGTATACATATTATGCACACATATGTTCAACACGACGTCATATAGTCCTCAGCAATATACTGGTCTAGGTCCGTGTATTATACTGACTTGGGAACAAACAGCATGCAAATAAATGGACAAAACTTCCATGATTATAAGAAATCTCTGCTACAAGCAGAGTCCATTGTATGATTCCAACTTGCATCCGTGCAGAAACCTAGCACTGACAGAAGTTGAAATCCATAATTGTTGCTGTTGTTTGATCAGGGTTATAACATTCAAGGACTCAGTAGGCTTTCTGGAAAACATGTGGAGGACATTTCAAGTTGGACTCATCAGTGACAAACATCATATTTTATAAAATATGTTATGTAACTCCGTTGTATATGGGCCTGTGGCCTTTCATACAATAAAGAATTGAATTGAAAAAACAAAACAAAAAAAAAACAAAAAAAACGTGCCATGTGTTTCCTTGTCTTGACTTGTATCATATGTTCCCGTGTTGACTTGCCTTTGCATGTGTGTGTGACGGCTGCCACCGGTGGGGCAGGATACGGATAACACCTGGTATCATCACTCTTTGATTGTGATTCATAAACACATGATATAGACGGAATCATACTGTGGACTGTTTTAGAACATTGCGGAAAGGGTTTGTCGGTTTTTATTTTACAAATAAGTCATAAAAAACGAAAGGTCATCACGTGAGTTGGCGCGTTTCCTAGTGAACAGTAACACCCCCTTGTGCAGCTGCCTACAGCAACATCCCAATGCACACACACATGCATCTTTGTCAGCACACTGCACACATACTTGCATCTCCATCAGCACACGGCATCGCTCCTGGCGGCAAACTACACATACTCTGATGCGAGTTAAAGAAATATTCGTTTACTCACTAAATATTTAGACATCGACGGATTCAGAATAAATTCTGATTATTGACCCAAACCTTCTTGTGTGAGGGTACTGTCGAGGCCGGAATACGTCAATACTACATAATGTCAATAATGCATGAACCATATGTTCATTGTAAGGGATCTCTCCCATTTGCTTGCATGGACCACCAGGTGTATTGTGATCACGATTCGTTTCCGAAAGTATTTGTATTATCATCTCCATCATTGAGATCCCAAGGGCATCGTCTTTGAATTTACAAGACTCTTTATACGTCGACGAATTGAGTTCTACGTATTAGGGTGAGTTCTATGTATTAGTGTGAGTTCTATGAATTGGTGATGAATATGTGATAATAATATGATAAAGGACACAGTTCACAATCACAGAGCACCTTGATCATGTGTGTTTATCTGAAGTGGGCACTTTACACAATGATGTATCACCTTGTCCAATACTGAAGCACTTTGGGTGTTTATTGGCTTAATAGTAGGGGTGAAATCCGTCCATATAGTTACATCCTCGTCAGTCTTGATTAGAGACAATGATGCATCTCTGTGGCAGTCGAGGTGGTGATAATGGACTTTCGCGACAGTTTTTGATTACATGTAACTTGAAGAAGAATGGCAGATCAAACAGTGTATTTCAATGTTATTTCAGTCATAAAACTGTAATGTTATCTCACTATCTGGTTGAATAGTCAAAATAAACACAAGGTGATGTGACACGTTAAGAAGAATTGGAACCGTTTGAAATTCAAGTTTTGTATCTACAATAATATAATATGTAGTCTTCCACAACGATAAAACGATGTTGTTGAAACATTTGTACATTTTGTATACATGCTAATCATAATTGAAAATGTTTTATGCTACCAGCAGAGCAGGAAAGGCTGTGCCTTTTCACGAAGACCTGGTGTCGTTGCTGATTTTAAATGATCAATTCATATTATTTTTAACTCAATTTTGCCTATTTCGGAGGATAATCGGATTGGTTCCAAGAACCTCTTACTTGTCGTCAGAACTGATTTAAATGGGATTTGGAGGTGAAGCTCTGTATTGATTGGTGGCAATACCTCTCCATGGCATTGTTTCAGTACATCATATACACTATACGTTCACACCGCCGGACCTGTATTAATGCAAGCAAACACATACACTCTTCAAAAAAAGAAACGCACAGGTAGATTTTTAGTAAAATTGTTGTACCTAATAAAGTCGAAATATTTAATTAAATATCATAGATACAAATATGAAATTTTGGAGCTCGATAGTCACATGTTGTCGTTGTACAAAGTCATTGAAAACTGTTCATTGTCATGTCATATGAGGCCACAAGGTTCCGCTGAACTCAGTAGCTCGTGTGACCGCCCCAGGCAGCAATCACGGCTCTGCATCTCGCGGCACTGACTGGATAAGTGTACGAAGTGTGCGCCATTCTGCTTGTAACGCGTTGGCCAGTTGTGGGAGTGCTTGCCTTTTTATAGCCACTACCACGAGTTACGAATGCCATAACTTGCACGTGCATTTTACTGTTTTCCTCCATGACATTTTTTTAACAAGTGTGAAAACAATGCCGTTTAAGACACTGCAAATCGACAATTTTGACGCACCGTTTGTCGAATATCTGACCACTAATATTGTCCAATAACATTTATCCAATTTTTATACCGGATTTTTTGTGTAGTCAGGTACAATGAACTACATACCACCTGCGCGTTTCTTTTTTTGAGGAGTGTATGTCCTCCCATGATGAAGCCCTTCATTACATACAGACCAATACATTCACGATGCTGTCAGGAAAGTCAAACCAACCGTATATGATTGCAACTTCGACTAACTGACTATGCCGAAAGTTGAGTGCAATAAACCTGGCACACCTGGGTCATTGTATAACTGTTATTTGATATTAGTATTAATGAACACAATACATTGATGGCACTAGTTAATACAGACAGAGCATCGATATCAGCTGACCATGAAACTACGTGCTTCTTGCTACTGTGTACACGTAATGGCTGTTTCTGTCAAAGGGCGAGTGTGTGCATGTAGAGGGGTATTCAAAGCCTTGTGAGTGAGTGAGTGAGTGAGTTTAACGCTTTTAACAGTATTCCAGTTATATCGCGGCGTGTCAGCTTAATGTGGGAGGAAAGCCCGAAGTGATGCAGGTATCAGACGTTTACCACTTCGGTGAAACCCACGAGCACGGGTATGGTGCTGACAAACCTAGAAACATAATCGGGGCGAACCGGGATTCGAACCCACAATCATAGGTTTCTGGTGTGCCCAAGGGACGCAACTCTGCACAGCGAATCGCGGCGCCTTAGACGACTGGGCCACCCGTGCCCCCCAAAGTCTTGTGACTTTAACCTGATTTCTGAGTAACAAAGTGTAGAAATATTAACTGCATTGTGAGTGAGTTGGGTTTAAAGTCACTTTGTACAGTATTCCACTCACATGACGGCGTGTCAGCTTAATGTAGGAGGAAAGCTCGAAGTGATGCAGGTTTCAGACGTTTACCACACACACCTAGAACTGTTATAGATTGACAGACGGGTGAGATTGGACGGACCCAAATAGTCATCAATATCCAGAGTTCCGTGATTGGAATAATGGCCAGCGATATCCCGACTTTGAACTCAACCACTACGAGTCAAACAGCATGCTTACAAGCTAAATCAAGATTTCAGCCATATGATGGTCAGTTAAAATAAACTGGTTCCGCGATCTACAATGAGAGCAAGAAACAAAACATGTAATAGTATGTCGCCGTTAGGATTCCGAGTTAGCATTGGTATCAAGTATATGCTTGTTGTAAGACTTAAAGGATCGAGTGGTCTGGTTCGATGACGTGCATGACTGCGCTTAATCGTACCCCGACGGTGTTGGAGTAGTTGCTCATAATATCAACCACTGGTTTGTGGCCAAGACTCGATTATTTACAGACAGTTATAGTCGGTGTATTATTGAGTGCGGCGTTAAACAACAAACAAACAAATGTGTGTGGCATTTACTAAAAACGGACTGCTTGATGATGTATATTTGATACTTTGGAGCTGATTATTAACTCCCGGTATCCCAGCCAGCCCTACTGGTATGCCCGGTATCTGTAGACCTTATTGTAGATGTCGGGACCGATATGCCATACGCAGGTAGAGACTGCCAGGATATGTATAGTATGTAATAGCATTAGATGAAGTGCCAGCCCTTAAACTCTGTGCGAGCATGACATCTATCAACACTGTTTCTCGATACACACTCACATCGTTTGTCATCATTACCCCGTGTTCCTGACACTCGATATGTTAATTAAGCATCCAACGAACAACGTAACAAGCTGGTGTTAATAGAACACTACTACATCTCTTTAAGTGGTTCTGTGTCATGGTTGCGTTGATAGGCCATGTACACTCGTCATTAGTGTGTTTCTTCCATCATACGATTGCTGTCGGTAAGCCAGACACACTACTTGACACGGGCGCTATTTCTTGCGTATCTCTACACCTTTACGCGGTAAGGAGAAACCAATTACACTATATTTACATATACTGTACTCATTAATGTGGCACGGAATTATGGTGAATAGTTTATGTCTTGCTTTACAGTCAAGTACCAGCGATTCATAAAATCACAAAGGAGATGGCTTCAAGAAGATTGCTTCATTTATTATTTTTAATATCATCATCATCATCATCATTATTATTATTATTTACAGATTAAAAATAAAAAATGCAGCAAAGAGGGTTTGGGTGATTCTGGCACAGTCAGACTGGTTAGGCTCATCATCAGCTCAGGGCCCTTGCCCCCTCTACACGCAGCGAATGGGATTTCTCCTAGGAAGCGCTGCCAAGTCAAACCCACCCAGAACCATTTGGAGAATGTGAAGACTACCCAACACTGAAGCCTTCTGCATTACCCAGATTGTCAGAAGGGCTGTATTCCTGGTAGCAAACCCGGGTACTCTCCCAATGTCAGTCAACAGATTGGGAGGTACCAAACTGAGACACCGAGAACAATTGGGAGTCGGACAACTTGGTACTTGGGTTGCAAGCGTGACCTTTCGAAAGCGAGGTCTGCATATTTCCCATGTTTTTCCTCAATCTTGTCAATCACATTAGTGTCAAAAGGGACAGAAAATTCAAAGACATAAATGATTTAATTGGATTTATCAAAAAGGACAAGATCAGATTCGTTGGCCTGGATACGTCTGAGGCTGCATACGGGCCTATTCAAAAGGATTTTGTATTTATCATTTCCCATGACTCCCTCTACATATTCCGGGTCGTACCATGAATGGACCTCTGTGTAAAAACCACAAGTAATAAAACATTAAACGGTAATAAAATGATCGAGCCACGCCATCGTGTCGCTTAAGATGCTGTGTCTGTGCCAAAGCTGGGCATCCACTGACGATGTGTTGGACAGTCTCATTAAATTCATTACATAATCTACATTTCATATTCACATTTTGATGCAAAATCACACATTGACGGTTTCAAGGCGGAAGTGACTGGTCCTGGGCCTCGTTCCTCAAAGCGATCTTAGCGCTACGATGATCGTAAGCCTATGTTAAAGTATAGGAAATACGATCACCTTAGCGCTAAGATCGCTTTGAGGAACGGGGCCAAGAGCAGCAAACAGAAAGCCTTCTGTTTCACTTTCCAGGCAAGCCGACCTCATCCAAGCGAAGGACTCTGCAGGGCTGCTGACCCTCTCAACACACTGCACATAGACACGATGTAGTGGTCGTTCAGATAGCCTCTCCTTGAAAAACTCACTCTGGGCCGATTTGATATTATTATTATTATTATTATTATTATTATTATTATTATTAAGACACTACCACATTTGACAAAATGTTTATTGATTATTTCACCCCCAGCACGCAGCAATATTCCAGCTATATGACAACGGCATGTAAATAATCGAGTCTGGACCAGACAATCCAGTGATTGCTATTATGAGCAACGAACCACGCAGTCAACCAAGTCATCCGGCCTGACCACCCGATCCACTAAGTTGCTAGGGACCTATTCTAACCCTTGCGAAGGCTTATATCGCGGCGTGTCAGCTTAATGTGGGAGGAAAGCCCGAAGTGATGCAGGTCTCAGACGTTTACCACTTCGGTGAAACCCTCGAGCACGGGTATGGTGCTGACAAACCTAGAAACATTATCGTGGCGAACCGGGATTCGAACCCACAATCATAGGTTTCTGGCGTGCCCAAGGGACGCAACTCTGCACAGCGAATCGCGGCGCCTTAGACGACTGGGCCACCCGTGCCCCCGCAGTGCTAAGATAGCTTTGTGCAGCGGGTTCATGTTTGTTGGACAGCGTGTGTCGAATAGTTTAAAGACAGAACAATGAAAGTACATGTACCACAAGACTGTATGTACAGTAAACTACGTTTATAATGAACACGCTTGTAACGAACTGATGGATATAACGAACTTATTTTTTTGTCCCGACTATTTGCTGTAGTTATGCCGTATATATGCTTATGACGAACTACGATTGTAAGGAACAAATATTAGTGGTCCCTTTGAGCTCGTTATAACCGTAGTTTACTGTGCATGTAATGATAGACGGGCTGACTGTAAAATGTAATGGTCTTTCCTGAATGGTCATTTCTAGCAGAAGGAAATCGCATTCGCCAAATGTATAATTTCTGCACACCACACCACACCTACAATGATAAAATCAGTCGAGAGGACGCTCCTGCCAGATTGTTAAGTAGCAAATTATTCTCACTAATTTAAATCAAATAACATAAATTAAATAAGAAGATCAATGTGAGGAATATTATTTGTTTGTTTGTTTATTTGTTGTTCAACGCCGCACTCAGCAATATTCCAGCTATATGACGGCGGCCTGTGTATATAATCGAGTATGGACATCATGATCATCAATCCACGCAATCGGGATACGATGACATGCATCAACCAAGTCACCGAGCCTGACCACCCGATCCCGTTAGTCGCATCTCACGACAAGCATAGTCGCCTTTTACGGCAAGTATGGGTTGCTGAAGACCTATTCTACCCCGGACCTTCACTTGTCTGAGGAATGTTAAAAAACCCGAAAAACATGGTATTAATTATTGTTTAAGTCCTATTCTGCATTCGGTGGATGCCAAGCGTCCCCAAAATAAAGCTAGTTCTTTTTCGCATTTTTTCTTTCAAAATAAAACCCTTTCGAGTGACATGATGACACTGAAATAATATAATTTACGGTCTCGGAGATGACATTGACACCTTAATAAATCTTTCACCAATTACATTATGCCGTGTTGTTGAGATGGGCGTGGCTCGGCGTGACCCAGCGGGTGTGGAGCACGGCGATATGGTGACAGATGCTCTCAAGTAACGTGGTTTGTCGACAGTTAATTTGATTGGTCAGAATGATACGAAACCCCGGGGAACTGCCTGTAGTTATACTGAGCAAATTAGGAAGGTATTGACAGTCCCGGGCGAAATCCTTATCATTGATAGCAGCGCCCCTTGGGGAGGTAATATATTGTATTTTCGAACAGACAAAATGATTCCTTCTTTCCAACATGCATGAATTATTTGTACGCGGTGAATCTTTATGATAAATATGTTTGCACACATTTTCATTGGAATAGTTATTTTGAGCTGACTTCGTAAATGCTTTAAAGTGTTGTTTACAACTCTGGGGGCTGTCGGGTAGCCTAGTGGTTAAAGCGTTCGCTCGTCACGCCGAAGACCCGGGTTCGATTCCCCACATGGGTACAAATGTGTGAAGCCCATTTCTGGTGTCCCCCGCCGGGATATTGCTGGAATATTGCTAAATGCGGCGAAAAACCATTCTCACTCACTCACTCACTGTTTACAACTGAGATATAATGATCGGTTGTAACGTATAGCCTGTTCCGCTAATTTTAAAGAAACTATTACATAACAGACAGATTGTATTCAGTAAAATCTATGTTATTAATACACTTTACAAACGTGGTATTTCAAACATTAAGTAACGTTCATCCCTGAATAGGAGCATATACTGTAATTTCATTGTATGTTTGACGTACATTTCTGTACAATAACTATATACCTAATATCATACAGACCTTAGACAACGACTACTTATAGAAGGATCATGCACGGATGGTAAGATAATAATTGTGGTATACTGTCACAAAGAGATATTTCACAACTAATCCATCATCGTTATTCTAAAAGCGTTTCAGAAATAGATCATTGTGCCACGCCGACAACGCATTAACATTTGGAGGTGAGAAAGTAACGGTATTTTGTAGAATGTATCGTAGAATACTTCTAAATGGTTTTATAGACATGTTGTCCCTCTTGGGTTAAGTTAAGTGGCTTCGTGGTCTCTAAACTCTAATTCAATCCATTTTAAAATGGCCGTTCGACAACTACAAACTACATCAATATTGAATATCGATCAAACAAAATTCAACCTAAAATGGCCGCTCGACATATAAGCTCATCATGATGAGATTTCATTGTGGTGACACCATATACGAGCACGTTCTCAAACATACGCAACGTTAAGTGTCGTATTAGACAGCGGCGTGTAAACTGTCATCAGAATTATGATGGAGATAACATTGGGGATGCAAGTGATGGTTGAGATGAAAGATGATTCAGCCGACTGGTGACCACACTGATGCGCCACGCTTCATGTACAGCCACGGGATAATCATTAGTGTGATGCAGTGGTCATCCCTCACGTGTCCGCAGATTGGATTAGGCGCGTGCGCTCACATCACTGACTGTAATGAAAATAGCCGATCTTTGAACAACGTATTTAGTCTCACTGATCAACGATGACCCTTGGCCGCACACTCACAGAATAGACTTGAGGGTCTTGGTGACTGGTTTATCCTGAGCCACGACGTGGTTGAGTCCACGACGTCCTGATCAAGGAAACCGTCTGAGTTTGATCATAAATAACGGGTTCTTGGTACAGTTATTTCAAGTGATATAACCATTCACTCAGTTTTCATTTTAAATATTGGTAGTTTGGGTAAAATATAAAGTTTAGAAATTAAAATGTCAAAATTATTATTGATTGTCAACGTTCACAAGCATATGTTTTATAAGGACATACTTGACATCAAACAGGGCATTAAAACGCCGGGAGCATAACGGAATCATAGTCGCAGTTCTATTACAAAAACAATAGCGACAAAACCTGTTCCATAATCATCAGAAATCTCTGCTCAAAGTGTTTTTAAATGGAATACTTCGGTACTAATAAACAAGACAAAAACATTTCCATGGTCAAAATATCCACCAAAAGCTGAGTCTGCAATTCCGTCATTGTACAATCAAAGGTTGCTTGCCGTAAAAGGCGACTAAACGGAGGGACGCTGACTTGGTTGATGCATGTCATCATATCCCAATTGCGTGGATCGATGCTCATGGTGTCCATCACTAGATTGTCTGGTCCAGACTCGAATATTTACAGACCGCCGTCATATAGCTGGAATATTGCTGAGTGCGGCGATAAACAACAAACAAACAAACAACCATGGGCATGTGTTAATAGATAACTATCAAATAGTGTTGATACCAGATGGTAGCGGAAAGGTGGGCCTATCCTGCCCCATCCAACAGAAAGGGTCACAAACACATGCATAGGCAAGTCAATTATTCAACTGGAAACACACGGGTCATATGGTACAGTCAAATCAGGGAATTACATCGGAAATCGTTTTTCTCACTGAGGCGTCAAATGTGAAAATGTTCGCAACAGGTCCAACATATAGCTGTTAATGCTCCTCGTTTATTATGTCAACAGACAATTGAATACAACGCTTATGCTATTCAAATCATTTACGATATAATAAAGCTTATGTTGATATTGTTAAACGGACTAAACTACCGTTACTTCTGATGTATTGTGTCTTTTGTTAACAACGGCATGGGATGGACATGGATCCCCACTATAGCACTCATCACATAATGCATCGCTATTAGTCATAGTCACGTTGTGAAGGGTGGAATCGATGGCTAAAGTCTGGCAATAATCTCCTGTCTCCGGGGACTACTGTGTGACAACAAAGGTCGAGATCTAATCGAAATGCGAACATCTATGCTCTGTTAATTGTAACGTGGTGGCAATGTTTTGACACATGAACTCCCATCATGGGGGATTCCTGCATGTTGGAATACATATTTGTATAAAGCAAAACATGTATTATTAATACTGATTGTACGACGTAATGTGAATGTGTTTATTTTATATTCATATTGGCGTGATATGTTTTCTCATATGTATTATATTGATTACACGCTTTGTATGCAGTAATTGATATTGTCCCGAACAGACCCGAAAAACAGATTTATATTAAGTGAAATACGCAGACAAAATTGGATTCGTAATGGTAGAAAAACCTGAAACATTTACCGACCTTCACCTTTAAACACACGAAATGAAATACCAGAAACTATTAATTGACCTTGACCTCAACCTTGAAATTAGGTCGACTCAACCTTTGTTGGGTGAATTTGCGCCTTGTTTTATTTCTGACCTCAGGTAACCTTGACCTTGACCAATATCAAATCAGCGTCTGATCCCGCCTGATAATAGATCCCGTTTCGTTATATTGCTTTCTACCATAAACACACAAAACATTGTGACCGTGATATTTCACTAATCGATAATGGGTGACCTTCGCCTTCAGAGTACGTAGAAGACACACCAAGCATGATTCCTGATGCGGCGTAATGCAATATTCAGTCAGTGTTGATGCGTTGTTATTCTAATGCAGATGCTTTGAAGAGTTTTGTAAAGCTCATTTTACGACAAGTTAACTTAAACACGATGTGGATTGTGGATAAAAAAAATTCAATCCATCCTAGTCCTATTTCAACCGAGTTGCAGTTTGTATAACATAAGTTGCTGGCGTGAACCTATATATCATCCCTGAAGACAGACTTGCAGTTGATGAAGATGAGATGAAGATAAACCTTGCACATAACCTAGTACTTTGATATTTTGAAGGCCAGCTTGCCTAGACACAGCATTAGATATCACCTTCAAGATCAACAGCAACAGCCGAAGTAAATACTTCTGTATGCCTATCAAAGAAGAAGTAAATACTTCTGTATGCCTATCAAAGAAGAAGTAAATATTTCTGTATGCCTATCAAAGAAGACGTAAATACTGTCGAGGATATTGCTAAGCTGCAGGACATTAAAAAACTAGTTTCCCTTAAGCGTTGTCTCAATAATGTATTTTTACCAAGAAGTTTATATACTTACTACTTCAGAATAAATACAATAGATGCGTCGTGTGGTCGGATGTATGTTTCACTGGCATGGTTATTATCTGCGTTTCCTCGTTCAAAAAGCAATGTTAAAGTGAGTCATTGGATCCTTGGCTGAAAATTAGCACATGGTATGACGTGGATAATAGGTTTTGTTCCTACCTGGCCTGACCCAAGGACATCCGGGGAATCGAGGAGAAGAGGGTCAAGTTGACCAGCACGGGCATGATTGGTCCTGCCATGAAGCCACGGCCTGATGTCACTGAAACACACAGACAAGCACTATAGATACCATAGTGAAAACATTTCCAGATGTCACTTAAACACACAGCCAAGGACTAAGGATACAATTGTAAAGACACTTCCAGATGTCACTGAAACACACAGACAAGCACTATAGATACCATTGTAAAGACACTTCCAGATGTCACTGAAACACACAGACAAGAACTATAGATACCATTGTAAAGACACGTCTAGATGTCACAGAAACACCTAGACAAGAACTATAGATACCATTGTAAAGACACTTCCAGATGTCACTGAAACGCACAGACAAGGACTATAGATACCATTGTGAAAACACTTCCAGATGTCACTGAAACACATAGACGCGGACTCAGGATACCATTGTGAAGACACGTCCCGATGTCACTGAAACATACAAAGGCTATATATGCCGTTGCAAAGACACGTACCGATGTCACTGAAACACACAGACAAGGACCATAGATACCATTGTAAAGACACTTCCAGATGTCACAGAAACACAAAAAGGCTACAGATACCATTGTAAAGACACTTCCAGATGTCACTGAAACACACAGACAAGGACCATAGATACCATTGTAAAGACACTTCCAGATGTCACTGAAACACACAGACAAGGACTATAGATACCACTGTAAAGACACTTCCAGATGTCACTGAAACACACAGACAAGGACTATAGATACCATTGTAAAGACACTTCCAGATGTCACTGAAACACACAGACAAGGACTATAGATACCATTGTAAAGACACTTCCAGATGTCACTGAAACACACAGACAAGGACTATAGATACCATTGTAAAGACACTTCCAGATGTCACAGAAACACACAGACAAGAACTATAGATACCATTGTAAAGACACTTCTAGATGTCACTGAAACGCACAGACACGGACTATAGATACCATTGTAAAGACACTTCCAGATGTCACTGAAACACATGGACAAGGACTATAGATACCATTGTAAAGACACTTCCAGATGTCACAGAAACACAAAAAGGCTACAGATACCATTGTAAAGACACTTCCAGATGTCACTGAAACACACAGAAAAGGACTATAGATACCATTGTAAAGACACTTCCAGATGTCACTGAAACACACAGACAAGAACTATAGATACCATTGTAAAGACACGTCCAGATGTCACAGAAACACCTAGACAAGAACTATAGATACCATTGTAAAGACACTTACAGATGTCACTGAAACGCACAGACAAGGACTATAGATACCATTGTGAAGACACTTCCAGATGTCACTGAAACACATAGACAAGGACTCAGGATACCATTGTGAAGACACGTCCAGATGTCACTGAAACATACAAAGGCTATATATGCCGTTGCAAAGACACGTACCGATGTCACTGAAACACACAGACAAGGACTATAGATACCATTGTAAAGACACTTCCAGATGTCACTGAAACACAAAAAGGCTACAGATACCATTGTAAAGACACTTCCAGATGTCACTGAAACACACAGAAAAGGACTATAGATACCATTGTAAAGACACGTCTAGATGTCACAGAAACATCTAGACAAGAACTATAGATACCATTGTAAAGAAACTTCCAGATGTCACTGAAACGCACAGACAAGGACTATAGATACCATTGTAAAGACACTTCCAGATGTCACAGAAACACAAAAAGGCTACAGATACCATTGTAAAGACACTTCTAGATGTCACTGAAACACACATACAAGGACTATAGATACCATTGTAAAGACACTTCCAGATGTCACTGAAACACACAGACAAGGACCATAGATACCATTGTAAAGACACTTCCAGATGTCACTGAAACACACAGACAAGGACTATAGATACCATTGTAAAGACACGTCTAGATGTCACTGAAACACACAGACAAGGACTATAGATACCATTGTAAAGACACTTCCAGATGTCACTGAAACACACAGACAAGGACTATAGATACCATTGTAAAGACACTTCCAGATGTCACAGAAACACAAAAAAGCTACAGATACCATTGTAAAGACACTTCCAGATTTCACTGAAACACACAGACAAGGACTATAGATACCATTGTAAAGACACTTCCAGATGTCACTGAAACACACACACAAGGACTATAGATACCATTGTAAAGACACTTCCAGATGTCACAGAAACACACAGACAAGGACTATAGATACCATTGTAAAGACACTTCCAGATGTCACTTAAACACACAGACAAGGACTAGAGATACCATTGTAAAGACACTTCCAGATGTCACTGAAACACACAGACAAGGACTATAGATACCATTGTAAAGACACTTCCAGATGTCACTGAAACACACAGACAAGGACTATAGATACCATTGTAAAGACACGTCCAGATGTCACAGAAACACAAAAAGGCTACAGATACCATTGTAAAGACACTTCCAGATGTCACTGAAGCACACAGACAAGGACCATAGATACCATTGTAAAGACACTTCCAGATGTCACAGAAACACACAGACAAGGACTATAGATACCATTGTAAAGACACTTCCAGATGTCACAGAAACACAAAAAAGCTACAGATACCATTGTAAAGACACTTCCAGATTTCACTGAAACACACAGACAAGGACTATAGATACCATTGTGAAGACACTTCCAGATGTCACAGAAACACACAGACAAGGACTATAGATACCATTGTGAAGACACTTCCAGATGTCACAGAAACACACAGACAAGGACTATAGATACCATTGTAAAGACACTTCCAGATGTCACTGAAACACACAGACAAGGACTATAGATACCATTGTAAAGACACTTCCAGATGTCACTGAAACACATAGACAAGGACTATAGATACCATTGTAAAGACACTTCCAGATGTCACTGAAACACACATACAAGGACTATAGATACCATTGTGAAGACACTTCCAGATGTCACTGAAACACACAGACAAGGACTATAGATACCATTGTAAAGACACTTCCAGATGTCAGTGAAACACATAGACGAGGACTCAGGATACCATTGTGAAGACACGTCCAGATGTCACCGAAACATACAAAGGCTATATATGCCGTTGCAAAGACACGTACCGATGTCACTGAAACACACAGACAAGGACTATAGATACCATTGTGAAGACACGTCCAGATGTCACAGAAACACAAAAAGGCTACAGATACCATTGTAAAGACACTTCCAGATGTCACTGAAACACACAGACAAAGACTATAGATACCATTGTAAAGACACTTCCAGATGTCACTGAAACACACAGACAAGGACTATAGATACCATTGTAAAGACACTTCCAGATGTCACTGAAACACACAGACAAGGACTATAGATACCATTGTAAAGACACTTACAGATGTCACTGAAACCCACATACAAGAACTAAAGATACCATTGTAAAGACACTTCCAGATGGCACTGAAACACACAGACAAGGACTATAGATACCATTGTGAAGACACTTCCAGATGTCACTGAAACCCACATACAAGAACTAAAGATACCACTGTAACGACACTTCCAGATGTCACTGAAACCCACATACAAGAACTAAAGATACCACTGTAACGACACTTCCAGAGGTCCGTGAAACACATAGACAAGGAATATGGATGCCATTGTAAAGACACGTCCCTATGTCACTGAAACACGCAGACAAGGACTAAAGATACCACTGTAAAGACACTTACCTATGGCACTGAAACACGCAGACAAGGACTAAAGATACCACTGTAAAGACACTTCCCTATGGCACTGAAACACGCAGACAAGGACTAAAGATGCCATTGTAAAGACACGTCCCTATGTCACTGAAACACACAGACAAGGACTAAAGATACCATTGTAAAGACACGTCCCTATGGCACTGAAACACGCAGACAAGGACTATAGATACCATTGTAAAGACACTTCCAGATGTCACTGAAACACACAGACAAGGACTAAAGATACCATTGTAAAGACACTTCCAGATGTCACTGAAACACACAGACAAGGACCATAGATACCACTGTAAAGACACTTCCAGATGTCACTGAAACACACAGACAAGGACCATAGATACCACTGTAAAGACACGTCCCTATGTCACTGAAACACATAGACAAGGACTAAAGATACCATTGTAAAGACACTTCCAGATGTCACTGAAACACACAGACAAGGACTAAAGATACCACTGTAAAGACACTTCCAGATGTCACTGAAACCCACATACAAGAACTATAGATACCATTGTAAAGACACGTCCAGATGTCACTGAAACACATAGACAAGGACTATAGATACCATTGTGAAGACACTTCCAGATGTCACTGAAACACATAGACAAGGAATATAGATACAAATGTGAAGACACGTCCCTATGTCACAGAAACACACAGACAAGGACTAAAGATACCATTGTAAAGACACGTCCCTATGTCACTGAAACACACAGACAAGGACTATAGATACCACTGTAAAGACACTTCCAGATGTCACTGAAACACACAGACAAGGACCATAGATACCACTGTAAAGACACGTCCCTATGTCACTGAAACACATAGACAAGGACTAAAGATACCATTGTAAAGACACTTCCAGATGTCACTGAAACACACAGACAAGGACTAAAGATACCACTGTAACGACACTTCCCTATGTCACTGAAACCCACATACAAGAACTAAAGATACCACTGTAAAGACACTTCCAGATGTCACTGAAACACACAGACAAGGACCATAGATACCACTGTAAAGACACGTCCCTATGTCACTGAAACACATAGACAAGGACTAAAGATACCATTGTAAAGACACTTCCAGATGTCACTGAAACACACAGACAAGGACTATAGATACCATTGTAAAGACACTTCCAGATGTCACTGAAACACACAGACAAGGACCATAGATACCATTGTAAAGACACTTCCAGATGTCACTGAAACACACAGACAAGGACTATAGATACCATTGTAGAGACACGTCCCTTATCACTGAAACACATAGACAAGGACTATAGATACCATTGTAAAGACACTTCCAGATGTCACTGAAACACATAGACAAGGAATATAGATACAAATGTGAAGACACGTCCCTATGTCACAGAAACACACAGACAAGGACTAAAGATACCATTGTAAAGACACGTCCCGATGTTTCTGAAACACACAGACAAGGACTATAGATACCATTGTGAAGACACGTCCCTATGTCACAGAAACACACAAAGGCTATAGATACCGCTGTGAAGATACTTCCAGATGTCACTGAAACACACAGGCGGAGTCGGTCGGTTGGAGATATTGTGTTAGAATGGGTGGCAAAGGGCCACACAAAGTGATCCCGTGTATCCGAATACGTTTAAATTGGTTCATAACGTGGCATTGTACGCCGTCGCCATCAGTCGCCAGATCCAGATTCAATTTTCGTCATATACCTAGAATATTGCTGAGTGAGCCGTCAAACAACACTCACGTTCGCGCACATTGTGGAGACACGTCCGGGCCATTTCCCTCAGTCCAAGCGTTTACAAACCAGCTGTGTTGAAGTACATGATGCATGCGCACACTCAAACTTGCTTACTTGCTAAAACACAGGGTCACAATTAGATATAACCTCATATTTCTGTACTGAGTGTGTAAGTGAGTGAGTGAGTGAGTATGGTTTTCCGCCGCTTTTAGCAATATTCTAGCTTCTCACATTGTACCCATGTCGGGAATCGAACCCGGATCTTCAGCGTGACGAGCGAACGCCTTAACCACTAGGCTACCCGACCGCCCCTTGTGTACTGAACAACGCATTGTTATTCAAAGGTAACAGTGGCGTTTTGTGTTCGTCTGTATATGGATAGATATGTGCATGTGTAGTCTGATCTGATGTGCCCAGGTAAAAGTATATGGTGCTGTTCCTGTCGTTGCTTGATCCTGTGCGGTATAGAATGGCGCGGGCACTAATTAACATGCAAGTTTGGGGGTAACAATTTAGGTTATGACGTCAGGGGATAACCTTGTCCGATTCTGGGCGGCTATGAATCGTGATAGGTGTATTGTTCAATAGCAAAGGGTTGAAGTGACAATCAAGAGAGGTGTGTGTGTGTGTGTGTGTGTGTGGCTGCTTGCACTAGTCCAGACTGATGCCGATTTATAGTGCTAGCTGACTGAGATACCATGCCGCAGTTTAACATGAATACCCCACCCAGACACAGTATACTGACTCCGAGCCGACCAGTCCTTGGTTTAGCCCCTTAATGCCGAGCGCCAGACTGGGTACCAACAAGTACCACCTTTAAACGTTTTTTGGTATGAAGCGGCCGGGGATCGAACCCCGGACCTTCCGCTCTCCGGGCGGACGCTCTACCACTAGACCACGGAGGCGGTCAATCAAGAGTGAAGTCAACCGTGATAAAACTACAATTTGACAGACTGAAAAATTTAAACAGCGACATAAAACTAGTGGTAAGCCATGATGTGTTCATTTGTCACATGACAACTAACCCCGTATGACGATGTATGAGATCCGCCCACTGGCGTTTACCACTGTGAAAGGGGTAGCGGGTGGTCCGCGACAAGTAGTGCGTGTCCTGTCTCGGCTAACAACGAGTTCTAGGGGCAAGTTCAATAACACATAATAGGACGTGCAGATGTGAGGTGCCAGAGAGCTGTGAAAACGGTGACAGCAAATTTTCATAGATGACAACAATTGAGAAATATCGTGACAATGAAGGGAAGTCATTTGCTGTAAAAGTGGAATACATTTTTTTACCCCCAGAGACCAATAATGAAAGTGTCATGTCATTCATCAAATGATTGTGAAGGTTGAGGTCAATAATGAAATAGTGTCATGTCATTCATCAAAGGCTGAGACCTTAACGTAGTGATAGTTCACTAAATGTCAAAATCCTTAATTAATCATAATGTGATGTATGATATTATAGGCCAGTTCTAGAGCCTGAGTTTGTTATGATTAGGTCATGCCAACCTAGCTTCGACTTAATTCGTTCGTAATTTACTTCTTTTTAACGACTTTAAGAAAATTCTGCCATCGACTTGTCAGACCGACCTCTTAATAGCATTAAGAGCAACACGTGTGTCAACGTGAGCGTTGTCAATGTCACCGTCATGACCTGCACGTGCATAACACGTGTGCTTGTGACAAACCAAATATCTTTGCCCAAATTCTATGCACCGCCTACTTGTCTCAAACGCGTTTTGTGAGTTGATTCCACTTATCCTTTATTACCAGTAGTCAAATGTGAAATTTGACAATTCATTAGTCAAATGTGACGAACCGCCTTCAAGGCACAGTTACCGCAACACAAGGGCACCCGGGCAGAAAACAGTCATGTATTGGATGTATGCTGCTGTACCCTTATGCATTAAGGGAATCACAAAGTTGTGAAGAAAAACAATTGTTGACAAAGCAAATTCCATATATTTCCCTACAGGAAAAACGGTATTAGACATGTTTGACTATCTCATCATTGAGTTGGTGCGTGAAAACTCTCTCCATCTTCAAAATAATATACTACTTACATGAAATTAAGAAAATCCGATTCTTTCATATTACTATGGTTAATCTGTCATGCTATCAAAAATCGGGTCATGACATTGCAAATTAACTACAGCAGCATGAAAGAATGGGCAGTTCCTTAACTTCATTTGAGTAGTATAGCATGTAAACAACGATCATTGTGTTGTACAACGTGCTGTAGGTAGTGAAATGATCCGGATCGAAATGTTTTCTTTATAGATAGACCAGGAAAATAAATAACGCTTGTTTTCACGACCCGCTGTGACAATACTTTCATTTTTTTCCAATGTTTCCGCCATGATTGTGGAAATACAAGCAAGCACTGTGGGGCATACGAGATAATGTGAAAACCATAAGGTTGAGTTGATGTCGCTTTGCAACTCACCGAGTCGTGAAATAGGTCGTTATCGGCATAAGTGGGTCATTGTGTAAATACACGTATTGGTTCCATCTCAGAAGCATCGTCAGTGTTCTGGTTTGTGGGATTGCTGTTGAATTTCAACATTCAAGTTTGATGGAGTGATTATCTGTACCTCGCCGTGTGAGAGGCGGCATACAATATAACCCTTTTCGGAGAAATCGATAAAAATTAATCCCGAATGTCTTATTAACAAGTATCTTTTCTCGTTATATGTAATTTCATATGTTAATGATCTTATGCGACTCTTATTTGCTGCTGACACTGATCTCCGCATCCCCCTAGGGCATCAACCTATCCAAGGTTCTCGTTCAGAAAGAGATGTGTTTGAACAATCATTGAAACAGGTCCCAATAAACCAGACTGATGGGACGATATCAATGTCAATATTAAAAATTCATATGTTACTGATACCAATACTAATTCTATACGAATAATTAATATTGATGTAAACGTATCTGCTACCACGTATTTATTATTAGTATTGATATTGTTATTAAATGTGGTATTAAGGCTGTAGTCGCCTTTTACGGCAAGCACGGTTGCTGAAGACCTATTCTAACCCGGATCTTCACGGATTGGGGTAGCGCAGTGAACTTTAAAACTCCTCCGTCAGATGTGTAACCACGATAAGCAATGAGTGAGTGAGTGAGTTGGGTTTAACGCCGCTTTTTACAGTATTCCAGTTATATCACGGCGTGTCAGCTTAATGTGGGAGGAAAGCCCGAAGTGATGCAGGTCTTAGACGTTTACCACTTCGGTGAAACCCACGAGCACGGGTATGGTGCTGACAAACCTAGAAAGATAATCAGGGCGAACCGGGATTCGAACCCACAACCATAGGTTTCTGGCATGCCCAAGGGACGCAACTCTGCACAGCGAATCGCGGCGCCTTAGACGACTGGGCCACCCGTGCCCACGATAAGCAATGACATTACCGATGTTACCTTACAATATCACTGCGGTAAAATACGCATATATATATATGCTGACATCTGCTATCTGTGACCTGTACACTTGCTATATGTAGGCTTCCAGTAGTCAGGCCGCGGGAACAGCTGGTACCGAGATACGTGGGACGTTTAAGAGATATTTGTTGGTGTTGTAATAATTATATATTACATATATTTATATACATACACATATGTTGGTGGTACAGGTAGAATGGCAATAAACAGTTTTCATATCACGGTGAGCGTATTATATATATGAATTAAAAAATTTCTAGGAGTTCCCAATATACCAGTTTACTATCTGGGAGCGTTACTACACTGATGACAATATCGATGACACTCCGACATGTTTTTTGTGACATAACTTCCCCTTTCTACGATTTGTCCACTCACGTTAGGGTTAGCGTTGAATCTGGTACATGACAATTACACCCGTGAAGATCCGGGGTAGAATAGGTCTTCAGCAACCATCCTTGCCGTAAAAGGCGACTATGCTTGTCGTAAGAGGTGACTAACGAGATCGGGTAGTCAGGCTCCCTCGGTTGATGCATGTCATCGATCCCAATTGCGTGGATCGGTGTTCATGACATCAATCACTGGATTGTCTGGTCCAGACTCGATTATTTACAGACCGCCGTCATGTAGCTGTAATATTTCTGAGTGTGGCGTTGAACAACAAATAAAGAAGCCCATTACTTTAACCAGAACGTACACTCAATAAAATCATAATCTACATAAAACAGTTGCACACTGAAGCACCTAGCTTACCTGTCGTGTGAACCAATGCTACCTAGCACACCTGTCTTGATTGGATGGAGGTAAACAATAGTAATCCGATGCAGACGTTCTGGAGAACAAAGTCCACTTAGTGATGAAACAGGTGTATTGTCCAGTGAAATAATAAACTCGCAACCTTGCCCCAGCGTTATAGCGTAAGCATCAACTGGTCGCTTCTCCGATAAAATAACAACAAAAGAAGTGCCCTTGTTCCTAGGAAGGAAGAATCACGTGTAGCTGTTGCCTGTATAATCCTTTTGTCGGGTTTCCCCTAAACAGATAGATACATGCATACAGGAAAGGTTTTTCATCTGCTTCCAATGTGGTTCCACGGCTTCTATTCGAACACAAGTGTTCAACACACCGTCTTTAACGGACACAAGTGTTATATCACTGCGTGCACCGACACACGGGATACACCACGGCTTCCATCGCGTACAGAGTGCACTACAGATAACGGCGCGTGGAGCACGAGGACTCGACACACACGTGGTCGCAGAACATGCGGAACTGTCAACATAAACATCACAGCTCCAGGAGCAATGGAATCTGCACCAGCACGACAGCTGATTGGCACTGAGATGAGGATGCAGCTACTCCCATACTCGACAATCCGAGAAATGGGAACCTGACGCCGGATAACAGACCTGACAGCGAGCGTTCAGAGAACGCAGAAAACCTGGCGTGAACTTGTCAGTGCCGTTCTTTCTCCAGATTGCATCGCGTTATTCCAATAATCCTCACGTTCCACGCCTACAGATCGTGTTGATCTTAATAGGACATTTAATCAGTCATATATGTAGTTGAGTGAATGAGTATGGTTTTACGCCGCTTTTAGCAATATTCCAGTCAATCGCGGCGGGGACAACAGAAATGAGTTTGTTTAACAAATACGTGTAATTCTTATAAAGATAAGATCAGAATCGTGCACATGTATATTCAAACGAAATACAAATATTGCCCCTAAATACTACCTCTCATGTTATCCACCGTCAAATGCCAACAGTAGCTTACAGCAGCTCTACGTTCAAGATAAGGCACGAATCCCGTCTTTTCATACTCATAAACAAGGACTTAAAAGGCGCACGCAATCTCCGCATCAGTCAATCGCGATGTAGTTGTCTGACCACAGTCATCTCGTAGTATCTGTCGTATGTTTTACTGAGAAGATTACCCATCTCTGTTGTTTACACGACACCGAACACATCCTCAACGGTCAGTCTATCCCTCGCTAAGCCGCTTAAATGGGGATAATACCTTCAAATAGCTCCACAAATATGCAGTAAATGAAGACATATATATGTCTCGACTAAAACCTTATCGGGATGTGTCTCATATAGGCAGCTTGATCTGTACTTTTACTTAAATGGTTATGCGTGTCTCGGACCCGTGGGATTCAAATGAGCTGTAGATCTATCGTATCTGACTCAGACGTCTATATTAATTTCATTCCACGACGCAGCATCTGCGACACACGATATTACTATTGAATCATTCATCACACGCTGGTTTGGTATAGCTGTTTACGTAATGCATCAATTAGACGTTGGATGATTGCACTTCGCGGCATGAGGTAAACACAGCAGAGGAGACGAGGAAACAGTTTCTCACGCATTGCCATAATTAATCTCCTATACTTAGCAAACATTTGCAAAAAGATGACACGCGTCCATGCTTTTAAAAGCTTTATTTATTCCCCTGTTATTTGTACATATTTACTTAATCCAGCGCTGTGTAGCCTGGGCAATACTTTGAGGTTCTGATAAACCGTTCTGCTATGACTACCACGGGTATGTGCCAATGTTAACCATCTCATCAAGTCAGCTAGGTATTGATCAGTGCTTAAACCCGCGTTCGACTGCAAACATAGGTATTTGTCAGTAATCAACTAAAACAGATTGCTCGCAGGTATTCCAGTTGGTTTGAACGCCTGTACACTCACAGGAATATAGGCAGGTTTCATCATGCCATTTACCCTACACAGTTCAGCGTCCAAACTGTTGATTGACAAGCGATATCAAAGAAAATACCTGGCCAACTGATAGCTTTACATGGAAGCAATCAAATACGTGCCCGAGTTGCTGAACAATGAACGCTATAACATGTAATTACTCGTAGAAGTAATAACATTTTTTTATTGTTTTGTGCGGGTAGAAGTCACACGAACATATGTATTGATGACAAATTGTAATTTTGCCTGTAAATATTTTTTGCTTTGTTCAGTGAGATGACAAGCGAAGGCTACAAAATATATGTCAACGTGAGTTCTGGAGGGGGACTTAGTGTGATAAGAGTTCAAGGAGACAGTTTCCTTCTAGTGAACGTGTTTTGTCCCAGAAATCCTCAAGTCTGACAATCATCTCCGTTAAATTAGTTTGGATAAAGGAAAAAACTCTACTTTATTTATTTATCCCTGGGGATACTCGCAACTCATTTATCCTGAAGACAAACTGATGCTACGCACCATACGTATCCATTTATTAAACGAAAAACATGTTTCATTGTGCAGCGTAAGCTTGCTAACTGAGAGTGAGACCACATGTTAAAAAACTGTGTGATAGAATCTTCTTGCACGGTTCCAGAAGTTCGCGCTGAATGCTAGTATTGAATTATATTTTTTCATTATCCATCAGGTCACGTTCTTGACTCCAGCTTATCAAAATCTGCATTGATGGAAGGCAGTTCAGATAAGATAATTCAATGTCTCTTTATGGAAACGTCTCATGGTCATATTTCTGCTCCTTAAATCCTTTTCTGAATTAATTCGGAAACGTCTACACAATGGTTTTTAAGTTGATGGTGAATGAGCGTCATTCCCGTTTTACCCAGTATTAGATACATTCGCACGTGTGTTTACCTGTACCTATCTTGTGAATTTTCTTTTCAAGCTTGTTCGACAGTTGTCGGTGGGTCTATGGTTGGTGCGTTCGTCTGTAGTGACTTAAGTGCGGATTCTATTCCAAGTGTCAGTAATACATTCATGGTTTTCGAACTGTTCAAATATTGCACATGTCGACATACAACTTGGTAACCAATCAACCGCAGAATCTTTATACTATATATGTATATGGCCCGTTCCATATCGAGGTATCTCAGAACGGCAACAGTTGCAAGGAGTAGTTGTTGTTGTTGTTGTTCGTATTAAGGACCCGTTCTATATCGAGGTATCTCAGAACGGCAACAGTTGCAAGAAGCAGTTGTTGTTCGTACTATTAAGGACCCGTTCTATATCGAGGTATCTCAGAACGGCAACAGTTGCAAGAAGCAGTTGTTGTTCGTACTATTAAGGACCCGTTCTATATCGAGGTATCTCAGAACGGCAACAGTTGCAAGAAGTAGTTGTTGTTCGTATTAAGGACCCGTTCTATATCGAGGTATCTCAGAACGGCAACAGTTGCAAGAAGTAGTTGTTGTTCGTATTAAGGACCCGTTCTATATCGAGGTATTTCAGAACGGCAACAGTTGCAAGAAGTAGTTGTTGTTCGTATTAAGGACCCGTTCTATATCGAGGTATCTCAGAACGGCAACAGTTGCAAGAAGTAGCTGTTGTTCGTATTAAGGACCCGTTCTATATCGAGGTATCTCAGAACGGCAACAGTTGCAAGAAGTAGTTGTTGTTAGTATTAAGGACCCGTTCTATATCGAGGTATCTCAGACCGGCGACAATTGCAAAGAGTAGTTGTTGTTGTTCGTATTAAGGACCCGTTCTATATCGAGGTATATCAGAACGGCAACAGTTGCAAGAAGTAGTTGTTGTTAGTATTAAGGACCCGTTCTATATCGAGGTATCTCAGAGCGGCAACAGTTGCAAGAAGTAGTTGTTGTTAGTATTAAGGACCCGTTCTATATCGAGGTATCTCAGAACGGCAACAGTTGCAAGAAGTAGTTGTTGTTCGTATTAAGGACCCGTTCTATATCGAGGTATCTCAGACCGGCAACAATTGCAAGGAGTAGTTGTTGTTGTTCGTATTAAGGACTCGTTCTATATCGAGGTATATCAGAACGGCAACAGTTGCAAGAAGTAGTTGTTGTTAGTATTAAGGACCCGTTCTATATCGAGGTATCTCAGACCGGCGACAATTGCAAGGAGTAGTTGTTGTTGTTCGTATTAAGGACCCGTTCTATATCGAGGTATATCAGAACGGCAACAGTTGCAAGTAGTAGTTGTTGTTAGTATTAAGGACCCGTTCTATATCGAGGTATCTCAGACCGGCGACAATTGCAAGGAGTAGTTGTTGTTGTTCGTATTAAGGACCCGTTCTATATCGAGGTATATCAGAACGGCAACAGTTGCAAGTAGTAGTTGTTGTTAGTATTAAGGACCCGTTCTATATCGAGGTATCTCAGACCGGCGACAATTGCAAGAAGTAGTTGTTGTTGTTCGTATTAAGGACCCGTTCTATATCGAGGTATATCAGAACGGCAACAGTTGCAAGAAGTAGTTGTTGTTAGTATTAAAGACCCGTTCTATATCGAGGTATCTCAGAGCGGCAACAGTTGCAAGAAGTAGTTGTTGTTAGTATTAAGGACCCGTTCTATATCGAGGTATCTCAGACCGGCGACAATTGCAAGGAGTAGTTGTTGTTGTTCGTATTAAGGACCCGTTCTATATCGAGGTATATCAGAACGGCAACAGTTGCAAGAAGTAGTTGTTGTTAGTATTAAGGACCCGTTCTATATCGAGGTATCTCAGAGCGGCAACAGTTGCAAGAAGTAGTTGTTGTTAGTATTAAGGACCCGTTCTATATCGAGGTATCTCAGAACGGCAACAGTTGCAAGAAGTAGTTGTTGTTCGTATTAAGGACCCGTTCTATATCGAGGAATCTCAGAACGGCAATAGTTGCAAGGAGTAGTTGTTGTTCGTATTAAGGACCCGTTCTATATCGAGGAATCTCAGAACGGCAACAGTTGCAAGAAGTAGTTGTTGTTAGTATTAAGGACCCGTTCTATATCGAGGTATCTCAGAACGGCAACAGTTGCAAGAAGTAGTTGTTGTTCGTATTAAGGACCCGTTCTATATCGAGGTATCTCAGACCGGCAACAATTGCAAGGAGTAGTTGTTGTTGTTCGTATTAAGGACCCGTTCTATATCGAGGTATATCAGAACGGCAACAGTTGCAAGTAGTAGTTGTTGTTAGTATTAAGGACCCGTTCTATATCGAGGTATCTCAGACCGGCGACAATTGCAAGGAGTAGTTGTTGTTGTTAGTATTAAGGACCCGTTCTATATCGAGGTATATCAGAACGGCAACAGTTGCAAGAAGTAGTTGTTGTTAGTATTAAAGACCCGTTCTATATCGAGGTATCTCAGAGCGGCAACAGTTGCAAGAAGTAGTTGTTGTTAGTATTAAGGACCCGTTCTATATCGAGGTATCTCAGACCGGCGACAATTGCAAGGAGTAGTTGTTGTTGTTCGTATTAAGGACCCCCGTTCTATATCGAGGTATATCAGAACGGCAACAATTGCAAGTAGTAGTTGTTGTTAGTATTAAGGACCCGTTCTATATCGAGGTATCTCAGACCGGCGACAATTGCAAGGAGTAGTTGTTGTTAGTATTAAGGACCCGTTCTATATCGAGGTATATCAGAACGGCAACAGTTGCAAGAAGTAGTTGTTGTTAGTATTAAGGACCCGTTCTATATCGAGGTATCTCAGAGCGGCAACAGTTGCAAGAAGTAGTTGTTGTTAGTATTAAGGACCCGTTCTATATCGAGGTATCTCAGAACGGCAACAGTTGCAAGAAGTAGTTGTTGTTCGTATTAAGGACCCGTTCTATATCGAGGAATCTCAGAACGGCAATAGTTGCAAGGAGTAGTTGTTATTCGTATTAAGGACCCGTTCTATATCGAGGAATCTCAGAACGGCAACAGTTGCAAGAAGTAGTTGTTGTTAGTATTAAGGACCCGTTCTATATCGAGGTATATCAGAACGGCAACAGTTGCAAGGAGTAGTTGTTGTTCGTATTAAGGACCCGTTCTATATCGAGGTATCTCAGACCGGCAACAATTGCAAGGAGTAGTTGTTGTTGTTCGTATTAAGGACTCGTTCTATATCGAGGTATATCAGAACGGCAACAGTTGCAAGAAGTAGTTGTTGTTAGTATTAAGGACCCGTTCTATATCGAGGTATCTCAGACCGGCGACAATTGCAAGGAGTAGTTGTTGTTGTTCGTATTAAGGACCCGTTCTATATCGAGGTATATCAGAACGGCAACAGTTGCAAGAAGTAGTTGTTGTTAGTATTAAAGACCCGTTCTATATCGAGGTATCTCAGAGCGGCAACAGTTGCAAGAAGTAGTTGTTGTTAGTATTAAGGACCCGTTCTATATCGAGGTATCTCAGACCGGCGACAATTGCAAGGAGTAGTTGTTGTTGTTCGTATTAAGGACTCGTTCTATATCGAGGTATATCAGAACGGCAACAGTTGCAAGTAGTAGTTGTTGTTAGTATTAAGGACCCGTTCTATATCGAGGTATCTCAGACCGGCGACAATTGCAAGGAGTAGTTGTTGTTGTTCGTATTAAGGACCCGTTCTATATCGAGGTATATCAGACCGGCAACAGTTGCAAGAAGTAGTTGTTGTTAGTATTAAGGACCCGTTCTATATCGAGGTATCTCAGACCGGCAACAGTTGCAAGAAGTAGTTGTTGTTAGTATTAAGGACCCGTTCTATATCGAGGTATATCAGAACGGCAACAGTTGCAAGAAGTAGTTGTTGTTAGTATTAAGGACCCGTTCTATATCGAGGTATCTCAGAACGGCAACAGTTGCAAGAAGTAGTTGTTGTTCGTATTAAGGACCCGTTCTATATCGAGGAATCTCAGAACGGCAATAGTTGCAAGGAGTAGTTGTTGTTCGTATTAAGGACCCGTTCTATATCGAGGAATCTCAGAACGGCAACAGTTGCAAGGAGTAGTTGTTGTTCGTATTAAGGACTCGTTCTATATCGAGGTATTTCAGAACGGCAACAGTTCCAAGAAGTAGCTGTTGTTCGTATTAAGGACATTTTTGCAATGAAGGTGTCAACAAAACTCTCCGAAGCAGAAAAACGAAAGTTAATTCAATTTCTATTTTCAACCAATAGCGAAATTCTAGAAATGTTAAACGTTTTTGGAAATGTTTTTGTCGCTTTTTATTTGTGCATAAAAAATCCCAGCGTTTGATGCTTCTATGATCAAGCTCATTAGTAACCCTCGCATGCCAAAATGTCTGGCGCCAGGGTAACCTAACCATCGTCGTGTACAAATCTACAAAGACTACACATTACATAGACACTAAATGGGCTGTCAATCCCTACCCCCAAAACATATTAACTTATTATTTTCAACTTCATTCATGTTGTGACGAGACCCTCGGGGCTATAGAAGACAACGGGTTCGAGAGAAAACACTCCCGTCTCCATTAACATACCAGCAGGGTGCATGTGCTTGTGTCTTTTTTAATTACGAAATGTCAACGACCTTTGTCACGGTGTGGAAACTACATAAATAATCATTATGTCATTTTCTCAGCAAGACTAAGAAGCAATTTAGCCCCCAACCTAGACTACGCATTGCGGTACACGCCACTCTCAGCGACGCCATAAATCATATGACCAAACAATAGTTAAACGTTGGATGGTTATTAACGTCATTGCTATTAAAATTTGGCACGAAATGAATTGGAGTGTTTTTTGTTGTTGTTGTTGTTTGGTTTTTAAAATAAAATAAAAAAATAAAAAAATGAATTGAAGTTAATTGTGGTAACTGTCAACATGTCTTGCACTGCTGTATTGACTTTGTGATAATCAAAGCCGACCTAACAAAAATATGTTTGTCGAAGAATACTACCTTCACTCGTCGATGCGATCACAGTGAGCGAAGTCGTATTAGCCGAAAGCGCTCGTAAAATCTGCGACAAATCTCTTATCAACTGACTGATGGGTTTTGACCTTGTTGTAGTGGGCTGGTTCCCAGACTGACTAGTACGACATTTAGGTCACACAATATCTATATATTTTTAATATATAAATGAGTGAGGGGCCTGTCCCAGTTCAATCTGTCCCAGCCCACACACACCGTAAATAATTCATGAACACTGTCTACAGTGAGGGCTAGGGGACAACCACCTACGGACAGCGGTGGTGCTGGGGGCCAATCCTGTCAGCTTCACACTAAATATTAATGAGTGTTTCACACCCACAAGGCACGACCAGTGTAAATATTGCTCGTTCTGAAACTTATCTATATCAGATATCGAGTGAAGTACTGATACTGAATTTTCATCAGCTAGTCGTTCTCTAGCGAAACATGATAAAATACTCTAGGCGCACATTTATCACTACAAGCGAGATTAAGCAATGTAAGCAGTTGGCGAAAAAGTGCTGCAACACTCTCTAAGGTCTTGATCTGCTCTGAGTTAGTGATTTGGTGAATGTTTTAACGCTACTACAGTCAGCACTAGTGTATCTGTATCCCGGCGGGCGAGTTTGGACAAAGCAAACTAGGCAATCTATTATACCATTATACCTCCCCGTGAAGATCCGGGGTACAATAGATCTTCAGCAACCCGTGCTTGCCGTAAAAGGAGACTATGCTTGTCGTAAGAAGCGACTAACGGGATCGGGTGGTCAGACTTGCTGACTTGGTTGATGCACGTCATCGTATCCCAATTGCGTGAATCGATGCTCATGATGTCAATCACTGGATTGTCTGGTCCAGACTCGATTATTTACAGACCGCCGTCATATAGCTGGAATATGTCTGATTGCTGCGTTAAACAACAAACAAACAAACAAACCATTACACCACAGTGCACGCCAACGTCAAGCAGTCAACGCAGTCAATCAGTTGACCGATCCTGACCACTGTCCTGTAGTCGACTCACGCGACCAGCATGGTGAGAGTTAATGAGTTGATCACGCCCATGGCCGGGTTCTGAATCCCACGTATGTATAGTACATGCATATGAAGCCAAATTGCTGGTGCCCCCTATCACGATATTGCTAAAGGCGGCGTAAAACAACTGACTGACTATCCAGGGATCCGGGATCCCTACGGAATTCCACAATAACATTCAAAACGTTAACACCAGACCCAGCCTCGATTGTCTTCCGAAACTGATTCCATTTGGCTTAAAAATCAACACAGTGATGTAAATTATATGAATGGATCACTGAAAATCAGTGATGACACCAGGGCCCACTTGCACAAAGCGATCTTAGCGCTAAGACTATTGTAAGCCTATACTAAAGTATGGGAGTTACGATCATCTTAGCGCTAAGATCGCTTTGTGCCAGTGAGCCCAGGTGTTCGCGAACAGGGTGTCATTCCCGCTCTACCGGCAGCACCCTCCTCGAACAGAATTTATTCAAAAGTGCCAATGAGTTTGTAGGTGTATGAAAGTCTGCAATCCATTCAGCGACTAATTTATGCATTTAGTTGTATAGTCCCCAGGGAGTTGAGAATAAACTATTATGCGCTATCTGAACCTTTAACCTATATAGTGAAATGTCACGCGCCTAGAGCACTTCATCCATATGAAATTATAGCTGTATTAATGGACAATCATCATTAGCATCATTAGACGTAGTTTCAGTATAAGTGGTAGTAGGCGTGGTATCATTAGTAACAGTGGTAGTATTGTAGGGATTATTATTGTTGTTATTATTATTATAGTCACGTTTGTTTGTTTACTTCATTGTTTGTTGTTCAACGCTGCACTCCGCAATTCACAGTGATTAACATCATGAGCATCGATATAAGCAGTTAGGATACGATGACATGAAATAAGCAGGGGTAGTAGTAGTAGCAGCAGCAGCAGCAGCAGCAGTAGTAGTAGTAGTAGTAGTAGTAGTAGCAGTAGTAGTAGTAGTAGTAGTAGTGTACTCGTCTACGAAACGCAGTCTATTGTTTGAATCGTCCATAAAATCCCATATTCTCGTTTCCCCCTCAATCCATTTGTCCTATTCCACAAAGCTATCGTAGCGCTGCGACAGTCGTAAGTCTATGTTAAAGTATATGAGTTACGATCGTCTCAGCGCTGCGATCGCTTTGTGAAACGGGGCCTACACTTTCAGCATTACGTCTCACGACGAGCATCAGTTTGATACAACGGGAATATATTACATGTGTAAGTATTTTGATGACATAATGATGTCTTCTACTTGTATCCCCCCAAAATATCACAGAATATATGACTGATTCAAAAGAACATCGAAGTAATTTAAACATTTCACTGGGAAAAAACCCCGAAATCCAATGTTCCAATATCATACACTGAGAATCAACCACAGAATACAAAGTTGTTTATGATCACTCAAACGATTTCCTTCAGAACTAACTAAATGGACCTTTCGCCAGACCATCTAATCGCCGACGATAAGCGTTATGTAAAGAAAAGAGTTGCTGCAACTTGAGATGATAAATAAACCGGGAATTCTAGTCCTTCTCTTTATGATTACATTCTCAAATTACGACTTTCGTAACAAAACCTTTTTTCGAGAAAGTCGATAATATTGACGTTGGCTCGACGCTTCTCGGGGAATGGAGTTTTGATACTGCATTCATTCTTAGCCGTCAAAATTCCTCCACCGGAGGCCAGTACCCTAGTCTCAAGTCAGTAGGAAACAGTAGCAGTGGTAGTGGTTGTAGTGGTAGTTGTGGTGTAGTAGTAGTAGTAGTAGGAGTAGCAGCAATAGTAGTAATAATAGCAGTAGAAGTAGTAGTAGTAGTAGTAGCAGTAATAGTAGTAGTAGTAGTAGCAGTAGTAGTAGTAGAAGTAGTAGTAGTAGCAGTAGAAGTTGTAGTAGTAGAAGTAGTAGTAGTAGAAGTAGTAGTAGTAGCAGTAGTAGTTGTAGTAGTCTGGGAGTAGGAGTAGTGATGGTGATGGTGATCATTGTGGTGGTTGTGGTAGTAGTCTGTGTAATATAAGTAGTTGAAGTTTTATTGGTTTTATTTGTAGTATTATTAGTAGTAGTGGTAGTAGTGGTGGTGGAAGCGGTAGGAGTGAAGCAATAGTAGTAATAATAGCAATAGAAGTAGTAGTAGTAGTAGCGGTAATAGTAGTAGTAGTAGTAGTAGAAGTAGTAGTCGTAGTAGCTGTAGTAGCATCCCTCCCCGTGGCATTTGCGTGGTGCAGTGGAAGACGGGGTAGTGATGGATCAGGAAGTGAGAGAGTGTTTAACCCCGCTTTAAACATTATTCCAATTACAACTCCAGGTAGAAACACCAAACGACGCGAGCTATCAACAAGTATCGCTTTATGAAAGCAACGGTATAGTAGATAGATCTAGCTTCTTAAACGAGGCGATTCTAGGATTCGAATTCATGATCAGCTGATCCTGTTCGGTTAGGACACGTAATCTGCACTTGGAGGTTTTAGCTGATGCTTGCCATAACAGTTGTCATGTGAGTAGAGTTTTCTTTGAATTTCAGAAGAACGAACTAACTGATTTTTAAGATTTCTTTTCAGCTTTGAGTGTAGTCACCCTTGCATGACAGTGTTTGAATCAATGTTACTCCCCCGATATGTAACTTACATCGAGAGAAACATTGACACCTTGAGAACTAGAACGCTAACCTCAAACCTACTTATCTCGACAATGTTTCACTCCTCTCAGGTAACAAACATAATCTCATATCTCTCAGGTAGCAAACATATCTCAAATCTCTCAGGTGACAAACATAATCTCGCATCTCTGAGGTAATAAACATAATCTCATATCTCTCAGGTAGCAAACATATCTCAAATCTCTCAGGTGACAAACATAATCTCAAATCTCTCAGGTAACAAACATAATCTCAAATCTCTCAGGTAACAAACATAATCTCAAATCTCTCAGGTAACAAACATAATCTCAAATCTCTCAGGTAACAAACATAATCTCATATCTCTCAGGTGACAAACATAATCTCAAATCTCTCAGGTGACAAACATAATCTCAAATCTCTCAGGTAACAAACATAATCTCAAATCTCTCAGGTAACAAACATAATCTCAAATCTCTCAGGTAACAAACATAATCTCATATCTCTCAGGTGACAAACATAATCTCAAATCTCTCAGGTAACAAACATAATCTCATATCTCTCAGGTAACCAACATAATCGCAAACCTCTCAGGTAACAAACATAATGTCACATCTCGCAGGCCACAAACATAATCTCAAATCTCTCAGGTGACAAACATAATCTCAAATCTCTCATAGTCATCTAGTCCTTCTCTTGCTCAGGATGGGAAAAATAATATCAATAGTGATCTGGTCCTTGTCTTGCACCAGGTCGGAAGAGTAATATCAGCAGTGATCAAGACCTAGTTTCAAGGACAGATCGCAACCTGGGTGTTAATAGCATAAAAAACCCAGATATAGTTTCTGTAAATCTCGTATTCTTTTGCAACGAACATGTCATAGTCCCCGTGAACATAAAATACACACGGATATAACTTACTGTTACTGTAACTGTAACTGGAAGCCATGTTTTGTGAAGAACGACTGTGCACACATCCGCGGATAATTCAGTGAATGTCCAGTCTCGACAACAGAAGCACTACAACAGCTGCCCCGACTTCCCAATAGGACGTGGATGGTGTCGTGCGTCGCAGGTGTGCTGCTGATGTCGCCCCGGTGATGCAACAAATCAAGGTGATCAATGTCGGCGATCACGAAGCCACCGTAGGGGGTAAATAATAGTCAATCACAACGAGACAGTTTGCTTGTTTAACTACTTGATTGGGTGTCGGGTTTTTATAATTTGATTTATAATTTCTGATGGAGTCTGAGCATATGATTTTACGCCGCTTTCAACAATATTCCAGCAACAGCGGGGGCACCAGAAATGGGCTTCACATGTGGGGCAGCGAACCCAGGACTTCGGCGTGACGAGCAAACGCTTTCACCACAAGCCTACTTAACCGACCGCTTTCTGAAAGAGTGAGTGAGTGAGTTGTGTTAACGCCGCTTTTAAAAGTAGATGTGAAAGCCTCCACAGCCTTCTTTGTGTCATTTAGAAGATAGCCAGTGAGAAATACAAACACCACTTAAACTGACAGGCAAAGGACCGCCTCCGTAGTCTAATGGTAGATCGTCCGACCGGAGAGCGGAAGGCCCAGGGTTCGATCCCCGGCCGCGTCATACCAAAAGACGTTAAAAGATGGTACTTGTTGTTACCCTGTCTGGCGCTCGGCATTAAGGGGCTAAACCAAGGACTGGTCGGCTCGGAGGCAGTATACTGTGTCTGAGTCGGGTATTCATGTTAAACATGGTATCTCAGTGAGCTAGCACTATAAATCGGCATCAGTCCGGACTAGTACAAGCAGCCACACACACACACACACATACACTATATAAGTGCAATAATCTTGGACGCGACGTTAAACCCCATTTCACCGTCTCACCTGACGGGCAAAAGAAAGTATACACTTAAAATTTTGATTTAAAGTAAAAAATAAAAACGTCATCAAAACGTTTCTAGGCTGAAAGCAGCAACCTCAAGGTCCAAAACACAACTGCGTTACGCGTATCAGATAGATCACCATCGAATGACCATTAATTGTTTGGTTCATTTGTAGTCACCATCAAACAAGGGTGTTTACTTTCGTTTTCCCGGCAGTTTAGTAGGGTTTGTGTGATTCTATGTTTGTGCTGTTAAGAAATGGTTTCGCGTTACAAAATGGGTCCCTCCCGACAGGAGGGGCTAAATCGGTGACTTGGTAGACCACGTGTCATCGTACCCCTCCAGGATGGGGCGTTGTTGATACTATCAATCACCGGTTTGTCTGACGCTGTATCAATGATGACTGCAGTCCTCAAACACGTCAAATTACAAGTGGATAGTATCCAACATACGACGGCTTCCCGAACTCCATCGTGGTTGGCTCTACACATTATACTGACTGAATAGCCGAGGACATTGAACACAACTTCAAAGTAATCACGATCTTCTCCAAGTGGAGCTATTCCCCTGGTATTAATACGTGCTGATGATATCTGAGTAATTGGCTGTATAACCAAACTATTTTCACGTTGACTCGGTCGCCTGTTGCGTTTTGAAGTGGTCAGTTGGTATTCAGAGGTTGGAGTGAGTGAGTGAGTGAGTGAGTGAGTGAGTATGGTTTTACGCCGCTTTTAGCAATATTCCAGCAATATCACGGCGGGCGACACCAGAAATGGGCTTCACACATTGTACCCACGTCGGGAATCGAACCCGGGTCTTCTGCGTGACGAGCGAACGCTTTAACCACTAGGCTACCCGACCGCTCTCAGAGGTTGGAAGAACATGAATACATGACACTTTTGTTTGGATAACATCTTCTATTTTTTGTTATGGTCACACCTATATGATGTCACAACGTCCATTGATGGAATACCGCCCCGTTTATAGGCGGACTATCAGACCATAACGTGTCGTTATGAGACTGTAGGCACAATGGAGTGTAGGCGAATTGATACCAATCCAACCCAGGATGGGATGGAGGTAATTAGCACCAAGGACTGGGTAATTACTGCCGGAATAATTACCCAGTTTGGGCAGTAATTGCTTAACCGCTGTGGCGAATGCCGAATGTGATTCTGAAAAGTACGTTTCAGTTTATATGTGATGAACGACACAAAATTGAAATTATTTAGAAGATAGAAGTGATTTTATCAACGTGAATCTGAATACAAATTAAATGAGCCTTGTCAAAATCTACTTTTTATGAACATAAGCGCGTGACTGAGTGAGTTTGAATTCGGACCAAAATGGTTTTATAATAAAATGATGTCACGGCATTTTTATTGCCTCAGTGAGTGAGTGAATGTGTTTGGGTCACTTTTATTATTATTTTAGCCGTATAAGGGCTACAAGGCGCGAGCTAGAAAGGCTAGAAGTAAAGCCGATCTTCACTTAGTACGAACACGGGCATGGTACTGACTAGCCGCATATCACTATTTGGGATACGAACCTATGGGAAGAGGATCCTGGTGGCTAAGGGAGACAACTCTGCCCAGTGGACCATGACGACTCTCAATACCACGTGTGCATGTTACGGAAGCATTTCCTAACTCACCCACATGTACAACTTGTTAGATGAAGTAGCACCTCCTTAAGGTGAGGTGAAGTGAAATTGGGTTTTACGTCGCGTCCAAGATTATTGCACTTATATAGCGACGTGCATGCACGTGTATGTGTGTGTGTGGCTGCTTGTACTAGTCCGGACTGATGCCGAGTTATAGTGCTAGCTCACTGAGATACCATGCCACAGTTTAACATGAATACCCCACTCAGACACAGTATACTGACTCCGAGCCGACCAGTCCTTGTTTTAGCCCCTTAATGCCGAGCGCCAGACAGGGTCACAACAAGTACCATCTTTTAACGTCTTTTTGTATGACGCGGCCCGGGATCGAACCCTGGACCTTCCGCTCTCCGGGCGGACGCTCTACCACCTCCTTAAGAATTGACTTCAATACTGTTTTGCGTTTATATTAGGTATCATCGTAATACCCTGTGCGCACACTGCGTAGATCCGCGAGATTGAAATCAACAATAATAACTTCACAGACTCCTTATTTAGCCAATAACACAAACAACTGTAGACAACGACACAATATCAGTGACATCGTTCAATACAATACAAGCCCCCCCCAACACACCCCCCCCCCCCCCCCCCTCCACCACACACACACACACCCACACCCACACCCACCCCAACCCCCAACCCCCAGTCAGTAAACTAGACTGCCAGTGGCGTGGTCTAAACTATAATTCGGTTTATGGAAGCATACACTCAAAACCAGTTGCTTCGTTAGACTAACAAATGTCATGGAATCAATTTTCACATATTGCGAATGTTGATCTTTTGGAAATATATACATGACATTGGCCGATTGATTTTAGTTTTCGTCCGCCAGATGGCCGCAATTACTGAGGCATGTGGTGTATGCAAAGTAGAAGGCGAAACAACGTAAAGCGTAGTCGACTAACTATTGTCATGGAGCAATTACAATACATGTCATTACAAAATCAATTTCAGTTTTTTTTATTTCAGTATGCGCATGTTACCTCGTCAACTAAACACATTTGGTTCATGAAGGCAAACAGGATACGATTAAATAAAGGCCACAAAACCTTTAATCACAAAAAACATACGAATGTACGATTCCGATTAGATTATAAGCATTGTGGTTATGAATCACTTTCAATTAGTGATGATACCGGGTGCTCACGAACCGGTGAGCGTGTCCTGCCCAACATGTGGCACCCGTCACAAACACATGAAAAGGCAAGGCAATGGTTCACCTGATGAAACACGGGGAAAACAGGTACAGGCAAACACCGAAGATGTTGAAGGGACCTAGTTATGTAAATACTTCGAGTTATGCGAGGTTCGACACAACAGAAAATAATTACTAAAGAAGGAACACGCAGGGACAAAGCTATTACTTTGAGACAACCGTAAATTCGACACATCAAAGTTCGACACAACGGCGTTTGACTGTAATCGCATCAGACATTGTTTTTGTCACAGATGGAAATGTCCTCCACATGTTCCATAAAACATTTTGAAAGCTTTACTACGGCTATTGTGCATGGAAATATACAATAAGGGGCGCTTAACTTTTCCAGGTGTATACAGCATTATGACTTATTAATATAGGTACTGTATGTACGACCCGTGAAGATCCGGGTTAGAATATGTCTTCAGCAACCCATGCTTGTCATAACAGGCTACTATGATTGTCGTAAGAGGCAACTAACAAAACAATTAAACTGTATGTACACTATCAACAGGCTGACTGACGTGATCATATATACATCACAAGCTATACGATCCGTTCAGAGAACACTGTCAGTGTCCTTGTCATGGGGTCACCCGAGGTAATCGTCAATCATCCCAAGCAGACTGATCTCTTGGTGCTTGACGTCCCAAGCAGACTGATCACTTGATGCTTGACGTACCAAGCAGTCTTTGGAGAAACGGACACCAATTGATAAAGGGGACGTGATGGGCTCCGGCAGAGACACACAAACTCATTCCAGAAGTCAGGAAATCGGCTTTGGGAGTATTCGATCTCACAGCCATTGGAGCCGGGTAATGGGCACACTCCTGCAGGAACAATCCTACATCGCGACAAACGCCCCGTAACCATGGCAATACAAATTAAAACGAGTGTGTTTGTGTTTGATTTCAATTTAAGATCCATAAGACTCGATAACGTTCTCTACAATGAGCTTCTCCCGACCCGCAACTGTATAGAGTTGTGTCAAAACTCCCGCCATAAGTACGTAATCGGGAATTTAGTTCAATATTGACTCTGACACATTTAACGTTGCACTCAGGGTTACATAGAAAACGTCAACACCAGATAATAACCAGTCTCGATTATCTGCCGGAACAGATTCCATTGGTCGCAAAAGGCAAAACAGTGGTGAAAAATATATGAATGGGTCAATGAAAATCAATGATGACACCAGGTGTTCGCGAAAAGGGTCAGCCCTACCTGCTCTAAAGGTATCACCCGCCACTCGCAATGTACGTAAGAAAGAAAGCAATCTGTGATAAAACGACACGAGTTCACCTCAGGTAAAGGTATCAATGTTAAATAGCCAAGCCACAGTCACAGCCAAGCATGTTTACATAGTATAATATGAAGCTGGCCACAAGCCATAACTCCATCATGAGGACCCGTGAAGATCCGGGGTAGAATAGGTCTTCAGCAACCCATGCTTGCCATAAAAGGCGACTATGCTTGTCGTAAGAGGCGACTAACGGGATCGGGTGGTCATGCTCGCTGACTTGGTTGAAGCATGTCATCGCATCCTAATCGTGTGGATCGCTGCTCATGATGACAATCACTGGATTGCCTGGTCCAGACTCGATTACTTACAGATTGCCGTCATACTGCAGGAATATTGGTAAGTGCGGCATCAAGCAACAAAAACAAATAAAAAAAGATACATCTCGCCTCTCCACGTGGTTCGGATGGAGCTGATGCTGCAGCACTGTGTAACAACACCGTGTTATAAATCGATATATTAGTTGTTGTCAGCCTAAGGACACAGGCCATGCATTTAAAAGCGACAAAACCCAGTCCATAATCTAAAGTAATCTCCGCTAAAACAATGCTGCTCAGTTCAAAGGAAAACACTTCTAGAATTCGATTTCGAAACAATTACCTTGGGGGTAAATTGAAAACAGCTCCTTACATTCACTTAGTATTTTTATTCACAACATTCATGAATACAATGACACAACTGTTTCTCTGGTGAACAAAGAGCCGCAAGGCTCTGAAGCTCACCTTCTTCTTTCGGGAATGTTCGCAAAATCATCTTGTTTCAGTGGAAACAAGCACACGTAGAAAGGTTACAGGAGCTATTTACACAAAACAAACACGAGTTTGTTGCCTTGGTAGACATTTAGAAGTTGGGAGAACATGACATTTTTTATAGCTAGCAACTTCTTTTATTTTATACATAAATCCTATCCCTTCAGCTTCGTCATTTCATTGCTATCTTTGTACATTAATCCTATGTCATAGGCTGTGTCGTTATAGTGTTATCTTTGTACTTTCATCCCACCTTGTGTTGTGTAAACATGTCGTTATATATATATGCACTTACTAAGCGACCCGTAAAGATTCGAGATAAAATAGGTCTTCAGCATCCCATGCTTGTCGTAAAAGGGGTCTATGCTTGTCGCAAGAGGCGTCTAACGGGATCAGGTGGTCAGGCTCATGATATCAATCACTGGATTGTCTGGTCCAGACTTGATTATTTTCAGACCGCCGTCATATAGACATAGACATAGACATAGTTTATTCCATAACTAACCAGTGGTACATGGACATAAATGCAAGAAAGTCATTTTGTAACAGAGGATATTCGCATGATTATAAGTATGAGAATATACACTAAATGTTTTTAAGTATACAGGATACAAATCTGCTGAGGATTCTTAGCACCGAGACGTTAGGAGTAGTAAATAGTTGTTGAAGTTTATGATAATTGGGCTTGACATAATGGTACTTTTTAAGATAGAGCTGGAGCTCCGTTTCTAGATGTGTACACTCAAACAAGTAGTGAAACTCGTCACCGACAGAGGTACGTATTATAACGTGGACAGATCCTATCAACATAGGGTAAATCTATCCATCGACACTTCTCAACAGGTAGAGAGTGATTGCTGGTTCTGAACTTAGTCAATGGTAACTATAAATATAAGGTTCAAGGCCAAACTCTGGTTTGAATCAAGAGTACAATTTTCCTCTTGATGACAGTTTGGCCGTTGTGCCATCCCTGTATAATCTGGTCTTTAAGCCTACTTTCTACAGTGGACAACAACCATTGTCTGTTGCCAACACTTTGATTTAACCACACACAGCTTAAACCACAACACTCCAATATATTCTTGATACACCTGATCCATTTAGAATGGTAATTGTTTGTGATATACATCTGGTAAAGTATCTTATAGATGATTACGGTAGGCTTGTTATTATTCGTACAGGATACAGTTTTGTACCAGAAAGCAACCATTCGCTTCTTGATACTAATTGTTAGAGGGGTGCTACCATTCTCCCCATGACGAAGTACTTTTTCTTAAATGGAGTATATACTTTAGGAACATTTTATGAAATCCTTCTACGCAAGTGAGGTCACTGAAACCCCACACCTCGCAACCATACATTGCTATAGACGCTACCATGTGGTCAAAGGCGACCAGTAGACATTCTGTTGGGAGACATACATTTCTGGCTTTGGATAATAAAGCAAACGAGGTTTTTAGAGATTGTTCTCTTAACCTTTTGATGGCTTGTGTAAAAGATCTGTTTTTATTGAAAGCAATTCCTAAATATGTATAACAGTCTGTTATTTCGATTATTTTATTTCTAAATTTAATGTCAAAGTTTACTCTTTTTGGGGGTGCCAGAACCAAAGATTACTATCTTTGTTTTCTTTAGATTAACCTTCAGTTTCCATTCTTCACAGTATTTTACGAAGACGTTTAGACTATTTTCTAAGTCAATAGGGTTTTCCGAAAATATTACAGTATCGATTGCGTACAACAATAACATTAGTTGCAAAACCCCAACAGAAGCTTCAAGGGATACACCTTTACAGCTGTGGGCTCTCAAAAAGGTTTCAACATCATTTCAATATATTGCAAACAGTAATGGTGACAGATATTCACCCTGCTGAACTCCCTTGTTACAAGTAAAATAGCCTGATATGTCTCCATCATGAACAACACAAGATTTTATATTTGAATACATATTGTGAACAAGATTAAATATTCTTCAAGAGATACCATATGATATGAGCTTTTGCCATAATCCGATTCGCCAAATGTTGTCAAAGGCCTTTTGGAAATCCACAAATGCGCAGTACAATTTCTTTTTACTCGCCCTTAAAATATCTATTAAACCAAAGAGTACAAAAATGTGGTCAACAGTACTGTAACCTTTCCTGAAGCCAGCTTGTATTTCTGAAGTAATATAATTATCATTTGTAAAAGATGTCAAGCGATTGTTCAAAACTGCAGCGAACAATTTACCAAGACACGATAATATGGTAATATGGCGATAATTTTCAGGTTTGGAAGGGTCACCTTGCTTTTTATAAATAAGTCTGATCATACCAACCATCCATGAGTTTGGAAATTTTCCACTTTCAATAATTAAATTTAACAGTTCGTGATAAACGTTAATCATTACGTCTTTACTCCATGTCAGGTACTCGTTTTCTATCTTATCAATTCCAACACTTTTTCTCTTTTTAAGTGAATTGATTGCCAGTAATATTTCTGTAACCGTGAATTGCCTATTAAGTTCTTCATTATCAGATTGGAGATCTATAGTTGGTGTTCACTCATTTTTTTGTTTTCATCAACATCATTCGCGTTAAATACTTTAAAAAAAAGCATATAGTTGGTCAATTGATATATTTTTGTCAAACTCTTGATTTTTTTAAAAAGTATTTCCAAAATTGTCTTGGATCTTCTTTCGCCATTTGTTTGAATTTACCTGGAATATTGCTGATTGCGGCGTGAAACAACAAATAAACAAACAACGAAACAAAAACACTTACGAAGCATTAACCTGATGACGGGACTCTGAAATGCCGTGACGAAGAATAGAAAAAAGTAACAAATTGTTGCTCTCCATAAAAAAGAAATAATGGGTTTGTTCACTGATTTACACATTGATTATTATAGTACATGAATAGTTGACTGAGAAGATGGTAGAAAGTTTATGTACGCGGTTGCCCTAGTCCCAGAGGCGCATATGAAAAGTAAAATATATTCCAAGTTACAAGTACACATATAAACCTTACACATTGACTTTATTATTATTATTATTATTGTTGTTGTTGTTGTTGTTGTTATTATTATTATTATTATTATTATTATTATTATTATTATTATTATTATTATCATCATCATCGTCATCGTCATCATTATTATTATTATTATTATTATTATTATTATCATCATTATTATTATTACCAAGAAACACATTAAAAATTGAATATAGATTTAGAGCCGAGATTAAGGTCCATCAGCTATTGAATGAGTAAATAATTCTCGAAAAGTTAAAATCAGCGGATGAAAAGAGTAATAATTATAGCTGCTAAATAACTCTTTACCAAGGATTGACCGTGTACTCTCAATACTATGCTTACCATCAAGCATCGTTTGTTATTTATGTATGTTATGCATGTGGTTTTTACCAACCAACGGATGACCACTTTCTGTTAATCATTCGTCTTCCTGATCACCAGTTATCGCTAGGAACAGCTGTTTCGCGTGGCCATGAAGTATCGCCTGCTTAACGTAGGTTATACAATGATGCAGCCTGATTTTTTAACTTCATTCGTGCCTGAACTGTCTGTATCTGTAAATCAACTACGTTGTTCCGTGATGAGGTCTACATCTGGCTATTAACGACCGCGGTGCAGCTGTGAAGTGCGGACACATATATATTGATATTTATTTCCGCGTGTGTGTAAACTAAATCACGTCTTCCATGAAATTGATCATTGTCATTTACAACAACAGATTAAATGACGCGTCAAATTGAGGTAAATGAACAAGCGTGGATTGAACAGGTATAGTATCCATTAGTTTGATTATTTAGCTGGAATAACATGGAGACTTTTGTCATCGTGCCATCAAACCATCATGTACCACAAAGCGAGAACACGCCATCTGGAACAGACTCCGAGGTCACAAAGGGACAGTCATTAAATCGCCAGACCATAAAGAGCTCTTCGTTGATTATTAATAAGTGGTGAGTTAGTGAGTTGGTTTAAACGCCGATTTGAGTATTTCATTTATATCACGACGTGTCTGCGAAAAGCCTATTTTTGGTGTCCCTGGTCGTGATATTGCTGATGTATTGTTAAAAGCGGCGTAAAACTCATGTCACTCACTAATTGAGGAACAAATTGTGTCTTGCGACACTTTAGACAACTGAAGTGAGTGAGTATGGTTTTACGCCGCTTTTAGCAATATTCCAGCAATATCACGGCGGGGGACACCGGAAATGGGCTTCACACATTGTACCCATGTCGGGAATCGAACCCATGTCGACGAGCGAACGCTTTAACCAGTAGGCTACCCGACCGCCCCTTAGACAACTGAGCATACTGGTCCCGTCACCAGGGACTTCACAGTTATTACCATAGTTATCACCTGTAGTCATCCCCTGCATCACCTGTCAAACATACTGATCGTCCCAGCCACTCGTGCCCCTAAATACTTCAGAAGTCGTATTGCTATCCAGTGAAATCCTCTAATTCGGTATCATTCCTGTTGAAATTATCCCTGATTAATATTTTCAATAATAGTGAATAAGAGGTATGGAGTTATCCCCCTTTATATGTACGAGGAGTGACTGATAAGGTCTGAACCTCATACAAAACGACTCGACCTAAAGACATTAACAATGATGCACTTTTGCCAAATATTTGAGAGAAGTCCTCTTCTCAAAATGTTCTCCACGGCTGCTATGACGTCATCGTTTGAGTTGAAGGGGTTCCGACTAGACCTTCTGTCATATATGGGTACCAAAGGACGTTGAAGGTGCCAGGTCAGGAGAAGAAGGTGGGTGTTCAAGAAGTTCAAAGCCACACTCATGGATTGTAGCCATGGCAATGACGTTTTGTTGTACTGGAGCATTGCCCCGATGGACGAGCACACCTTTTCTCAGCTTCCCACGTCTCATAGGAATAATCTCATGTCTTACTTTCCTCAAAAGTGCTGCATAATATGCTCCGTTTACTGTCTGACCTATTAGACGATAGTCCACCTTGATGACATCCCCGGCATCCCAGAACATGGATGCCATAACCTATCCAACTGATGGGACAGCCTTTGCGTTTTTGGTAGTGGTGATGTCAAACACTTCCACTACTTTGATCGTTGTTTGGACTTTAGCTGGAAGTGGTGAACCCAGGTTTCGTCCATAGAAACAAATTGTTGTAAGAACCTTTCTGGATCAGCTTCAAACAGAGCTAGATTTTCACGAGATATGTTGTGCCTGGTGCATTATTCATCAGATGTTAACAGAACCCAACGAGCTGATACGTCATTGCCAAAGTTTCTGTGATAGTGGACGGTCATCTCGATGTCGATTCTCTGGTTCATTTCCGGTGTTGCTGACGTGACAGCCTTCTAGGACAGTGGTCGCCTTCAAGGCACTCCCTTCCGTAGTGTTGAACTCATATCTCCACGCTTGGCTTCTGGAGCTAGGTACTTTTCTGCAAGTACTAGATCCGACATGTTCCTCAAGTTTGTCAATTTTCAAAAGGTCACAGACAGTGTGTGGTTTACTGACTTGTCACAGTGAAACGATTTGCTCCATTTACAAAAGTGTTTGTAGATATACCTCGATGACCTCATGTACCGTCCACAACAAACTAGTCCAGGGGAAAATAGGTCTTCAGCAACCCAAGCTTGCCGTAAAAGGCGACTATGCTTGTCGTAAGAGGCGACTAACGGGATCGGGTGGTCAGGCTCGCTGACTTGGTTGATGAATGTCATCGATCCCAATTGCGTGGATCGATGCTCATGATATCAATCACTGGACTGTCTGGTCCAGATTCGATTATTTACAGACCGCCGTCATATAGGTGGAATATTGCTGAGTAAAACAACAAACCAACCAAACCAACCGATCTCAGGAATGAACCCTCGTAAAACGACCAAACTTACAGTTTATGTCCGGGAGGAGGGGATTCCAGTCTAACAGGGTCCGGACAACGGAGGTTTAAGTGTATAAGCGCATGTAGTTCATTACTACCACGAAGCGCGACAACTGAACGCAATACATCGGTTTTAAGGTTATACATCCATAAACGGTTACAATAGTTAAGTCAATTCTCATATAAAAATACGTTCCCGAACGAAACAATGAAAATAAGCATATCAAACACAGATACATCTTTTTAACCGGACGCACTAAGGAACACCCCCGAAACTCACCCCAAACCACAGAGTGAGTGAATGAGTTTGATGTTACGCCGCTTTTAGCAATATTCCAGCAACATCCCGGCTGGGGACACCAGACATGGGCTTCACACATGGTATCCATTTCGGAAATCGAACACGGATCTTTGGCGGGACGAGCGAACGCTTCAACCAATGGGCAACCCGACCGCCCCTCGGAACCACAGAGACACACACACACACACACACACACACACACACACACACACACACACACACACACACACACACACACACACACACACACACACACACACACACACACGAACATACATAAACAGAGAGGGGGGGATGATAGAGATGAACTAGAGAGAGAGAGAGAGAGACCGAGAGAGAAAGACCGAGAGACCGAGAGAGAGAAAGAGAGGAAGAGAGAGAAAGAGAGGGGGATGATGCACACACACACACACACGCGCGCGCGCACACACACACACACACACACACACACACACTATTCAAATATGACCACCATTCCACCACCTGTATATATTGGTAGGATCCTTCACCCACCGATATTAACATTACATTATTGTTATCATACATACTCCCGACGACGTTTAAGATATACACGCAGATACTATTGGAATAACTACTTCGTTAATAACGGCGACGTATGTTACGTATGTCACCAACAACCGAAGAAATAACCTACCTCTGAAAAACATGTTGATCGTTTGTGTTATGAAGCCGATGGTGGCGATCCAGAGTTGTGATATCGAATCAATATCCCAGGACACACAACCTCCTGACAAGTGGCGTTTTCCTTGACATCGTGTTGTTCATAAAGGTCAGTCAACACAAGCGGGTGCCTGTTCCACACTTGGTAAATCTTCCATGTCACGAGATATATGTATGTTGTTGAGCATATTCACAAATCTGCTGCCATTTATAGACGTACAGTCATCAACTCGGGGTGACCGTGTTCAGAGTTGCTGGTGCACCGGGTGACCTCAGATGCTGTAAGGTGTGCACGCTGAGACTGAGGGAAACACGTTGAGCAGGTACGCTATGCACACGAAGTCACTCCACTAAAAGACAAGGTTAGGGAACTAACAGTACAATGTTCTGTCGATCAGTTCCTAGGCTCAACGAGTTGAGGACAATACTTGTTGCTACACTGCATTTGTATGACAATACACATGTATACATGACGCATGTTATTTAGTAATTGTGTGTTCCACAAACTTCAGTTATGTCTTTACTTGAAACACGACAGTTACCTAGATACCTAGATACCTTGAGAAGACTCTTGTGTCGAATTCGAGTAATTCGACACGGTGTTAAACCATGGTTTTATATTCATAACATTCACATTAATCTATTTCGAATACGAGTTATCCAAAATTCCATCGCTTCTACCATTGTTTGAACTCGATCTCGATGTATGTTTAACCAAAGGTTAAATCTACCGTTTGTCACCTTTATCTCGAAGCGTCGCTTGTGACGAGATGCAGTGACAGCACAACGCTTAACGCAGGACGTTCTGCGCTTGACGCTTGTACAACAAACACATCTTCAATACCCTTAGTTGTCAAGGGGCGGTCGGGTAGCCTAGTGGTTTAAGCGTTCGCTCGTCACGCCGAAGACCCGGGTTCGATTCCCGCCGTGACATTGCTAGAATATTGCTAAAAGCGGCGTAAAAACATACTCACTCACTCACTTAGTTGTCAATACGATACGAGTGGCAGTAACTCTCAGACTGCTTACTACAGTAGGTGACTCCAGTGCAAAACGCGTCCATGTATATCCATTTTCCACAAAAGACACCTGGGTCGCAAGTTCCAGGAACCAACAAGAACCACACTATTCTCGTCTTAACACATGGAGTTAGAGGAAAAAAGTACATCAACCAGACCACGATCAACCGAAGAACTCATACAGGACTTGTGATGCTCAGGCGTGAATCCCGTGTTATCATTGCATGACCAAGTGGCTCCCCCATGACGCGCACTTACCTCACATTACATAACCTCTACCACCAACAGCACTACAAACAGGGATAAAAGCTTTATCACCTAAACTTTGAGTTTGGAAATGTTACACGTATCAGGACCAGCATCTCTTTTCCATCACCATCACTGTTTGAAGTACGGGGGATGAAACACGACGTGAAGAGTCTGTTGGGCCGATTAGAATCTACACCTAATGGCATGTTGTCATATTTATGAGTGGACACTTTCAAAATCTATCAGAAACAATCGCCAAATTCCCGAAATTACCTACCTTTTGTATGATGAATTATTGATTCACAGAAAACATGATATCGCCGGTAGCTGGTGAAGCGAGGCTTGTTTTGTCAGATGGTGTGAATGAGCGTGGGATCTTAGAGGTCAGCGTGACCTGGCTAATATTGGCACAGTTTTAGGTGTGGGTTTGTGTGAAATATAAGACGATGTTATCGTGCTGCGTATCCATTTGGAACGTTGTGATTATGTTTTCGTGTGACCATAGAACCATTTTCAGATGTCTTGTCACGAACAGCTTTGATTCCAACAATACTAATGCGTCCTCCAGATTCACTTGTGGCATTAGATGAAGATAGCATAGATTACGTCATGATACAATTTATTATTAAATAAGTATTTACCGTAAACTCATATCATCTTATTCGAGATTTGATTGTGCGGTGAGGTGAAAAGGGGTTTAACGTCGCGTCCAAGATTATTGCACTTATATTGCGACATGTTTCTGCTTGTACTTGCTCGAACTGATGCCGATTTAAAGTGCTAGCCCACTGTGATACCATGCTGCAGTTTAACATTAATACCCCACTCAGATACAATATGCCGACTACGAGCCGACCAGTCCTTGTTTTAGCCCCTTAATGCCGAGCGCCAGACAGGGTAACAACAAGTTCCATCATGTACGTCTTTTGGTATTACGCGGCCGGGGATCGAACCCCGGACCTTCCGCTCTCCGGGCGGACCACTAAACCACCGTTCCAGATTTGATTGTAATATCTTGTGTTTTTAGAGGTAGGTTTGATGTGGGTTTCCTCTTTTGAACGAGATTGTAAAGAACATGTTGCATATAAATAAAAGCGACCAAACCTTTTCTATATTCATAAGGCATTTATGTCAAAAACAGAGTTGATTGTACGATTCTGACTACATCATGAGCATGTGTTTATGAATCTCTATCAAATAGAGATGATACCAGGTGTTCGCGAAAAGGTGCTCAACCGGTGGCACTCGTCACAAACACATGCAAGGGCAAGTCAACTGTTCACCTGAATAAAGACGGGATCATATGGTACTCGTCAAACTAGTGAATTTCACCGGGCATTTTTTTTTTGTCACTGATGCGTTACATTTGGAAACGTCCTCAACATGTCCACCATAAACCTTTCTTAAAATTGCTTTACTGAGGCCTTGAATCGTGAACTTCTGAGCGAGAATTGTAGGACTCTCTTTGAAGTTTTGCTGGAAAGGGCAGGTTTGATTGTACCTCGGTAATTGTGAAATGTAGACACCAAGGGCTGGATCTGCACGAATATTGCTCGACATAAAGGGAAAGTTGACTATTGGAAAGTTGATGTCATCCCTCTTGTCATACAGTCTTGTGGAGAGTGTTTTGTCTCTCTGAATCTTTATACACAGATCTAAATATGAAACAGATAAAGCGGTCTCACTGGTCTCCTGTATTTCTGGTTCAGGTGGGTAAATCAGTGGGAGGGAATTGGCTATTTGATTGATATTGAAGGATATCAGATCACTGATATACCTGAAGCTTAAGTTAACCTTCTTTTCCTAATTACCTTGTTTTGACCTTACGAATCTGAGCAGAGATTCTGATTCATATGCATAAAGAACAGATCAGCAAGAAGGGGAGCGCATATACGTACACTGTTATAAAATTAAATTATGATTTAAACAATGAATGGTGACGGCGCTGCTCCGAGCATAGTTTTCAAGATGTTGTTTCTTGGTTTCATCATTTAAATGGTCAATGTCACGAAAGGTGCAATCATCAATCAACAGATGAGAACTAAATATGTCCGACAAAAATAGGCATTTTTAGATCGACGTTCCTTTTCGCAACCACCTGGTGTCATTGATTTTAAGCGATCAATATATATAATTCCCATCACTGTGTTATCTTTTACGTCCAATAGAATCTGTTTCGTCAGATAATGGAGAACGACTATGCTCTTGCGTGTTGGCGTTTTATATTCAAATACAGAACACCGGCTGGTAAATGTGTTCAGTATCAGGATTGACAACTGCATTTTAACAGGGATCTTGACGAGAGACATCTGGTGTCACACAATATCTTCTGTGCTTCACCATGACCCAAAGAAGCGTGCTATTATTACCATGGAATATGTACTCCAGAAACATTTAGTGGCGAAAATATCCATCTAGGGAAATGATGGAACCAATGAACGAGGGTAACTACATGGCAGTCGACGGTGTCCCCGTGTCGGTGGCGGAGGCTGCTACATGTCAACACGGGGTTTACATCACGGATGTGAAATCGTATGGCGGGGTCCTAGTCGCAAATCTGAGACAATATCTCTTTTGAATCTCCTAATGTAATATCCCTTTGACTGAAATATGAACTATTTTGTGTGTGGTTGCTCGCACAGATGTCACCAACAGATGCTATCTATACCAGTGCGTCTGATGCTATCACAACATGCACTGAGGCTTATGGCAGCCAGCTGTACAGGGTGTGATTTGTCTGCCATGGTGTGATGTGGTGTGACATCGTTTGACAGTGTCTGACATGGTGTGACATGGTTTAACGGAGTGTGTCATGGTGTGACATGGTTTGACATGGTTTGACGGAGTGTGTCATGGTTTGACATTGTTTGACAGGGTGTGACATAGTGTGACATTGTTTAGCAGGGTGTTACATGGTTTGATGGTGTGTCATGGTGTGACATTGTTTGACAGGGTGTGACATGGTGTGACATTGTTTGACATGGTGTGACATGGTTCGACATTGTTTGACTGGGTGTGACATGGTTTAACAGGGTGTGACATGGTGTGACATTGTTTGACATGGTGTGACATGGTTCGACATTGTTTGACTGGGTGTGACATGGTTCGACATTGTTTGACTGGGTGTGACATTGTTTGACATGGTTTGACGGAGTGTGTCATAGTAACACGGTTTGACATGTTGTGACATGGTGTGATAGCGGGTGACATGGTGTGACAATGTGTGACATGGTGTGACATGGTGTGACATGATTTGACATGTTGTGACATGGTGTGATAGCGGGTGACATGGTGTGACAATGTGTGACAGTGTGACATGGTGTAATAGCGTGTCACATGGTGTGACAATGTTTGACAGGGTGTTTGACATGGTGTGACAAGGGCGGACAGATCATGCCAAACGTGGCAGTATTTGCTGCGTATCAACTGTCTGTACAGCATTTCATCCGCAACACCAGCATTATACACAGACCAAGCTGCACAGGGATTAGATACACCGCATACATCGACATCGAAAGTGTGATGAATCTGCTCTTGACGTCAGAATAAACGGTTGAACAAGTCTACATTTCAAGAAATGATACACGGAATCAACATGTCACGCAACATCGACATTAGACGGCAATTCCACCAGTGGAAATTTGCGACAGTAGTTAGTCTAGATTAAGGTAATAATATATCAAGTCGATCTTTGTTCGGCTTCACCATAAACATGTCGAAGCACACGTTGTATGAGTCTGTCTTGGTCTGTGTTCAACTCGTTGACTCACAGCAGTCTGTACCATACCTAAGTTAACAAGAAAACAAAAAAAATCATTTACTGAATACTGATGCCATGTATCTGGAGATCTGGCATTGGTTTCCTCACGTGCAACGGCTCTATATATCCAGTATCTGTAGACTCGTGCGTCAGACTGTAACATTGTGGGGGTAAAGTCTCGTTCGTCAGACTGTAACAATGTGGGACAGAGTCTCATACGTCAGACTGTAACATCGTGGGGTAGAGTCTCATACCTCCGACTGTAACATTGTGGGACAGAGTCTCATACGTCGGACTGTAACATTGTGGGACAGAGTCTCATACCTCCGACTGTAACATTGTGGGGCGGGGTCTCATACCTCAGACTGTGACATTGTGGGGCGGGGTCTCATACCTCAGACTGTAACATTGTGGGACACAGTCTCATACCTCCGACTGTAACATTGTGGGGCGGGGTCTCATACCTCAGACTGTGACATTGTGGGGCGGAGTCTCATACCTCAGACTGTAACATTGTGGGACACAGTCTCATACCTCAGACTGTAACATTGTGGGGCGGGGTCTCATACCTCAGACTGTAACATTGTGGGGCGGGGTCTCATACCTCAGACTGTGACATTGTGGGGCGGGGTCTCATACCTCAGACTGTAACATTGTGGGACACAGTCTCATACCTCCGACTGTAACATTGTGGGACAGCGTCTCATACGTCAGACTGTAACATTGTGGGGCGGAGTCTCATGCCTCAGACTGTAACATTGTGGGGCGGAGTCTCATACGTCAGACTGTAACATTGCTGGGACGGAGTCTCATACCTCCGACTGTAACATTGTGGGACAGCGTCTCATACGTCAGACTGTAACATTGTGGGGCGGAGTCTCATGCCTCAGACTGTAACATTGTGGGGCGGAGTCTCATACGTCAGACTGTAACATTGTGGGGCGGAGTCTCATACCTCAGACTGTAACATTGTGGGGCGGAGTCTCATACGTCAGACTGTAACATTGTGGGGCGGAGTCTCATACGTCAGACTGTAACATTGTGGGGCGGAGTCTCATACGTCAGACTGTAACATTGTGGGGTAGAGTCTCATACCTCAGACTGTAACATTGTAGGGGTAAAGTCTCGTTCGTCAGACTGCAACAATGTGGGACAGAGTCTCATACCTCAGACTGTAACATTATGGGGCAGAGTCTCGTTCGTCAGACTGTAACAATGTGGGACAGAGTCTCATACGTCAGACTGTAACATTGTGGGGCGGAGCCTCGTTCGTCAGACTGTAACAATGTGGGACAGAGTCTCATACTTCAGACTGTAACATTGTGGGACACAGTCTCATACCTCCGACTGCAACAATGTGGGACAGAGTCTCATACGTCAGACTGTAACATTGTGGGACAGAGTCTCATACGTCAGACTGTAAGATTGTGGGGTAGAGTCTCATACGTCAGACTGTAACATTGTGGGATCGAGTCTCATACGTCAGACTGTAACATGGCGGAATAACTTACTTACAATTACCTACGTTGTATAACAGGCTGAGACTCAGCCCCTCAGTGCTACAGCCTGACGTATGAGACTCAGTATATCATTGAAAACTTTGAATTGAAAAAAAAACAAATCTAAATATATACCCTGAGTATAAAACACACAATCCCAGTACTGCCCGTGCCGTCATTCTTCAGCTGGAGTAATGCTATCTGTCAAAAAGTCTAATGTTTATTTGTTGTTTAACGCCGCACTCAGCAATATTCCAGCTATATGACGGCGGTCTGTAAATAATCAAGTCTGGACCAGACAATCCAGTGAATGATATCATGAGCATCGATCCACACAATTAGAATCGATGACATGCATCAACCAAGTCAGCGAGCCTGATCACCCGATCCCGTTAGTCGCCTTTTACGACAAGCATAGTCGCCTTTTACAGCAAGCATGGGTTGCTGAAGACCTATTCTACCCCGGATCTTCACGGGACTCAGAAGTCTAATGAGGATTACTTGATATATTACTGCACGTGGCATCGATACTGTACATTGTCAAAATTAACCAAAGCGCGACAATGCGACAATGCGACAATGCGATATTGTTGCCATTTGTCGCATTATCGCTTTGTCGCCCCTTGGTAAAATAAAACAATATTATTCTAAGCGCGACAATGCAATAACGCGACATTGTTCCTTCTGTGATTCCATAGTTTTCAGAGTTTGACGATTATCCACAGCTTAACGTTGACTGTGGAGTGGAGTGATTTGTAACATGATCTATATGCCGTGGTTTCTTCAGCATCACAGCATCACAGCATCACATGTATCAGTGGAGGTTTTATGGGCATACATCATTCACGCCCCGATAGCACAATATACTATGTTTTAACGTGTGGTGTTGTACAGTCAGTCAGTCAATCAATCAATCAATGACATAATTTGATCTGCCGTAACTTGACATACTGGCAAAAACAAATCCGTGATCAATCTCGAGAAAATTGGTCTGAGGATGGAAGGAAATTGCCTGAAAGTAATTCTTGCGGAAGGGCAATTCCAACATATTAACCAACAACGATCAACAACACATTGATCTTGCTTCCGACCCCTTAGCGTTAATCGATATGTTTCTAATATCAGCAAACAGCGCTGCAGGACCCATTTCAACACTTCCGATCCCAGATCCGCGTTACAAATACATTTAACCCAACACGACAACCCAATGCTTCAATCCCCTTGAAGCAATATGACCCTACACCTCTAAATATTTATGATTATGTAAACAGTAAAGGCTACATCTTTAAGCTGATAGATTTAACCAAATCGGAGTAATATGTGCGTTGACAGCACTCGTGCTCGAGGGATTCATCCAAGTGTTATGCGTGTAAGTCCATCACGGGGGGTATTCTTCCCACAATCAGCTTCCACTTTGTGATAGATATATGAAATACTGATAAAGGCACGTTAGGTCCATAAATAGGCGACTAAGCAGATCTCTTACATGCATTCAGTAGGTGCCCAGTCGTCTAAGGCGCCGCGATTCGCTGTGCAGAGTTGCGTCCCTTGGGCACACCAGAAACCTATGATCGTGGGTTCGAATCCCGGTTATGTTTCTAGGTTCGTCAGCACCGAAGTGGTAAACGTCTGAGACCTGCATCACTTCCACCCACATTAAGCTGACACGCCGCGATATAACTGGAATACTGTTAAAAGCGGCGTTAAACCCAACTCACTCATTCACATGCATTCTATAAGATAGTTTTCTCTGTTTTACATATATTATTACCCCGTGATTCCGGGTTATAAAAGGTCTTCAGCAACCCATGCTTACCGTAAGAGGCAACTAACAGGATCAGGTGGCCAGGTTCGGTGATATGGTTGATGCAAGTCATCGGATCCCAAATGCATAGATCGATGCTCATAATGTCAACCACTGGATAGTCTGGTCCATAGTCAGTCCATAGTCAGTCATTATATACACATCGCCGTCAAATAGCTGGAATATTGCTGAGTGTGGGTTAAACGACAAACAAACAAACATATGTGTTTACACCTGTTATACATATAGAGTTTGGTATATTTTATCAGAATATTCTGGAGACAAATTGTCAATCTATGCCTCGTTTCTTACAGGAACCACGACCATGTTACCTATGGAATCACGGTGTAACGGCGGAAATAAGGCTCGTACGATTAAACACATAGTCGGTTTGGTATACTAAGGAACTAAGCCTATCTGTCCTTGTACACGTCGTATACTTATCCATCTTAGTATACATTTGAAGATCTTACTTTGCAACAGGAAGTCATCATTTAATGGATCCCCCTTCCATGTCTAATAATCAGTGTGGCGTGAGGTGAAGAGAAATGGGGTTTAAGGTCGCGTTTGTGTGGTGCTAGCCCACTAAGATACAAGTTAAAATGGATATCCAACTCATAGTCAATATACTGACTTCGTGCCGACCAGTTTTATCTATGCAGAGCACAAGGCAGGGTAACAACGAATCATTCTAACGTCTATTGGTATGACGCGAGCGGGTATCGAAGCACCGGCCTTCATACTCTCCGGGCAGACGCTCTTTTAACTAACCCACGTAGGCGGTCCGTGTGAGTGAGAGTGCAGGCTTTACACTGCTGTTAGCATCATCAATGCTCAATTACAGCATCCTCCTGCTCATGTAAAGGTAATTCTTGTGTTTGTGTGTTGTTTAACGTCACATTCAGCAATATTCCAGCAACAATACGGCGGTCTGTAAATAATCGAGTCTGGACCAGACAATCCAGTGATTGACATCATGAGCACCGATCAATGCAATTTGGGATACGATGACATGCATCAACCAAGTAAGCGAGCCTGACCACCCGATCCTGTTAGTCGCCTCTTACGACAAGCAGAGTCACCTTTTACGCAAGCATGGATTGCTGAAGACCTATTCTACCCCGGAATCTTCACAGGACACTCAAGAAATTCACAGACTGGTCAGAGTTGGTTATCCCTGAAGGTGACCTAATTTCGGACTATCCACACCGGCAACCATTGTGTCCACTCGGGCCTCATTCAGTGGCTCCGTACCTAATATCATGTCCCGGAATCATTACTTCAATGGAATGGCCACTACACTCAACTATTTCATTTCACAGTGACTCATAAAAGATACAAAATTGCATTAATGTCGCCCACATATCCTGTGAGATCGACATGTTTATTCCTCATTCGAAAGGGAATTAACATAACAAAGTTAATCTGATTTCCTATTAAAACAGAAACAACATCCAAACACGTGCCACCATGCTATGGCTGGAGTGATGAAAAGTGTGTATGCCAAGAATTCTAATGAAGATTACACAATCTATTCCCTGTACATGATATTGATATTGCAGGCTCTCTAATTGGTGTGCATTGTCAAGAATACAGTGCATGGGCGTCAATCTCTTGAATACAAATATATACTTAAGAGAATTAAACAATGTAGCTATTGAGATAACAGTCCATATACACTATCACTATTGACCTCCACTCAACAAACATTTTTTCTTTAGCCAATGAGTATCATACTCGACTTTAAGCGTGGATGAAGCTTCAAGTCATATGTGGCTCCATCGGGAAGGGCGTGTAATGTATTGTAAAAGCTGTATGTCGTTCATTAAACAATATTATACAGTACATTAATCCTTTTACATCCCGATGACATGTCTGTTAAGGCTATACTATCATGTTTCAAATCCCAACAATGCTACAAATCTATAACGGTTTATATTTTATGTTTTTTCGTCAGCATGATCCATTGAGATACTTAACGATGGTAAACGCCACAGCTGCAATCGCCATTTTAAAAACTGAAGGCTCCATCTTCAATTGAAAACACCTTGAAACATGTAAAAGCGTAAATTACAGTACATAATCGGTTTATGATCCTGCAAAACAAGCATTAGCTCGTGGGTATACCCGTCCCAGTGAATACCCCGTGGCTGTGCAATAACGGTGAACCAATGAACTCAAGCTGCTATCAAGTATCAGGTTGTAGCTTTGTGGAATCTGGAATGATTCTGGCACTGGAGCCCTGGTTAGATCAAACACTAGTTGTTCCCAGTGGAGCAGTATTTCAGAGTCAATGGTAACGGGAACGTTAGCATCTACTGGTGATGGTGGAAACGTGACACAAGAATATCTCAGGCAGTGTGGATGGATTCAGATAAACACCGCTCCCTGCATTGGAGATAATGATTGAAGTTATGTTTAATGCAATGTGACCATTATTTCAGTAACTCGTTTCCACAAGCGACACCATACCTGACATTAACTGTAAAAGAAGAATCCCGTTACTGTGGAATATGATGGCTGTGTCAGATCATCAAACAGTCCTTTGTGGAATCAGTTTACTGTTAAATATCATAGCTGCACGCTTGTCTCAATTATCATTGACAGGCAATCAGCAGCACACTCGTGGTCCGTGAGGATGATTATTGTCGTTGTCACAGAACCTAGAGTTAAGTGCATTGGCAATGAGTCAATTCTGAATAATACATGATAATTCGATATTCGTGTAGTTTATTTATGTATATAAGGGCTGATTAATCTTTGGCAATATGTTAAGGTTGCTTTGCTGATTTTTAATATTTTCAACTAAATTGATCTTTGTCTACATTTTGACGTCGGTTTCACTATAGGTGCTACATGATTTGTTAGGTAGTGAGTGAGTGATTATGGTTTTACGCCGCTTTTAGCAATATTCCAGTAATATCACGGCGCGGGACACCAGAAATGGGCTTCACACATTGTACCCATGTCGGGAATCGAACCCGGGTCTTCGACGTGACTAGCAGACGCGTCAACCACAAGGCTACCCCACCGCAGCGATGAGATGAGATGAGATGAGATGAGATGAGATAACATAAGATGATTTCCGGGCCCTGTTTGTTTTCAGCATCGGCATGAGCAGTCGGAGGCCATGGGAGAAACTGATATTCGGAATGAAGTATATGACTGCTGTCATTTAGTACACATTCACCAAATACTCAACACACTGAAAACACAGCGTTCAAGAGGACCAGTCAATCATATTGCAGTGTACGTTAGGTTTGTTGCACTTTATGTTCTTATGTTTGGGGCAATTGCGATGCTTTTCCAAAAATTGTTTGGAAAATACTTTCCAGAGATTCTTGAGGACTGATTCCTGTTCGCTTGAAGTATGTTCAATTCGCTTGGTGTGTGTTCGCTTGAAGTATATTCGCGTGAAGTATGTTTGCTTGAAGTGTATTTACTTGAAGTATGTTCGCTTGAAGTGTGTTTACTTGAAGTATGTTCAGTTCGCTTAAAGTGTGTTTACTTGAAGTATGTTCGCTTGAAGTGTGTTTACTAGAAGTATGTTCAGTTCGCTTGGTGTGTGTTTGCTTGAAGTATGTTCGCTTGAAGTGTGTTTACTTGAAGTATGTTCAGTTCGCTTGGTGTGTGTTCGCTTGAGGTATGTTCGCTTGAAGTGTGTTTACTTGAAGAATGTTCGCTTGAAGTATGTTCAGTATTAGTCAACTCAAGTGGGGATGTAAGCTTGTCAATGTGAGGACCACCTTCAAGAGTTTAGAATTACTGACGGGCGAACGACCCTCTGACACGTATCGATTAATCTTTGAGGTTTATCTCAGGAATTTCTACAAATGTCTTGTAATCCCCTGGACAACACTGTCACACAACGCCGTTGACATGTACGACAGACGCCGTTACCTGCACGCTGGTACAAGGGAAGGGCACGACAATTATGAAAAGAAAAATTAAGAAAAAATGGGCCAATCGAGAACATAAACCTTTCGGAGTGGGTCCGGTCAGTGCGTGATGTAGAATTCACAAACTGAAAAGACGAACAGAATTCGAATACACCCATTCTGTCCCAGCCAGCTTTCATCCAAAGACTGCCCTACATCAAACGTTTGTAGTTGTTACCATTGACAAGGCCACAAATACCATAACTATTATATGTAAATAAAAGCGACAAAATCCTTTACATTATCATCACTACATTATTTGTGTGATCAAAGAACTTATTATGTGTGACATATCAAATAATGCCACATGTAAGGCCAGTACGTTAACCGAGGAAAACATCGGGCATCACTAAGTCTTATTTATCAACTTTTGGCTTGACGCTAAAACCAGAACGGACCGAAGACATGTCCATTGCTCTTTCGTTCTGGATTCCAAAGCTCCATAAAAAAATCGTGAAAACAGAAATACATTGCAGGGTCCTGTAAATGTGCTAACAAGTCTCTCCGTCACAGTGAGTGAGTGAGTGAGTGAGTTGGGTTTGACGCCGCTTTTAACAGTATTCCAGTTATATCACGACGTGTCAGCTTAATGTGGGAGGAAAGCCCGAAGTGACGCAGGTCTCAGGCGTTTACCACTTCAGTGAAACCCACGAGCATGGGTATGGTGCTGACAAACCTAGAAACATAATCAGGGCAATCGCGAATCGCGGCGCCTTAGACGACTGGGCCACCCGTGCCCCCCTCTGTCTCACAAATTAATCATAACCCTAAATACAATCAAGGAAGAACGATCTGATATCATGACAGATTTTCGGTGATTCACATAATTTTCACGGCCATTTTGCCTTTTATGCCAAGCGGAATCTGATTCGGCAGATAATCGCGACTGATTATTCTCTAGCGTTGACGTTTTATGTCTGTACTCATATGACGCATTTGAGATACGAAGAATTAGCTTGTAGATTATCAAAGATCAAAGGATGTAAACGTTGTTATCATAGATACAGTTACATGACCATCTTCAGAGTTTCAGGACAATTTGTCAAAAATGAAAGGAAATGCCATCTGAAGTTTACTGACAAAACCATCTGTGATATGCTGGACGTCCTCATAAATAACCTATATGTGTCATTTGTGGACAGGACATTCAGGCAAGAAGTCGGGTTTCCCGTGGGCACCTATTGTACTCCCCGTCCTGCTGGTCTTTCTCGTTGAGCATATAAGTCAGAATTTCTGCTCGGATTGACAAAATATTAACAAGGCTTGGGGAATTTGACCAAGAAGTTCAACTTAAGCTTGGGGTATATCGATTACCTAAAATCGTTCAATGATGGTGAAATAAACAATTCCCTTCCACCGACTTACACAACTGAGGAGGGACAAAAGAAAGTACAGCGTGGTTATTTGTATCATCTTCCCGAGGCAAGGGAGTTAACTGATTATAAATTCAAGTTTCCACCCTTGCCGAATTAGACTGGAACTTTTGCTATATTATCAAACAGCGCATAGCAAATGTTGTGAAGATTGCGGTCGATTACTGGATTTGCAAGGCATCAATAGATATTTTCCAAATTTTTTCATGTATTAATCAGCCTGTTCAAGTCATTTGATGCATTTCGCGAGATAAGACCCGTTTTATTACAATATAGATCTTGATTGTCGATCAGATCGTCTTGACTGAACGCCGTCATTTTGTTTGAAGCAAATGCAAGTGATAAGAGAGGTGGAATCTGATTGGTCAATAGGAGGAACATAGAAGGGGCATAATAGCCACTGGTGGCGCTACGATCGAGCCCAGAAATTCCAGCCTAGTTTGGCAATGGTGGAACCTGGACCTCCATAGTGAGTTAACTCCCTTGCCTCGGGAAGATGTTATTTTATGTATTTGAATATTGAAAGAACAGTTGTTAAATTTGATTATGTCTATTTAACCATCACTCATTCCTGCAACAGTTTCTAAAAAGTAATCTGTGGCAGGGTAATTTTGTGCAAAAACTATTTTGGTTCAATGAAGACTGGGGTAAGAAATGAATTTGCAACCACATGTCCCCTTATCATGTTTAAATTTTGTAAATTTGTACCAAAATTATTGATTTGCAAATATACGATGTCTAAGATACCCGTAGGAATTTGTGTACTATGCTACTTCATATAATCTTAAAAGGTTTTAAATCAAATTATAATTTTAACATAAAACCCTGTAGAATTATTCTTTGACCGCATAAAGCAACAAACACATATCGACAAGACTCTTGACAAGAGGGACTTTCCAGCAGTCAACTGACCTCAACTTTCCACTTTGTTCCAAATCAGCACTTACACAATTGTCCTGACAAAGTGAGCGTTCCCTTGTTGCCTAACGCCGCACCCAGAAACACCTGACGGCCTGGCAGCAATTGAGTCTGGACCTGACAATCCAGTGATCAGTATGCAGGGATCCATGCCGTGGGGAAAAGCTATGCGGATACATGTTGTGAAATGTCGCCTGATAACTGGGAGAGTATATTGCTATTATAGGATAGATCATTGCATCAATATAACGTGAAATCGTAAATTATTGTGCATTTGTCTCGAACGCAAATAGGAAATATAAAAAAATGTATGTATTAGCTTGTTCACGTAACACGTAACATGAGACATACGCGTAACGTTTGTTTATAAGATGTATTTCTGTAATAAAATTCAAACGATTGCCTGTGTGCATTTTGTTAACTTCTTAATTTCTTTTGCATCTTTTATCAATTTTGCCAAATCTACCCAACTCGATCTCGTCGTAAAAGGATGGGGTTTCTGATGGAGTACAATCCTCAAGCGAAAACGATACTGAATTAACGCGGGAATTTGTCACATACACAGAATCTCTAGTGATATATATATATTCATGACATAATTGATGAACAACTGTTTCAGACAAATGTATATCCTAACCAGAATCAACCAGCCTCCAAATTATATAATAGGTTTCTAGTATTAAAATGACCTTATAGTGAGCCATATGCTGATAATAGGATGGTCATAATAGGCCATTTTGCAATTTCTGTATATTTCAGAATATCCATTATTGAATAGGTATCACAATAAAATTTTGGTTCGTCGGATGCATATCAGGCCACAGCTACAATAATCCATCTGTTGTTACAGATGTTCCCGCTGACCAGTGGTCAACAACGTCAACGACAATAACAACACTCATTCCGCACCTGCACAGAATGATATATACAAAAAAAAAGAACTGTATAAATTGAAACTTGTCGATGATGATTTATGTGAATTTTGCAAGATAGAGAAAGAAAATTGATGCATGTATTTTATGACTGTGAATATGTGTTTGAATTCTGGCAGAACTTGGAGTCTTTTTTTAATTCTGTTGTCACTTGTCATACACTTTTTACAAGATTTAATGTATGTTTTGGAGAAATAAGTGCAAAATCTGCAAATAATCATATTATTATGTTAGCTAAGTGAGTGAGTGAGTGAGTATGGTTTAACGCCGCTTTTAGCAATATTCCAGCAACATCACGGCGGGGGACACCAGAAATGGGCTTCACACATTTTACCCATGTCGGGAATCGAACCCGGGTCTTCGGCGTGACGAGCGAACGCTTTAACCACTAGGCTACCCGACCGCCCATGTTAGCTAAGAGACACATTTTTATTTCTAGTTAAAAGAAAAGGAAACCCTCAATGGACGTTTTTAAACAAGTATTAAAAGATGCTATTTATTTAGAATATCTGTCAGCAAAAACTAATAATAAGCTTTGTACTTATAACAGAAAGTGGGAATCGTATTTTGGTTTACAGGATGCCTTGAATCTTACATAGAATGCTGACTGTGTGTTATTATTGATTATTTCCAATCACTTTGACTCTATTGCCAAAGAAAAACTACAATGTTTCTCCAATATAATGATAACAATATTATAGTTTGGTATTGTTTATTCTTTTATTATTAGCTTATCCTTCTATGATTGCTCATAAATATGGTGTTAACAACTTTCATGCCAGAACACCTTCCTCGATCCTACATGATCAAGGCCTGTCCAAATTTTTACGCTTAGAAAAAATGCTGTGTCAAATTGTTAATAATGCTATATATATATATAGTCATTCCGCAACGTCACAGAAGAGGCGAGAGGCAACCAGACACGTGGTGTGCGCGAGCCTCAGGTCATCTCGTAAATACAAAATAATACTTGATTAATCCAAGTCCTACATTACAACTTTCACCAGCTTTGCTACCGGGATATCATTATCTTGTAAAGTAATTAAGGGGCGGTATTATGGGCAAAATACACCAGCAGCAGCGTCAATGGAACTGATTCAGGTTGACAGAGTAGAGAAAATATTTGTAATGCTCATTGTACACTAATAGACTTGACGCTGATTGATACCATATGAATGATAGGATTTATGCTAAATACTCCTTGTGTTGCGACAACATACACACCGGCATTAAGATTGTAAAATGTTTATAAATATGCAAACGGATCTAACCAGATGAGGTATGGTAGGGTACACAACTACAATCATTTTCATAGCCGATTCCCAAGGGGAAACTGTAATAGATCGTGTGAAAGGTGTAAAGAAATATATGAGTTTGTTATGACACTACAATGAAAGAAGAAGCGCATTGTCCAAACACATCTGAATGAATATTTCATGGCCATGTAATAACAATTGACCAATTCCACACCAGCTGGAATCAAGTTCCTGGAATTGTTCTGGCGCTGAATGCCTGGAAGGTACCAACAGTGCAGCATCCCTCGGGACCAGTTATGGCTTTTTAATGTGTGCTTGAAAGTAATCAGTTATTGTGCAATATGCTAGTTATGCACATATCACATCATTAAACTTTGTGCAGTCTGTAAGGACAACATGTGACGCATATGTGTACTCTCCATGTGTTACGTGTTAACCGGATTGATCATACGAGTCTCGTATCTCTACATATAGTGTGTCCATGGCGCATGACGGGATGCTCGACAGCCAATAGTAGTACACGGAAAAAAGCAGAAATATTAATATGGGCAGGATACGCCAACCTTGGCGCGAGCATCTGGTGTCATCACTATTTAAAAGTGATTCATAAACACGTGGTTATGGAAACTCTTATGATTATGGACAAAGTTTTGTTCGCGTTTAGATTTCCTAAAAGTGAAAAATAAGCACTACACTCACAACTACACGGACAGAGAGATACACCATGTATCCTTAAAACTGAACGTTTGTTCATGCGCTTTATGAATGCTAAGATCGCAATGAAGAGTTCAAAACATTACGTACATAAACACAGAACATCTATTGGGCGACCATCAACAGTGTGGTGTCCTGTAACTGCCCTCCACTGCCGACCTACACACCAGGAAACAGTTGTCGACTTCGTTTCAAATAATTCGACAGCAACATTGTACGACCAGGTTTAACACCAGCACGAGTATCAACGCTGATGTGTCGAATCGTTGGTATGACCATTAAAGCTAAAGCTCCAGACAAATTAAATGGTGCTGACAAATCTGTGAGTAAATTGTAGTCAGATTCCACCATAAACACATGAAAGCTGCCTCTTGTTTCTCTCCTGGGTTAGTATCTGTGTCTTTGTGTCTTTGTTCGACGCAGAACGCTTTGAGACATTGGTAGTTAACTACGGTTATAACGAACACGCTTATAACGAACTGACCGATATAACGAACTTATTTTTAGTCCCGGCCATTTGTTGTATATATGCTTTATATATATATATATATATATATATATATATATATATATATGCTTATAACGAACTACGGTTATAACGAACTAAATAAGTGGTCCCTTTGAGTTCGTTATAACCGTAGTTTTCTGTACATCCACGGTTCTTGTGATCTGACTTTCATTAAATCAGTCACAGCAGCCGACGGGAATCTTCCAGGAGTGATTTCAATATTTTTGTTCAAAGCATCCTTAGAATTATGAAATAATTATTTTTACTTTGCGGCTATTTGGACGTCTTATAAATTTTGTAACTCGCTTCTTTGGAAAAAGTTGTTTTCGTACATGCAACCGTTGCTTTGATTCAATTCATTTTTTGTTATAATTTATTAGTGTTCTGATAACAACAATCAGTCACGTTTCTCCAAGCGTTCGTTATTGACACATTGTGCCCAATCGAGACGGACATGAGGATAAGAGTTTATTGCAGCAGTAAAAACGTACTGAACAAAAGCCGTATTATTATATACATACTTACGTGTGATATACTCGGAATGGTACATGGACTCTGCTTCCAGTAGACATTTTGTATGATTATGGAAACAGTTCTGTCACTTTTATAATATGCCGGTTGTGTGGAGTATGATAAACGTTTACAGGCGAAATTAGATAATATATTTACTCTGGTAATTGTAATCCTAACGAAATTTCAAGTGGTATCAAATGGTGTGGGATAGTGATTTACAAAGGTGAAAATTCAAATGTTTTTACATAATTGAACTACGTTCTTTTTATAGATTGAAAATATTCAAGCAAATTCATTTTAAGAATTCACGTGGTATCAGTTCCACCTTGTGTACAAAGTCGAACGCTTTGGCATAATTGTATTTGGTTCTTTTCTGAGATAATAATAATTAATAACTAATAATTAATCACTGCACATTCCTCAAATTGGTCCGTTTACCAAAGGGCAAAGACCCCTGTTTATTTTACTGACTTCACACCAGCCCAAGTTGTATGACATCATGTAATGTTCACGATAAAATATTTCACTATAACGCAATTCCTTCTGTGTGAGGCCTAGAACTCACCAGTCTGTCCTCATAGAACAAAATGATATCATGGGACAAAAGATAGCAGGAAAAGAGGGCAGAATATATACTAGTATAGAATTAGCATTCAACAGAGGGACAACTATATGGCAGGAGGCTACGGTGAACGAGTGGGTGAGTGAGTGAGTGAGTGAGCTTTTGAAATCATGTCTGTTATGTCATGGCATATCACCTCAGCGTGAAGGTAAACACCCTTTGACAATGTCCACTTTGGTGAAACCCACGAGCACAAGCATCAAAGTTATGTATCGAATCTTTGGTGTAACAATTAACCTTAATGCAAAATTCAAGACAAATTAAATGGTGCTGACAAACCCAGAATCACAATCAATGAGAATCTGGGGTTCAAACCCATGATAATCAAATCACAAATAAGGTTCGCACAGGAAATAGCAATGCTGATGGCTAATGGGCAGCTCGTGTCCCCAGTAAAGAATATACATATATATAATAAAAACACATGACAATAAAACCATCACATGGAATAGAGGTGTAGCATGCGATACATGAATGACTTACAACATGGGAATACCAGAACAGCAAGATAGCATCGGACTCATGGATATCTTACAGTTCATGTAGATATTTACAGAGTGTATAGGCCTACTTTAGAGAACAGAACATACTGACACCACGTTCAAGCGGGACAACACAGAACACAGAGAGATTACGAAAATACCATTGAGCATTGCCCTGGTTCACCTGAACGGACCAGACTTGGTCGTTCTAGATGTTTCTTTAAGGCTGACTTACCACATAGGGGCGATAAGAGGACGTTTCGAAGCATTTTCGGCCTGACTTGTGTCTTATTTACTGGCCAAGTGCGGACTGGATACCAAGAGTCCAACAATATTCTGGATTCTAGAACTGAGACAGGCCTCTTTCAATTCAAACAAAGAATGATAATATTATCGACATTCTTGAGTTCACTGGACATTCTTGAGTTCACTGGACATTCTTGACACTAACATTAATTCTTAGCCCACTGTATTGCGTTTTGTACTGCAAATCTAAAAGTGTGTTTAAATATAATTCATTCATTGTTTATTGACTTTGTGTGGTCATTTATCTATCTCCCAAGTTGGTTCTGTACCTGTTGGTTCTGAGTCACCATCTGCGTTTCTATTAGGGAATCACATCGTTAAACTTGGAACAGATATATAGCCAGAGAAAAGGGAAGCTTATACAACGTATTGCTGCTTCTCAATTACCACTTTCTGTCACCCGGGACCTTGTATAAAACTAATGTAGTCAATACAAACTGTTGTGATGGACATGTCAATTCGTCAGTTGAACAGGAACAAAGACATACGATTTCCTTACCTAAACACACAGCAGAAAATCCCAACAGAACATGGACCATCATTCTTGGCTGCATTGATGTTGTCAGTCCGTAAATCTAATGAAGGTTACATGATATATTCTCTATACATGATATTTACACTGCACGTTGTCGAGTACAACCCCTCTAGTTGGTATACAGTGTCATATAAATAGTGCATGAGCTTCTGGAATACGTATACGTACGTCAGAGAATTACACAACGCAGAACCATGCGTAGGATGTCTGTTGGGATAGTATACCATACACAATTCCAGTGTGGACCTTCACAGCTTTTCTTCCTGTACTATAACAACGTTTACCATGTTTGACGCAGAGCGTGGATGGATCTGCGGGCCATGATTGGTCCATGCATAGTAAGTTGTCATTAAATCTGTATAAGTTACAGTGCGGTGCGCGTCGAATATTTGAAAGTCTAAATGTGTAAATATGATCCATTCAGATTATTTAACTACAGTTATCTCCAATCACAACTGCAAAACATCGGCTTTCTGATTGAAAACACCACGAGAATCCTATAATACTGTAAAGAATACGACTGAGTCCTACAATACAGGTTAGTGGCTAAACACATTCACGTGAATACTTCAAAGCCGTCTACTGGTGCCTCATTTATAATGGATACACCGCAACTAAAAAAATATTTTTTATAATACAACACAATAGTTTGTTAATTGGAAACAACATGAAACCTACAAAACTGTAAATTACAAAACTGAGGCTGTTGTGATCACATCCATGCAATAACAGTTGTGACCCGTGGAGATCCGAGGTAGAATTGGTCTTCAGCAACCCATGCTTGCCATAAAAGGCGACTATGCTTGTCGTAAGAGGCGACTAACGGGATCGAGTGGTCTGGCTCGCTGACTTGGTGGATGCATGTCATCGGTCCCAATTGTGTGGATCGATGCTCATGATGTCAATCACTGGATTGTCTTGTCCAGACTCGATCATTTACAGACCGCCGTCATATAGCTGGAATATTGTGAGTGCGGCGTTAAACAACAAAAACACAATAACAGTTGACCAATTCCATACCATCTGGGATTGGTCTGGCAATGAATTCCTTGACAGAACAAATAGTACCAGTTCCCTGGGGTGCAGTACCTCAATCACGTCACGTTTCATTGACAATTTATGTCGATTTTTAAACAAAAATTGTTTGCCAGAAGCTAATGACGTTTTACCGAGTGCCGGTTGTGTGTGATGGATCCTTCTCTCCAGCACTAAAACATGAGAATTAATGATAGCTGGAGATTGACAATATCTGACGCGTGTCAAATACCGTGTTTCTTAAAAGGCAATCTTCAAATCTCAGCGTTATCTCAAGCAAGGGGAAATGATACCAAAACAAACCTCTCCCTAATTTGGTGACAATGGATGAATGTTTCCCTGTTGTTAAAACAACGAAGAACACTGTTCTGGCCTCTGTTCACAGGTGAAACCGTATATGTCATTAATGTGAATTAAATAGGGATCATGTGTGTTCCCTACAGTAAGTATGATATATTTAGAATATAAATTGTGCTAAGCGAGCCTTGGCATTGTGTAGGGTAAAAGTCTCCTACCAGTTGAAATTCGACAAATAGACAAATAGGAGCGACGTTTCGGTGTAGGTCCTAACGCCGTTCTACTGGCTTGATAACGGCGTTAGAACTTACACCGAAACGTTGCTCCTAATTGTAATCAAGAAGTTGTTCATCCATAATATCTTATTCTTACGCCGTCATATAGCTGGAATATTGTTAAGTGCGGCGTTAAAAACAAGCAAACAAACATGAAACGTTTCTTTTACAATTCTTCTTTTCAAATATTCAGCATAGAAAACCATGAAACGTTAATTGTATGTGAAAAGTCGTCCTTGAAGTATTTATTGTCTATAAGTCGCCATAATGGTTATATCGGCAGCCGGATCTTTGCTTTACGGTAATCTACTTTTTTGTTAATAAATTACAGTTCATCATAATACTGAAAATATATGTAAAGTCCGTTTGTCTCCAAATGAGAAATATGAATTGCAAAATTCCTCCAAATCGGGAATAATCTATTAAATGTCAACACGATACCCGGCAATGAACACCCTGTACCCAACAATATCTGCTGTTTGTCACTTTTATTCCCATCACTGGAAAAAAATTGTTTAAAAAACTATCATGGTGTTACGTGAACAAGTTGCCATCTTGAACGGAGGGGGGCACAACAGTAGGAGGAACAGCGCAAACAGGTGCCGCACGTGCTACATAGTACATGTCGTTGTTGACTGACAAGATGCGCTACTCAGCTGCTGTGAAACAGTTATTTTTTAATGTGTATGATCAGCAGAGAAGGAAAAACATTTTATGCCATTAATAAATACTTGAAACGAGCATATCTTTTAATTTCGACATCCTTGAATTTGCATGCACTTAGAAATTTTGAAACGTGAAGTATGTCTTGCTTGCCTGCACATATTATCAGGACTTTAACCTAGAAAGAATACAAAACATAGTCATTTAACATTATATCAGGTCCATTTTTCAAAATACTTTTCTATCAATTAATTTTTTAGACAGCTTTGTGTTCTTGCTTTAACTCAACCTCGTGTCACGTCATGTGGGTTTAAAGAAGACCCAATTTTCTTGAAGGATGTTTTTTTGCAATTTCGTAAATTATATCACACTCGATCTCGCCCTAAGGGATCAATAATGTGACTGTTTCTGGTGTAATACAATCCTCTAACGGAAACCATACTGAATTCAGGCGCCTTGGAGACGGAAATTACTCGATTTATGTCAACTCTAATACGAAGACATTATCGGGTGTCACGGCAAACAGTCACAAGACTTTTTATTCACCAATTTGCTGGAATCTCCTGAAATATTTACATATGGTACACAATATATAATGAACAAGCAATTGTTTCAGGCAATTACATATCCTAATAACTATAAACAAAGATCTTAATATATAAATGTTTGTAGAGTAAAGGTTGTTTTTTATAGTGAGCTCTGTGCGAATGTTCCACTTGATATATTCATCTTAAAAACGCCTCCTTCCAATTGTTTTGCTATTTCCAACATAACGTCACCGTTTATGAACGCGCATGGAAATGACGTCACAACGACGTCTTGTACACATCTTGTAAGATCGGGTATATTTTGAGTGCATTTCATGGTGGCGATATTGCGGCCGTAATTACATCTTACCCAAAGGTTTGCTATTGTTTACCAATATTTGGATTCATATCTATACCTGTTTGTATATCTAATACAAACAAGCGCATTATCGACTGGCCTAATAGCTATTTATTAATTCAACGTATTCAATTGTACCAACGGAACAATATAGTCACGTGACTGTTTTCAATATATTCACATAGGAGGCATACAAGTCGAATTCACTGTTATATAACAGAGACGCGGCTATAAATTTACATATCTAACTGTCAGCTATTTTTTTGGCCACCAATAAGGCTATGCATTCAGATGCGTGTGTCGTATCTGCCATATTCAATTATAATTTTCAGTTGGGATCATGTGTAACAATTTCACGTCGAGTTGATCGAAGTACATTGCTGTAACATAATGCAAATGAATAATCATGATATTGCCACGCTCCGAGATCAAACGATTCCTGTCACAGTTGTCCTCTTGTAAACGGCAAATTGAACAATTACAAATTCATGCGTGTTCCGAATATTCTAATGTCCTGATGTTAATATCAGCTCGATACGATGGTTAACGTGTGCAATTTAAATTCAACTTATGCCGCTAATGTCGTGTCGCGACTACTGTAATACATATGTGTTCACTTGAATCCGCGAAGGGTTCCGTCTTTGGTTGATTCGGGTCGTCCTCCAAATATGTTTAGAGTGAGTGAGTGAATATGGTTTTACGCCGCGTTTAGCAATATTCCAGCAATATCACGGCGGGGGACACCAGAAATTGGCTTCACACATTGTACCCATATCGGGAATCGAACCCAGGTCTTCGGCGTGACGAGCGAACGCTTTAACCACTAGGCTACCCGACCACCCCTAACTATGTTTAGACAGTCATGGGATGTTCAACTTACTTTTATAGCGGCATGGCCATTGCGGTAGAAAAACTTGTTTATGTGAGAGATATACTCGATATTATATGCACCACAGACGCAGATTTTAAGATTGTAGTGATTGAGAATGGTTTTACGCCGCTTTAGCAATATTCCATCAATATCACGGCGGGGGACACCAGAAATGGGCTTCACACATTGTACACATGTCGGGAATCGAACCCGGGTCTTCGGCGTGACGAGCAAACGCTTTAACCACTAGGCTAGCCGACCGCCACTTTTAAGACTGTGACTGAGTGAGGTAGGTTTAACGCCGCATTGAACAGTACTTCAGTACATACATACATACATACATACATACATACATACATACATACATACATTGGTTGGCAACAGAGACTGGGGCAATGATTCTAAAGCCCCTAGTGAGCAGTATTCCATCTATATCAATACGGTCAATAATCGACACCAGACAAACCAGTGGTTGATATTATAAGCAAATTCCCAAGTCGTCGGTGTGCAATGATCAACCACGTCTCCAAGTCAATCGCCTCATAAGGCAAGCAGTTACTCTGACCACACGGCGGTACAACTGAATGTCAAACAGACCAAGCAGACCACAACCCTCATCGTCCAGACACAGAAGCCGCATCCGTCATAAGTGAGTGAGTGCATTTGGCATAACACTGTTTTCAGTTATATCACGGCATGTCAGCTCAGTGTGGGAGGGACGCCAGAGTGATGCATACCCACGAGCACGGGGGTGGTGCTGACAAAACTAGAAACATTATCAAGGTGAACCGGGATTCGAACCCACGGTCATAGCCAGCCGACACAGCATGGGCTGACGTACATATGATCGTATTCGGGGAGAACCCGGAAACTAATGAATCTAGTTTCTATGAGTGTAAACAATACGGAGACTTCTAAACACGTGACCTCGGTGTAAATAAACAAGACGCTGATCTGAGGTTCATCATTATCCCCGGGTTCGATTCCCGACATGGGTACAATGTGTGAAGCCCATTTCTGGTGTCCCCCGCCGTGATATTGCTGGAATATTGCTAAAAGCGGCGTAAAACCATACTCACTCACTCACTCACTCATCATTATCCGCGACTAACGGGATCGGGTGGTCAGCCTCGCTGACTTGCTTGATGAATGTCATCGTATCCCAATAATTATTGCATAGATCGATGCTCATGATGTCAATCACTGGAGTGTCTCAATTATGTAAAGACCGCCGTTATACAGCTGGAATATTGCTGAGTGCGGCGTTAAACAATAAAAACAGTAGGATAACTGTTATCCTTAACCTGAGAAGTATATTTCAAGGCACGTTACGGTATTGCCAGGAACTGTCTGAATCATCGGCTGATGATTTAATAACATCTCGGACGCTGGAATGCTAATGATGCAGACTGCTCCCCTGGGAGAACTAACTCAGTTGGTTGACAAATCACATCATGTTAATAAGGCGCGGACACGATTTACCGTTATCATCGTGGCCGGGTCAGTATTGGATCCTGAACACAGGGCCGCGTCGCCTCCTACCACAGCAACCCATACCACATGCTGGACCACCTGTGTGGTGTCGGGTGATGAGACACAAACGTCATCCGTGTATGTGAGATGTATTTAAGTGTGAAAATAAAAAATAATATATCTTCGAATGCTTGAAGGCGTTTAATTATGGTTCATTGTAACAGAGACCATAAAATAGAAAATAAAATATTTGATGAAAACAAAAGATTGCACTGCAATGCAACAGTGTTCGACTGCACTCGATTTGAATTGTTTCTGTGCTGGGAAACGGCAAAGATAAGTGGTGTTAATTGCGATTTATTGGACGTGTTGTCGGGTGTACTTGACCTTACGACCATGAGGTTTCCATACTGACATAAACCTTTCTTAGCTAACAAAGTACATAAAGTTCCCAGATTGGGTTTTCTGTCAGTCCAACAGGCCTGATTCACTGAGTGGGAAGTAACGCATTTTCCGACAATACTGATGCTTTATCAAGGTGGCAGCGATGCAGAAGGAAGGCCTAGAATAGCTGAAGACGCACTTAGACCGACTTGAGGGGGTCATGAAAGGTGTGAACACATCTGTATACCGAGGTGGCTGGCGGTCCAAGTAGCCTTTGTAGCATTATTGCCACTATAAGCATCCTTGTGAAGCCTTAGATCTGCATCAGACGCTGTTTTGTATTAACTAGTATGATTCATGCAATGTCTTTCTTTCATGTCAGTCGGTATTCCAGGATATAGAGGATATTATGCAACAATAAGAAAAACATACCGTACAATAAACTCCTCCTGGTGCATTATCTACTGGTTTGCAAATTGTATAGATATTTTGTTTCTTATTATATTAAACTATCGATTAAGATTAATATGAAGTATACAATTAGCTATAAACATGTAAAATGCATATTAGAGCAGGCTGCAACTTAACCCTCATGGAGCTTCAATAGAGAAAAGATGGTGGTATTTGGACGTGCTTTAAACACAACATTCGTGTACACGCGTTGTCGTCCCCATCCTCGTCATCAGTAGCATCATCGCCATCGTCACATGAATATCACTGTCACATCAAGACCGTCATTATCATCATCGACATCGTCACATGAATATCATTGTCACATCAAGACCGTCATTATCATCATCGACGTCGTCACATGAATATCATTGTCACATCAAGACCGTCATTATCATCATCGACGTCGTCACATGAATATCATTGTCACATCAAGACCGTCATTATCATCATCGACATCGTCACATGAATATCATTGTCACATCAAGACCGTCATTATCATCATCGACGTCGTCACATGAATATCACTGTCACATCAAGACCGTCATTATCATCATCGACATCGTCACATGAATATCATTGTCACATCAAGACCGTCATTATAATCATCGACGTCGTCACATGAATATCATTGTCACATCAAGACCGTCATTATCATCATCGACATCGTCACATGAATATCATTGTCACATCAAGACCGTCATTATCATTATCGACGTCGTCACATGAATATCATTGTCACATCAAGACCGTCATTATCATCATCGACATCGTCACATGAATATCATTGTCACATCAAGACCGTCATTATCATCATCGACGTCGTCACATGAATATCATTGTCACATCAAGACCGTCATTATCATCATCGACGTCGTCACATGAATATCATTGTCACATCAAGACCGTCATTATCATCATCGACATCGTCACATGAATATCATTGTCACATCAAGACCGTCATTATCATCATCGACGTCGTCACATGAATATCATTGTCACATCAAGACCGTTATTATCATCATCGACGTCGTCACATGAATATCATTGTCACATCAAGACCGTCATTATCATCATCGACATCGTCACATGAATATCATTGTCACATCAAGACCGTCATTATCATCATCGACATCGTCACATGAATATCATTGTCACATCAAGACCGTCATTATCATCATCGACGTCGTCACATGAATATCATTGTCACATCAAGACCGTTATTATCATCATCGACGTCGTCACATGAATATCATTGTCACATCAAGACCGTCATTATCATCATCGACGTCGTCACATGAATATCATTGTCACATCAAGACCGTCATTATCATCATCGACGTCGTCACATGAATATCATTGTCACATCAAGACCGTCATTATCATCATCGACGTCGTCGTCATCATACCAGCACTTTTGCATCATTATCGTCATTGATAACAACCTTGTTAATTTTGTAGTTATCATTGCTGATTTCCTCACACGTACGTCAACATCAGCATCTTCTTCTACATCATCATCATCATCAACACACCAACATTTAATGCATCACAAAATGATCATCTGTACATAATTATCATCATCATCCTTGTTATTGTTATTGTCATTGCTGACGTCATCACTACTCTGTCATTCAACCACATACATACAGTTGCACTGGTGTATAACAAATCATCACGACAATCACTAACGTCAAGGTTACACCACATCTGTTGAATGCCACTGATATCTATACACTGATCAATCAATCGATGTTTCCTCCAGTAATGAACAACGCTTGTCAGTTTCACCTGGACCAGGTAAACACCAACAATGACCACACCTGTCACAATACCTGACACCTAACTTACTCTTTCCCCTTGTAAAAACAGCCAACATGCATTACAGTTCAACGGGCGAGTAATAACCTGTTGTTAATTGTAAGTCGAGAAGGAAGTCAATGTAAATATCACGAAGCTGTAAATGTATCTCCTCCTCCAATGTTATATACAACTGCGTGCATATTCTCTTTCCCGAAAGCAAGCACGAGAAAGCCAATGAGGCGTGATTGACACAGATATATAACGCTCCACATACAAGTGCGGAGACCTCTGATATTTCCCCACAGTTGGAACACACCAGCCCTGTACACCCACCGCGGTCAATACCTGTACGTCGCGAGTTCTAAACGCTCTGACATGGCCAGATTGAAGACTTCTAATCAAACTCCATCCCAGACAAAATGATAGATAAACAATTATATCGCTGTGTTTTATAATTAGCTGTTCAACTCCATTGTTCCTTTTAATAATAAGTTTGACCTTTATACGAAAACAAACATATATTATCTTAAACCAACTGAAATACACTGAACACGGTACAGCTGATGTGACAGAGAGGTGACACACTGTTTACAATACACCCAATAGTTAGCGTTATCAACGTATCACTAAGTGAAGCATCTCAGCAAAGGCATCGCGCTCAAATGTTCACCAGAAACACTTACCTTTCTTGAACAACCACATGATGTATAGTTATATGTCCACTCTGATTACGTCTCCTGATGAGGCTTGGTTCCGTAATCCGGTCACGGTCACTCCATCACTGTACTGGGTTACATACTGCAGTTTACTGTGTGAGGCAGTGTGGCATTACCGTACTCTATCTACAGAGAGTGGCAATGTTATATCACTGTACTGAGTTACATACTGCAGTTTACTGAGTGAGGCAGTGTGGCATTACCGTACTCTATCTACAGAGAGTGGCAATGTTATATCACTGTACTGGGTTACATACTGCTGTTTACTGTGTGAGGCATTGTGGAATACTCTATCTACAGAGAGTGACAATGTTATATCACTGTACTGGGTTACATACTGCAGTTTACTGTGTGAGGCAGTGTGGCATTACCGTACTCTATCTACAGAGAGTGGCAATGTTATATCACTGTACTGGGTTACATACTGCTGTTTACTGTGTGAGGCATTGTGGCATTACCGTAGTCTATCTACAGAGAGTGGCAATGTTATATCACTGTACTGGGTTACATACTGCTGTTTACTGTGTGAGGCATTGTGGCATTACCGTACTCTATCTAGAGAGAGTGACAATGTTATATCACTGTACTGGGTTACATACTGCAGTTTACTGTGTGAGGCAGTGTGGCATTACCGTAGTCTATCTACAGAGAGTGGCAATGTTATATCACTGTACTGGGTTACATACTGCTGTTTACTGTGTGAGGCATTGTGGCATTACCGTACTCTATCTACAGAGAGTGGCAATGTTATATCACTGTACTGAGTTACATACTGCTGTTTACTGTGTGAGGCATTGTGGCATTACCGTACTCTATCTACAGAGAGTGGCAATGTTATATCACTGTACTGGGTTACATACTGCTGTTTACTGTGTGAGGCAGTGTGGCATTACCGTAGTCTATCTACAGAGAGTGGCAATGTTATATCACTGTACTGGGTTACATACTGCTGTTTACTGTGTGAGGCAGTGAGGCATTACCGTACTCTATCTACAGAGAGTGGCAATGTTATATCACTGCTCGTGGTTACATACTGCGGCTTTACTGTGTGATGCGGACTAGCATTGCCGTATTTTATCTACAGAGAGTGGCAATGTTTTATCACTGCAAGTGGTTACAGATTTCTGTTAACTGTGTAAAGCAGTGTAGCATTACCTTAGTCTATCTACAGAGAGTGGTAACGTTTTATCACTTCAAGTGGTTACAGACTGCTGTTTATATAGGTATGAAGCATGAAATCCACATGTCATTAATTCCGATAAGGCCTGTGCTAAACTACAGATTATTTACAGGGTTTTTTTCAGAAATACAGGATTAATCCGTATGGATAATATATACCCTTGCGAAACCTCCGATGACACTCACAGAATTTTGTATATCTGTACAACACAGGTTGGCGGAGATTCAATAAAGCGGGTTATAGGATTTCATCTCCACAAAGAAAGGGAAAGTGCACGATGATTGAAAAGGTAAGCATATCCATGCTTTATCACTCAACCCTCAACCTTATCTATGAAGTACTGAACTGTGCATACCAGTGCACATCTCAGATTCCTCAGAATGTCCGTGTCAGATTAGTAATCTTTGAAAACAGAAAATCGGTGTCATTTATTGTCTTGTGTCAACTGTCTTATGTTTTCGAGTGAAAATCAATGCCTATCCTTGTATTAGATTGTATCACATGACGAAAGTAAATATAAATATTTGGAATGGAACCCCCATCTCGAATGCAGCAAGGCAGCCCTTGAGTAAGATGATGTTACCCGTCACTGCACATGTGAGTTAGTGAACGTACGACGTTTTACGCCGCAATCAGAAAACATTCTATGTTTTGTCTATATTACAGCGGCCTGCTAATAATCGCGTCTGGGCCATACAGACCTTAAGCGTCTTTTAATTTGACGCGACCAGAGGGGCGAATCCCGGACCTTCTTCTTTCCCGGAAGACAATGTATTCATGAGGCCTCTCAAGGGCGGTCCTCGTTGTCTTCAGGGACAGCTCACGATACCAAAATAGACTTCTCTCATCCCCGCTACCCCCCTCTCTTACCCCCACTACCCGCCTCTGACTACCCCCAAATAAACAGTAAAAGGACAATGTGTTCATTAATCCAGGATGAAGTGTGATGCATTTATGGAACTGAAGGTGTTTTCTAATAACAAACAGCCGTCTGTTCCCAGCACGACCTCAATGGGGATATACCACGACGTAACATTTCTGGGGTTTTACAAATCTAAGAATACCCATAGCCATGGTCACCTATATATATATATAGAGTCTGTCATGGAACATCAGCAATTAACCGTTATAGCTTTAAGTGGTATTCCACTTTCCGTTGCTACGTGCACACAACAGTCGGAATTGATTTGGCAGGCAAGGCTCTCTTTAATGCCATAAGGATAAGTTATCAAAACAATCTAAACATGACCGGCATACATCAGCTGTATTGAATTCACCTTACCGGCAGCGCGGGCTGGCCAGTATTTGCACAGTGTGCTTCCAGGAATCTCAAGGATGCTACATATACCAGGAGTCGGCCAGGAGAATCGTCCTTCTGAGTCAAACATTCAGATAGTATTTCAGTGATGATGGGGTAAAGTTTCAGTAGAGTGATATTGCGTTGATTGACGAAACCGTTCTTGAACTATAACCCATGTGAGCTAAGACAGAATCGTCATCGATCGAAGATGCGAATGGTTATGGGTGTGACGTCATCACTCAACTGTCGCTCATGCTGGAAGGCGTTTATGATTGATGAAAGCAAAGAACATGCCTTTGCCCTGAAACCAAACAACACATATTCGATAGCACTCTATTTGAATTGTTTCAGTGCTGGGAAACGGCAACGATAAGGGGTGTTAATTGCGATTAAGGTGACGTGTTGTGTTGTGTCCCATGGGGTTTCCATACTGACATAAACTTTTCTTAGCTAACACACGGACATAGAGTTCCCAGATTGGGTTTTCTGTCAGTCCAACAGGCCTGATTTACTGAGTTGGAAGTAACGCATTTTCCAACAATACTGATCCTTTATCAAGGTGGCATTGATGCAGAAGGGAGGCCTAGAATAGCTGAAGGCGCACTTAGACCGACTTGAGGGGGTCATGAAAGGTGTGAACAAATCTGTATACCCGGGTGGCTGGCGGTCCAAGTAGCCTCTGTACCATTAGTACCTCTATAAGCCGCTGTACCATTAGTACCTCTATAAGCCTCTGTACCATTAGTACCTCTATAAGCCGCTGTACCATTAGTACCTCTATAAGCCTCTGTACCATTAGTACCTCTATAAGCCTCTGTACCAGTATTACCTCTATAAGCTTCTGTACCATTAGTACCTCTATAAGCCTCTGTACCATTATTACCTCTATAAGCCTCTGTACCATTAGTACCTCTATAAGCCTCTGTACCATTAGTGCCTCTATAAGCCTCTGTACCATTAGTACCTCTATAAGCCTCTGTACCATTATTACCTCTATAAGCCTCTGTACCAGCATTACCTCTATAAGCCTCTGCACCAGTAGTACCTCTATAAGCCTCTGTACCATTAGTACCTCTATAAGCCTCTGTACCATTAGTACCTCTATAAGCCTCTGTACCATTAGTACCTCTATAAGCATCCTTGTGAAGCCTTAGCTCTGCATTAGACGCTGTTTTGTATTAACTAGTATGATTCATGCAATGTCTTTCTTTCATGTCAGTCGGTCTTCCACGTTTTGGCTCAACAATAAGAATATGCAACAATAAGAAAAACATACCGTACAATAAGCTTCTCCTGGTGCTTTATCTACTTGTGCCTGCCCGCGTGGTCTAATGGTCTAGTGGTCGATCCACGGCCGCGTCATAGCAAAAGACGTTAAAAGATTGTACTTGTTGTTACCCTGTCTGGCGCTCGGCATTTAGGGTTTAATGGACTCATAGGCTCGAAGTCAGTATAATGTTTCTGAGTGGGGTATTCATGTTCAACTGCGGCATGGTGTCTCAGTGGGCTAGCACAATAAAATCGGCATCAGTCCGGACTAGTACAAGCAGCCACACACACACGTGCATGCACGTCGCTATATAACTGCAATAATCTTTCACCCAAACTTATCTACTGGTATACGTGTACAAATTGTATTGATATTTTGTTTCGTATTATTTTAAACTGATATCAGTTTCGTTTTAATATTAAGTTTACAAATATAGAATTTCGAACAAACATATGGCGGACAATATAATATACGAGATACAATCAGGAGAGAATATATTGAAGGAGTGATGGAAAAAAGCAGCACAGCTCGACTCGTCAGTATACGATCTACTCAAATAACACGTAGCACTCAGACAAAAGGATAAACAAGTAATGTGTTTTTGATAAGTCTTTTACATGGATACGGATCTTTTCAAATGACAGCATACCAGTGTCCTATTTCCTCATGTGTCTTTTTTTACATAACAATACAATCAACAGAATGCAACCCATTATACACTGCTACCCCTGTCTGCCAGTGTGCCAGTGGGTGTCTATAGTTAGTGAATTATTTATTGATGGTGAACAGCTCTGTTACCGACTATTAAATAAAACGCAAACAGGATTAAATAATAATGACGTCATCTATATATCAAGCCTGTGAGGTTTTGGGAAGGGCCTTTCCATCTGTGGCTAGCATAACGTCATCCAAACACGATGTCATTTGAACATGTATTATAAATATGAGATTATTGTTTTTATTATCTAATATGTTTATTGATTACTCAATACTGGTGTATAACAAATCATCACGACTATGACTAACGTCAAGGTTACACCACATCTGTTGAATGTCACTGATATCTATACACTGATCAATCAATCAATCGATGTTTCCTCCAGTAATGAACAACGCTTGTCAGTTTCACCTGGACCAGGTAAACACCAACAATGACCACATCTGTCACAATACCTGACACCTAACTTACTCTTTCCCCGTGTTAAAACAGCCAACTTGCATTATAGTTGACGTATTGTTCATCTTTCGCTCGTCAGATACCACAACAATCCACTCGTTTCATAAAATTGGTATTACGCGGGGGCGAGTTCAGCATTATATTTATTATTTTTTACCATGTTACTATCGTGTTTAATAGTTGGCAGATATATATCCACACGATGCTCAGCATAATCCAATTCAGTTTACAGAATAATACTTCAAACATATTAAAAGTTGATAGTATTCATTTAATACCACACAACTACCTACCTTTATAATTCAAGGGTCCGTTCCACAAAGCAACAGTAGCGCTGAGGTGGACGTAACTCCCATATTTTAACAGAGACTTACGACTGAAGTTGTGCTACGGTCGCTTTGTGGAACGGGGCCCTGCACTTCAAAGCTTACTAAACAAGTCACAGTACTTTGTGACGTAACTTGGGAAATTGAAAAAAATGACATGTGACTTTAACCAAGAACCTGTTGCTGGGGTCATCGGGTGTATATAATCGCCTCTCTGTGATCTATCGTCTCTACATGTAATGCCATTGAATAAGCTCAGAGATGTTAGTTTTCAATATTTGTCAGTGAAACTTGTTCCTGCAGTAAATAAGCACGCGCTTTGGTATTCAACACTGAAGTGCCAGCTTATTGTTATTAAACAGTGGTATCTTCTGCGGGCGAGTAATAACCTGTTGTTTATTGTAAGTCGAGAAGGAAGTCAATGTATATATCACGAAGCTGTAAACTTATCTACTCTTCCAATGCTATATACAAATGCGTGCATATTCTGTATCCTGGAAGCAAGCACGAGAAAGCCAATGAGGTGTGATTGACACAGATATATAACGCTCCACATAGAAGTGCGGAGACCTCTGATATTTCCCCACAGTTGGAACATCCCAGCCCTGTACACCCACTGCGGTCAATACCTGTACGTCGCGAGTTCTAAACGCTCTGACATGGCCAGATTGAAAACTTCTAATCAAACTCCATCCCAAACAAAATGATAGATATACAATTATATCGCTGTGTTTTATAATTAGCTGTTATACTCAATTGTTACTTTTAATAATAAGTTTGACCTTTATACGAAAACAAACATATTTTATCTTAAACCAACTGAAATACACATGGCCATGTGCAGTCCACTCGGCCATCTGGGACACGGCCCACTGAACACGACACAGCTGATGTGACAGAGAGGTGACACACTGTTTACAATACACCCAATAGTTAACGTCATCAACGTATCACTAAGTAAAGCATCTCAGCAAAGGCATCGCGCTCAAATGTTCACCTGAAACCACTTACCTTTCTTGAACAACCACATGATGTATAGTTATATGTCTACTCTGATTACGTGTCCTGATGAGGGTTGGTTCCGTAATCCGGTCACGGTCACTCCATCACTGTACTGGGTTACATACTGCAGTTTACTGTGTGAGGCAGTGTGGCATTACCGTACTCTATCTACAGAGAGTGGCAATGTTATATCACTGTACTGGGTTACATGCTGCTGTTTACTGTGTGAGGCAGTGTGGCATTACCGTACTCTATCTACAGAGAGTGGCAACGTTTTATCACTCTACTGGGTTACATACTGCAATTTACTGTGTGAGGCAGTGTCGCATTACCGTACTCTATCTACAGAGAGTGGCAATGTTATACCAATGTACTGGGTTACATACTGCTGTTTACTGTGTGAGGCAGTGTGGCATTACCGTACTCTATCTACAGAGAGTGACAATGTTATATCACTGTACTGGGTTACATACTGCTGTTAAGTGTGTGAGGTAGTGTGGCATTACCGTACTCTATCTACAGAGAGTGGCAACGTTTTATCACTGCACTTGGTTACATACTGCTGTTTACTGTGTGATGCGGTGTTGCGTTACCGTAGTCTATCTACAGAGAGTGGCAATGTTATATCACTGTACTGAGTTACATACTGCTGTTTACTGTGTGAGGCAGTGTGGCATTACCGTACTCTATCTACAGAGAGTGGCAATTTTATATCACTGTACTGGGTTACATACTGCAGTTTACTGTGTGAGGCAGTGTGGCATTACCGTACTCTATCTAAAGAGAGTGGCAACGTTTTATCGCTCTACTGGGTTACATACTGCAATTTACTGTGTGAGGCAGTGTCGCATTACCGTACTCTATCTACAGAGAGTGGCAATGTTATACCAATGTACTGGGTTACATACTGCTGTTTACTGTGTGAGGCAGTGTGGCATTACCGTACTCTATCTACAGAGAGTGACAATGTTATATCACTGTACTGGGTTACATACTGCTGTTAAGTGTGTGAGGTAGTGTGGCATTACCGTACTCTATCTACAGAGAGTGACAATGTTATATCACTGTACTGGGTTACATACTGCTGTTTACTGTGTGAGGCAGTGTACCATTACCGTACACTATCTACAGAGAGTGCCAATAGTATATCACTGCACGTGGTAACATACTGCTGTTTACTGTGTGATGCGGTGTTGCGTTACCGTATTTTATCTACAGAGAGTGGCAATGTTTTATCACTGCAAGTGGTTACAGACTTCTGTTTACTGTGTAAAGCAGTGTAGTGTTACAGAGAGTGGCAATTTTTTATCACTGCAAGTGGTTACAGACTTCTGTTTACTGTGTAAAGCAGTGTAGTGTTACAGAGAGTGGCAATGGTTTATCACTGCAAGTGGTTACAGACTTCTGTTTACTGTGTAAAGCAGTGTAGTGTTACAGAGAGTGGTAACGTTTTATCACTGCAAGTGGTTACAGACTTCTATTTACTTTGTAAAGCAGTGTAGTGTTACAGAGAGTGGTAACGTTTTATCACTGCAAGTGGTTACAGACTTCTGTTTACTGTGTAAAGCAGTGTAGTGTTACAGAGAGTGGTAACGTTTTATCACTGCACTTGGTTACATACTGCTGTTTACTGTGTGATGCGGTGTTGCGTTACCGTAGTCTATCTACAGAGAGTGGCAATGTTTTATCACTGCACTTGGTTACATACTGCTGTTTACTGTGTAAAGTAGTGTGGCATTACCTTAGTCTATCTACAGAGAGTGGTAACGTTTTATCACTGCAAGTGGTTACAGACTTCTGTTTACTGTGTAAAGCAGTGTAGTGTTACAGAGAGTGGTAACGTTTTATCACTGCAAGTGGTTACAGACTGCTGTTTATATAGGTATGAAGCATGAAATCCACATGTCATTAATTTGGATAAGGCCTGTGCTAAACTATAGATTATTTACAGGTTTTTTTTCAGAAATACAGGATTAATCCGTATGGATAATATATACCCTTGCGAAACCTCCGATGACACTCACAGAATTTTGTATATCTGTACAACACAGGTTGGCGGAGATTCAATAAAGCGGGTTATAGGATTTCATCTCCACAAAGAAAGGGAAAGTACACGATGATTGAAAAGGTAAGCATATCCATGCTTAATCACTCAATCCCTCAACCTTATCTATGAAGTACTGAACTGTGCATACCAGTGCACATCTCAGATTCCTGTGATTGCCCTAGTCAGATTAGTAATCTTTGAAAACAGAAAATCGGTGTCATTTATTGTCTTGTGTCAACTGTCTTATGTTTTCGAGTGAAAATCAATGCCTATCCTCGTATTAGATTGTATCACATGACGAAAGTAAATACAAATATTTGGAATGGAACCCCCATCTCGAATGCAGCAAGGCAGCCCTTGAGTAAGATGATGTTACCCGACACTGCACATGTGAGTTAGTGAACGTACGACGTTTTACGCCGCAATCAGAAAACATTCTATGTTTTGTCTATATTACAGCGGCCTGCTAATAATCGCGTCTGGGCCATACAGACCTTAAGCGTCTTTTGATTTGACGCGACCAGACGGGCGAATCCCGGACCTTCTTCTTTCCCGGAAGACAATGTATTCATGAGGCCTCTCAAGGGCGGTCCTCGTTGTCTTCAGGGACAGCTCACGATACCAAAATAGACTTCTCTCATCCCCGCTACCCCCCTCTCTTACCCCCACTACCCGCCTCTGACTACCCCCAAATAAACAGTAAAAGGGCAATGTGTTCATTAATCCAGGATGAAGTGTGATGCATTTGTGGAACTGAATGTGTTTTCTAATAACAAACAGCCGTCTGTTCCCAGCACGACCTCAATGGGGATATACCACGACGTAACATTTCTGGGGTTTTACAAATCTAAGAATACCCATAGCCATGGTCACCTATATATGTATATAGAGTCTGTCATGGAACATCAGCAATTAACCGTTATAGCTTTAAGTGGTATTCCACTTTCCGTTGCTACGTGCACACAACAGTCGGAATTGATTTGGCAGGCAAGGCTCTCTTTAATGCCATAAGGATAAGTTATCAAAACAATCTAAACATGACCGGCATACATCAGCTGTATTGAATTCACCTTACCGGCAGCGCGGGCTGGCCAGTATTTGCACAGTGTGCTTCCAGGAATCTCAAGGATGCTACATATACCAGGAGTCGGCCAGGAGAATCGTCCTACTGTGTCAAACATTCAGATAGTATTTCAGTGATGATGGGGTAAAGTTTCAGTAGAGTGATATTGTGTTGATTGACGAAACCGTTCTTGAACTATAACCCATGTGAGCTAAGACAGAATCGTCATCGATCTAAGATGCGAATGGTCATGGATGTGACGTCATCACTCAACTGTCGCTCATGCTGGAAGGCGTTTATGATTGATGAAAGCAAAGAACATGCCTTTGCCCTGAAACCAAACAACACATATTCGATAGCACTCTATTTGAATTGTTTCAGTGCTGGGAAACGGCAACGATAAGGGGTGTTAATTGCGATTAAGGTGACGTGTTGTGTTGTGTCCCATGGGGTTTCCATACTGACATAAACCTTTCTTAGCTAACACACGTACATAGAGTTCCCAGATTGGGTTTTCTGTCAGTCCAATAGGCCTGATTTACTGAGTTGGAAGTAACGCATTTTCCAACAATACTGATGCTTTATCAAGGTGGCATTGATGCAGAAGGGAGGCCTAGAATAGCTGAAGGCGCACTTAGACCGACTTGAGGGGGTCATGAAAGGTGTGAACAAATCTGTATACCCGGGTGGCTGGCGGTCCAAGTAGCCTCTGTACCATTAGTACCTATATAAGCCTCTGTACCATTAGTACCTCTATAAGCCTCTGTACCATTAGTACCTCTATAAGCCTCTGTACCATTATTACCTCTATAAGCCTCTGTACCACTATTACCTCTATAAGCCTCTGTACCATTATTACCTCTATAAGCCTCTGTACCATTAGTACCTCTATAAGCCTCTGTACCATTAGTGCCTCTATAAGCCTCTGTACCATTAGTACCTCTATAAGCCTCTGTACCATTATTACCTCTATAAGCCTCTGTACCAGTATTACCTCTATAAGCCTCTGTACCAGTAGTACCTCTATAAGCCTCTGTACCATTAGTACCTCTATAAGCCTCTGTACCATTAGTACCTCTATAAGCCTCTGTATCATTAGTACCTCTATAAGCATCCTTGTGAAGCCTTAGCTCTGCATTAGACGCTGTTTTGTATTAACTAGTATGATTCATGCAATGTCTTCTTTCATGTCAGTCGGTATTCCACGTTTTGGCTCAACAATAAGAATATGCAACAATAAGAAAAAACATACCGTACAATAAGCTTCTCCTAGTGCTTTATCTACTTGTGCCTGACCGCGTGGTCTAATGGTCTAGTGGTCGATCCACGGCCGCGTCATACCAAAAGACGTTAAAAGATGGTACTTGTTGTTACCCTGTCTGGCGCTCGGCATTTAGGGTTTAATGGACTGATCGGCTCGAAGTCAGTGTACTGTTTCTGAGTGGGGTATTCATGTTCAACTGCGGCATGGTGTCTCAGTGGGCTAGCACAATAAAATCGGCATCAGTCCGGACTAGTACAAGCAGCCACACAGACACGGGCATGCACGTCGCTATATAACTGCAATAATCTTTCACCCAAACTTATCTACTGGTATACGTGTACAAATTGTATTGATATTTTGTTTTGTATTATTTTAAACTGATATCAGTTTCGTTTTAATATTAAGTTTACAAATATAGAAATTCGAACAAACATATGGCGGACAATATAATATACGAGATACAATCAGGAGAGAATATATTGAAGGAGTGATGGAAAAAAGCAGCACAGCTCGACTCGTCAGTATACGATCTACTCAAATAACACGTAGCACTCAGACAAAAGGATATACAAGTAATGTGTTTTTGATAAGTCTTTTACATGGATACGGATCTTTTCAAATGACAGCATACCAGTGTCATATTTCCTCATGTGTCTTTCTTTACATAACATTACAATCAACAGAATGCAACCCATTATACACTGCTACCCCTGTCTGCCAGTGTGCCAGTGGGAGTCTATAGTTAATGAATTATTTATTGATGGTGAACAGCTCTGTTACCGAGTATTTAATAAAACGCAAGCAGGATTAAATAATAATGACGTCATCTATATATCAAGCCTGTGAGGTTTTGGGAAGGGCCTTTCCATCTGTGGCTAGCATAACGTCATCCAAACACGATGTCATTTGAACATGTATTATAAATATGAGATTATGGTTTTTATTATCTAATATGTTTATTGATTACTCAATACTGGTGTATAACAAATCATCACGACTATGACTAACGTCAAGGTTACACCACATCTGTTGAATGTCACTGATATCTATACACTGATCAATCAATCAATCAATGTTTCCTCCAGTAATGAACAACGCTTGTCAGTTTCACCTGGTCCAGGTAAGCACCAACAATGACCACATCTGTCACAATACCTGACACCTAACTTACCCTTTCCCCGTGTTAAAACAGCCAACTTGAATTACAGTTGACGTATTGTTCATCTTTCGCTCGTCAGATACCACAACAATCCACTCGTTTGTTAAAATTGGTATTACGCGGGGGCGAGTTCAGCATTATATTTATTATTTTTTACCATGTTACTATCGTGTTTAATAGTTGGCAGATATATATCCACACGATGCTCAGCATAATCCAATTCAGTTTACAGAATAATACTTCAAACATATTAAAAGTTGATAGTATTCATTTAATACCACACAACTGCCTATCTTTATAATTCAGGGGTCCGTTCCACAAAGCAACAGTAACGCTGAGGTGGCCGTAACTCCCATATTTTAACATAGACTTACGACTGAAGTTGCGCTGGGGCCGCTTTGTGGAAGGGGGCCCTGCACTTCAAAGCTTACCAAACAAGTCACAGTACTTTGTGACGTAACTTGTGAAATTGAAAATATGACATGTGACTTTAACCAAAAACCTGTTGCTGGGGTCATCGGGTGTATATAATCACCTCTCTGTGATCTATCATCTCTACACGTAATGCCATTGAATAAGCTCAGAGATGTTAGTTTTCAATATTTGTCAGTGAAACTTGTTCCTGCAGTAAATAAGCACGCGCGTTGGTATTCAACACTGAAGTGCCAGCTTATTGTTATTAAACAGTGGTATCTTCCATGGGCGAGTAATAATCTGTTGTTAATTGTAAGTCGAGAAGGAACTCAATGTAAATATCACGAAGCTGTAAACGTTTCTACTCTTCCAATGCTATATACCAATGCGTGCATATTCTATTTCCTGGAAGCAAGCACGAGAAAGCCAATGAGGTGTGATTGACACAGATATATAACGCTCCACATACAAGTGCGGAGACCTCTGATATTTCCCCACAGTTGGAACATCCCAGCCCTGTACACCCACCGCGGTCAATACCTGTACGTCGCGAGTTCTAAACGCTCTGACATGGCCAGATTGAAGACTTGTAATCAAACTCCATCCCAAACACAATGAAAGATACAATTATATCGCTGTGTTTTATAATTAACTGTTCTACTACATTGTTCCCTTTTATAATAAGTTTGACCTTTATACGAAAACAAACATATATTATCTTAAACCAACTGAAATACACATGGCCATGTGAAGGCCACTCAGCCATCTGGGACACGGCCCACTGAACACGACACAGCTGATGTGACAGAGAGGTGACACACTGTTTACAATACACCCAATAGTTAACGTCATCAACGTATCACTAAGTGAAGCATCTCAGCAAAGGCATCACGCTTCACGCAAATGTTCACCAGAAACCACTTACCTTTCTTGAACAACCACATGATGTATAGTTATATGTCCACTCTGATTACGTCTCCTGATGAGGGTTGGTTCCGTAATCCGGTCCCGGTCACTCCATCACTGTACTGGGTTACATACTGCAGTTTACTGTGTGAGGCAGTGTGGCATTACCGTACTCTATCTACAGAGAGTGGCAATGTTATATCACTATACTGGGTTACATACTGCTGTTTACTGTGTGAGGCAGTGTGGCATTACCGTACTCTATCTACAGAGAGTGGCAATGTTATATCACTGTACTGGGTTACATACTGCAGTTTACTGTGTGAGGCAGTGTGGCATTACCGTACTCTATCTACAGAGAGTGGCAATGTTATATCACTGTACTGGGTTACATACTGCAGTTTACTGTGTGAGGCAGTGTGGCATTACCGTACTCTATCTACAGAGAGTGGCAATAGTATATCACTGCTCGTGGTTACATACTGCAGTTTGCTGTATGAGGCAGTGTGACATTACCGTACTCTATCTACAGAGAGTGGCAATGTTATATCACTGTACTGGGTTACATACTGCTGTATGAGTGGGCAAACAAATATAAAGGCTTCCCCCACCGCTTTCAATTTGGATTTAGGAGAGGGGCTGGGGCAGAAACTGCCCTGTTTACATTAATGGAAAGCATAGCTTATTATAACGAAAGACAGTCTCCAGTTTACTGCGCTTTTCTCGACAACGAGAAAGCTTTTGACAGAGTCTGGCTTAATGGTCTTTTCTTCAAACTGTATAACTTTGGTATTAATGGAAAATTATGGCGACTTCTACGCACAATATATACCTCAATGCAGTCATGTGTAAGCATTGGAGGTTTTACCTCAAATGTGTTTCATGTTAAGCAAGGTGTTGGCCAAGGTCGCGTTTTATCGGCATGGTTTTTTACTCTATATATTAACGACTTGTTGTATTCACTTGATGATTTAGGGCGTGGCTTGTGTCTTCCATGGGGTAATACACCCGGCATCCTATTAGCAGACGATACTACGCTGTTGAGCAGCTCCTCTGACGGACTGCAATGTCTACTGAATAATATATACACCTATGCTAATAGATGGCATTTGAAATATAATGCCAGTAAAAGTGCATTTCTACTGTTTGGGAATATTCGCAAATCTGTCTATCAATGTGTCTACATTGGTTCACAAGTACTTCCTAAAAAGGAAAATGTAACTTATGCTGGATTGCTTCTAAGTACATCAAAGAAAACCTTAGAACGTACCCATCTAATATGTGAAAAACTCAGAATGTTAGTCAATATAAATTATAATCATGGACTATACTTTGGTGGCTTAAATCCTATCCCAGCTGTTCGTATATGGGAAAGGGTAATTTTACCATGTGGATTATTTGCTTGTAGTGTATGGGGTAAACTGTCACCGAAGGAATACGAAATGCTTGAAATTATTCAACGTTATTTTTGTAAAAAGATTCAAGGACTGTCTAGACGCACTCCTTCCGTCGTCACCAGAGATTGTCTGGGTTTAATTTCTCTCCAGGCGTACATTGATCAACGAGCTCTCTTATTTCTGGGAAGACTATGTAATAGTGACATTAACTTTGCATTTAAAAGACTATTTCAGCACAGACTTGTTCAGTTTGAACTCGATACAATTAAAGAAAAAGATGATAAATGTAAAATGTCACCCTTGTACCACATGCTTTCACTTGTAAACAAGTATGAACTCAATAATGACATAAACACATATACCATTTATTCTCATTTCCCCTCAAAACATGCATGGGCGAGTCGAGTTAAAGAACAAATAAGCGTAGGTGACCATAACATAATTCATGCAGAGATTCATTCAAGAGAAAACCTAAAACGATACTCTCTTATACGATCACCTAAGGTACACAGACTTTGGTTACTAACAATTGAAAGGCCGGAACACTTCTATGATTTAGCATATTTATTATGCCTTAGCACCTACAGTATACAATCTGATGAATGTTTATGCGGCACATTTGCTTTTGATATTATCAAACATGTGTTTATGTATTGTAAAAAGACTCAACAACAAAGAAATATTCTTGTTGAGTCTATTATTGATTTGCTAGATGTGACAACTTTTTTTAGTATCTGGAACGATGATGACGATACCTTTCTGTCCTTTTTACTTGGCGGTTTGCCAACAGAAAGTACTATGGCAATTGAATACAATCTATGGGCAAATATCATGCTTCGTGTATGTAAAACTGTTAAAATGTGGAAAAACCTACTAAGAAACATTATTTGATAACGATGTGAAACTGTCTGTACATACAATATATCAGCTGTTATATATATATATTTATATCTCATATCAATGTATCTTCATCAACTGGAGGAAATAAAGATGATCTATCTATCTATCTATCACTGTACTGGGTTACATACTGCTGTTTACTGTGTGAGGCAGTGTGACATTACCGTACTCTATCTACAGAGAGTGGCAATGTTATATCACTGTACTGGGTTACATACTGCTGTTTACTGTGTGAGGCAGTGTGACATTACCGTACTCTATCTACAGAGAGTGGCAATGTTATATCACTGTACTGGGTTACATACTGCTGTTTACTGTGTGAGGCAGTGTGGCATTACCGTACTCTATCTACAGAGAGTGACAATGTTATATCACTGTACTGGGTTACATACTGCTGTTTACTGTGTGAGGCAGTGTGACATTACCGTACTCTATCTACAGAGAGTGGCAATGTTCTATCACTGTACTGGGTTACATACTGCTGTTTACTGTGTGAGGCAGTGTTGCATTACCGTACTCTATCTACAGAGAGTGGCAATGTTATATCACTGTACTGGGTTACATACTGCAGTGTACTGTGTGAGGCAGTGTGACATTACCGTACTCTATCTACAGAGAGTGACAATGTTATATCACTGTACTGGGTTACATACTGCTGTTTACTGTGTGAGGCAGTGTGACATTACCGTACTCTATCTACAGAGAGTGGCAATGTTATATCACTGTATTGGGTTACATACTGCTGTTTACTGTGTGAGGCAGTGTTGCATTACCGTACTCTATCTACAGAGAGTGGCAATGTTATATCACTGTACTGGGTTACATACTGTAGTGTACTGTGTGAGGCAGTGTGACATTACCGTAGTCTATCTACAGAGAGTGGCAATGTTATATCACTATACTGGGTTACATACTGCTGTTTACTGTGTGAGGCAGTGTGGCATTACCGTAGTCTATCTACAGAGAGTGGCAATGTTATATCACTGTACTGGGTTACATACTGCTGTTTACTGTGTGAGGCAGTGTGACATTACCGTAGTCTATCTACAGAGAGTGGCAATGTTATATCACTGTACTGGGTTACATACTGCTGTTTACTGTGTGAGGCAGTGTGACATTACCGTACTCTATCTACAGAGAGTGGCAATGTTATATCACTGTACTGGGTTACATACTGCAGTTTGCTGTATGAGGCAGTGTGACATTACCGTACTCTATCTACAGAGAGTGGCAATGTTATATCACTGTACTGGGTTACATACTGCTGTTTACTGTGTGAGGCAGTGTGACATTACCGTAGTCTATCTACAGAGAGTGGCAATGTTATATCACTGTACTGGGTTACATACTGCTGTTTACTGTGTGAGGCAGTGTGACATTACCGTACTCTATCTACAGAGAGTGGCAATGTTATATCACTGTACTGGGTAACATACTGCTGTTTACTGCGTGAGGCAGTGTGACATTACCGTACTCTATCTACAGAGAGTGGCAATGTTATATCACTGTACTGGGTTACATACTGCTGTTTACTGTGTGAGGCAGTGTGACATTACCGTACTCTATCTACAGAGAGTGGCAATGTTATATCACTGTACTGGGTTACATACTGCTGTTTACTGTGTGAGGCAGTGTGACATTACCGTACTCTATCTACAGAGAGTGGCAATGTTATATCACTGTACTGGGTTACATACTGCTGTTTACTGTGTGAGGCAGTGTGACATTACCGTACTCTATCTACAGAGAGTGACAATGTTATATCACTGTACTGGGTTACATACTGCTGTTTACTGTGTGAGGCAGTGTGACATTACCGTACTCTATCTACAGAGAGTGGCAATGTTATATCACTGTACTGGGTTACATACTGCTGTTTACTGTGTGAGGCAGTGTGACATTACCGTACTCTATCTACAGAGAGTGGCAATGTTATATCACTGTACTGGGTTACATACTGCTGTTTACTGTGTGAGGCAGTGTGACATTACCGTACTCTATCTACAGAGAGTGGCAATGTTATATCACTGTACTGGGTTACATACTGCTGTTTACTGTGTGAGGCAGTGTGGCATTACCGTACTCTATCTACAGAGAGTGACAATGTTATATCACTGTACTGGGTTACATACTGCAGTTTACTGTGTGAGGCAGTGTGACATTACCGTACTCTAACTACAGAGAGTGGCAATGTTATATCACTGTACTGGGTTACATACTGCTGTTTACTGTGTGAGGCAGTGTTGCATTACCGTAGTCTATCTACAGAGAGTGGCAATGTTATATCACTGTACTGGGTTACATACTGCAGTGTACTGTGTGAGGCAGTGTGACATTACCGTACTCTATCTACAGAGAGTGACAATGTTATATCACTGTACTGGGTTACATACTGCTGTTTACTGTGTGAGGCAGTGTGACATTACCGTACTCTATCTACAGAGAGTGGCAATGTTATATCACTGTACTGGGTTACATACTGCTGTTTACTGTGTGAGGCAGTGTTGCATTACCGTACTCTATCTACAGAGAGTGGCAATGTTATATCACTGTACTGGGTTACATACTGCAGTGTACTGTGTGAGGCAGTGTGACATTACCGTAGTCTATCTACAGAGAGTGGCAATGTTATATCACTGTACTGGGTTACATACTGCTGTTTACTGTGTGAGGCAGTGTGGCATTACCGTAGTCTATCTACAGAGAGTGGCAATGTTATATCACTGTACTGGGTTACATACTGCTGTTTACTGTGTGAGGCAGTGTGACATTACCGTACTCTATCTACAGAGAGTGGCAATGTTATATCACTGTACTGGGTTACATACTGCTGTTTGCTGTGTGAGGCAGTGTGACATTACCGTACTCTATCTACAGAGAGTGGCAATGTTTTATCACTGTACTGGGTTACATACTGCAGTTTGCTGTATGAGGCAGTGTGACATTACCGTAGTCTATCTACAGAGAGTGGCAATGTTATATCACTGTACTGGGTTACATACTGCTGTTTACTGTGTGAGGCAGTGTGACATTACCGTACTCTATCTACAGAGAGTGGCAATGTTATATCACTGTACTGGGTTACATACTGCAGTGTACTGTGTGAGGCAGTGTGACATTACCGTAGTCTATCTACAGAGAGTGGCAATGTTATATCACTGTACTGGGTTACATACTGCTGTTTACTGTGTGAGGCAGTGTGGCATTACCGTAGTCTATCTACAGAGAGTGGCAATGTTATATCACTGTACTGGGTTACATACTGCTGTTTACTGTGTGAGGCAGTGTGACATTACCGTACTCTATCTACAGAGAGTGGCAATGTTATATCACTGTACTGGGTTACATACTGCTGTTTGCTGTGTGAGGCAGTGTGACATTACCGTACTCTATCTACAGAGAGTGGCAATGTTTTATCACTGTACTGGGTTACATACTGCAGTTTGCTGTATGAGGCAGTGTGACATTACCGTAGTCTATCTACAGAGAGTGGCAATGTTATATCACTGTACTGGGTTACATACTGCTGTTTACTGTGTGAGGCAGTGTGGCATTACCGTACTCTATCTACAGAGAGTGGCAATGTTATATCACTGTACTGGGTTACATACTGCTGTTTACTGTGTGAGGCAGTGTGACATTACCGTACTCTATCTACAGAGAGTGACAATGTTATATCACTGTACTGGGTTACATACTGCTGTTTACTGTGTGAGGCAGTGTGACATTACCGTACTCTATCTGCAGAGAGTGGCAATGTTATATCACTGTACTGGGTTACATACTGCTGTTTACTGTGTGAGGCAGTGTGACATTACCGTACTCTATCTACAGAGAGTGGCAATGTTATATCACTGTACTCGGTTACATACTGCAGTTTGCTGTATGAGGCAGTGTGACATTACCGTACTCTATCTACAGAGAGTGACAATGTTATATCACTGTACTGGGTTACATACTGCTGTTTACTGTGTGAGGCAGTGTGACATTACCGTACTCTATCTACAGAGAGTGACAATGTTATATCACTGTACTGAGTTACATACTGCTGTTTACTGTGTGAGGCAGTGTGACATTACCGTACTCTATCTACAGAGAGTGGCAATGTTATATCACTGTACTGGGTTACATACTGCTGTTTACTGTGTGAGGCAGTGTGACATTACCGTACTCTATCTACAGAGAGTGGCAATGTTATATCACTGTACTGAGTTACATACTGCTGTTTACTGTGTGAGGCAGTGTGACATTACCGTACTCTATCTACAGAGAGTGGCAATGTTATATCACTGTACTGGGTTACATACTGCTGTTTACTGTGTGAGGCAGTGTGACATTACCGTACTCTATCTAGAGAGAGTGGCAATGTTATATCACTGTACTGGGTTACATACTGCTGTTTACTGTGTGAGGCAGTGTTGCATTACCGTACTCTATCTACAGAGAGTGGCAATGTTATATCACTGTACTGGGTTACATACTGCAGTGAACTGTGTGAGGCAGTGTGACATTACCGTAGTCTATCTACAGAGAGTGGCAATGTTATATCACTGTACTGGGTTACATACTGCTGTTTACTGTGTGAGGCAGTGTGGCATTACCGTACTCTATCTACAGAGAGTGGCAATGTTATATCACTGTACTGGGTTACATACTGCTGTTTACTGTGTGAGGCAGTGTGACATTACCGTACTCTATCTACAGAGAGTGGCAATGTTATATCACTGTACTGGGTTACATACTGCTGTTTGCTGTGTGAGGCAGTGTGACATTACCGTACTCTATCTACAGAGAGTGGCAATGTTTTATCACTGTACTGGGTTACATACTGCAGTTTGCTGTATGAGGCAGTGTGACATTACCGTAGTCTATCTACAGAGAGTGGCAATGTTATATCACTGTACTGGGTTACATACTGCTGTTTACTGTGTGAGGCAGTGTGGCATTACCGTACTCTATCTACAGAGAGTGGCAATGTTATATCACTGTACTGGGTTACATACTGCTGTTTACTGTGTGAGGCAGTGTGACATTACCGTACTCTATCTACAGAGAGTGACAATGTTATATCACTGTACTGGGTTACATACTGCTGTTTACTGTGTGAGGCAGTGTGACATTACCGTACTCTATCTACAGAGAGTGGCAATGTAATATCACTGTACTGGGTTACATACTGCTGTTTACTGTGTGAGGCAGTGTGACATTACCGTAGTCTATCTACAGAGAGTGGCAATGTTATATCACTGTACTGGGTTACATACTGCAGTTTGCTGTATGAGGCAGTGTGACATTACCGTACTCTATCTACAGAGAGTGACAATGTTATATCACTGTACTGGGTTACATACTGCTGTTTACTGTGTGAGGCAGTGTGACATTACCGTACTCTATCTACTGAGAGTGACAATGTTATATCACTGTACTGAGTTACATACTGCTGTTTACTGTGTGAGGCAGTGTGACATTACCGTACTCTATCTACAGAGAGTGGCAATGTTATATCACTGTACTGGGTTACATACTGCTGTTTACTGTGTGAGGCAGTGTGACATTACCGTACTCTATCTACAGAGAGTGGCAATGTTATATCACTGTACTGAGTTACATACTGCTGTTTACTGTGTGAGGCAGTGTGACATTACCGTACTCTATCTACAGAGAGTGGCAATGTTATATCACTGTACTGGGTTACATACTGCTGTTTACTGTGTGAGGCAGTGTGACATTACCGTACTCTATCTAGAGAGAGTGGCAAAGTTATATCACTGTACTGGGTTACATACTGCTGTTTACTGTGTGAGGCAGTGTGGCATTACCGTAGTCTATCTACAGAGAGTGGCAATGTTATATCACTGTACTGGGTTACATACTGCTGTTTACTGTGTGAGGCAGTGTGACATTACCGTACTCTATCTACAGAGAGTGGCAATGTTATATCACTGTACTGGGTTACATACTGCAGTTTGCTGTATGAGGCAGTGTGACATTACCGTACTCTATCTAGAGAGAGTGGCAAAGTTATATCACTGTACTGGGTTACATACTGCTGTTTACTGTGTGAGGCAGTGTGGCATTACCGTAGTCTATCTACAGAGAGTGGCAATGTTATATCACTGTACTGAGTTACATACTGCTGTTTACTGTGTGAGGCAGTGTGGCATTACCGTACTCTATCTACAGAGAGTGGCAATGTTATATCACTGTACTGGGTTACATACTGCTGTTTACTGTGTGAGGCAGTGTGACATTACCGTACTCTATCTACAGAGAGTGGCAATGTTATATCACTGTACTGGGTTACATACTGCAGTTTGCTGTATGAGGCAGTGTGACATTACCGTACTCTATCTACAGAGAGTGACAATGTTATATCACTGTACTGGGTTACATACTGCTGTTTACTGTGTGAGGCAGTGTGACATTACCGTACTCTATCTACTGAGAGTGACAATGTTATATCACTGTACTGAGTTACATACTGCTGTTTACTGTGTGAGGCAGTGTGACATTACCGTACTCTATCTACAGAGAGTGGCAATGTTATATCACTGTACTGGGTTACATACTGCTGTTTACTGTGTGAGGCAGTGTGACATTACCGTACTCTATCTACAGAGAGTGGCAATGTTATATCACTGTACTGGGTTACATACTGCTGTTTACTGTGTGAGGCAGTGTGGCATTACCGTACTCTATCTACAGAGAGTGGCAATGTTATATCACTGTACTGGGTTACATACTGCTGTTTACTGTATGAGGCAGTGTGACATTACCGTACTCTATCTACAGAGAGTGACAATGTTATATCACTGTACTGGGTTACATACTGCTGTTTACTGTGTGAGGCAGTGTGACATTACCGTACTCTATCTACAGAGAGTGGCAATGTTATATCACTGTACTGGGTTACATACTGCTGTTTACTGTGTGAGGCAGTGTGACATTACCGTACTCTATCTACAGAGAGTGGCAATGTTATATCACTGTACTGGGTTACATACTGCAGTTTGCTGTATGAGGCAGTGTGACATTACCGTACTCTATCTACAGAGAGTGACAATGTTATATCACTGTACTGGGTTACATACTGCTGTTTACTGTGTGAGGCAGTGTGACATTACCGTACTCTATCTACTGAGAGTGACAATGTTATATCACTGTACTGAGTTACATACTGCTGTTTACTGTGTGAGGCAGTGTGACATTACCGTACTCTATCTACAGAGAGTGGCAATGTTATATCACTGTACTGGGTTACATACTGCTGTTTACTGTGTGAGGCAGTGTGACATTACCGTACTCTATCTACAGAGAGTGGCAATGTTATATCACTGTACTGAGTTACATACTGCTGTTTACTGTGTGAGGCAGTGTGACATTACCGTACTCTATCTACAGAGAGTGGCAATGTTATATCACTGTACTGGGTTACATACTGCTGTTTACTGTGTGAGGCAGTGTGACATTACCGTACTCTATCTAGAGAGAGTGGCAAAGTTATATCACTGTACTGGGTTACATACTGCTGTTTACTGTGTGAGGCAGTGTGGCATTACCGTAGTCTATCTACAGAGAGTGGCAATGTTATATCACTGTACTGGGTTACATACTGCTGTTTACTGTGTGAGGCAGTGTGACATTACCGTACTCTATCTACAGAGAGTGGCAATGTTATATCACTGTACTGGGTTACATACTGCAGTTTGCTGTATGAGGCAGTGTGACATTACCGTACTCTATCTACAGAGAGTGGCAAAGTTATATCACTGTACTGGGTTACATACTGCTGTTTACTGTGTGAGGCAGTGTGGCATTACCGTAGTCTATCTACAGAGAGTGGCAATGTTATATCACTGTACTGAGTTACATACTGCTGTTTACTGTGTGAGGCAGTGTGGCATTACCGTACTCTATCTACAGAGAGTGGCAATGTTATATCACTGTACTGGGTTACATACTGCTGTTTACTGTGTGAGGCAGTGTGACATTACCGTACTCTATCTACAGAGAGTGGCAATGTTATATCACTGTACTGGGTTACATACTGCAGTTTGCTGTATGAGGCAGTGTGACATTAGCGTACTCTATCTACAGAGAGTGACAATGTTATATCACTGTACTGGGTTACATACTGCTGTTTACTGTGTGAGGCAGTGTGGCATTACCGTAGTCTATCTACAGAGAGTGGCAATGTTATATCACTGTACTGGGTTACATACTGCTGTTTACTGTGTGAGGCAGTGTGACATTACCGTACTCTATCTACAGAGAGTGGCAATGTTATATCACTGTACTGGGTTACATACTGCAGTTTGCTGTATGAGGCAGTGTGACATTACCGTACTCTATCTACAGAGAGTGGCAAAGTTATATCACTGTACTGGGTTACATACTGCTGTTTACTGTGTGAGGCAGTGTGGCATTACCGTAGTCTATCTACAGAGAGTGGCAATGTTATATCACTGTACTGAGTTACATACTGCTGTTTACTGTGTGAGGCAGTGTGGCATTACCGTACTCTATCTACAGAGAGTGGCAATGTTATATCACTGTACTGGGTTACATACTGCTGTTTACTGTGTGAGGCAGTGTGACATTACCGTACTCTATCTACAGAGAGTGGCAATGTTATATCACTGTACTGGGTTACATACTGCAGTTTGCTGTATGAGGCAGTGTGACATTAGCGTACTCTATCTACAGAGAGTGACAATGTTATATCACTGTACTGGGTTACATACTGCTGTTTACTGTGTGAGGCAGTGTGACATTACCGTACTCTATCTACTGAGAGTGACAATGTTATATCACTGTACTGAGTTACATACTGCTGTTTACTGTGTGAGGCAGTGTGACATTACCGTACTCTATCTACAGAGAGTGGCAATGTTATATCACTGTACTGGGTTACATACTGCTGTTTACTGTGTGAGGCAGTGTGACATTACCGTACTCTATCTACAGAGAGTGGCAATGTTATATCACTGTACTGAGTTACATACTGCTGTTTACTGTGTGAGGCAGTGTGACATTACCGTACTCTATCTACAGAGAGTGGCAATGTTATATCACTGTACTGGGTTACATACTGCTGTTTACTGTGTGAGGCAGTGTGACATTACCGTACTCTATCTAGAGAGAGTGGCAAAGTTATATCACTGTACTGGGTTACATACTGCTGTTTACTGTGTGAGGCAGTGTGGCATTACCGTAGTCTATCTACAGAGAGTGGCAATGTTATATCACTGTACTGGGTTACATACTGCTGTTTACTGTGTGAGGCAGTGTGGCATTACCGTACTCTATCTACAGAGAGTGGCAATGTTATATCACTGTACTGGGTTACATACTGCAGTTTGCTGTATGAGGCAGTGTGACATTACCGTACTCTATCTAGAGAGAGTGGCAAAGTTATATCACTGTACTGGGTTACATACTGCTGTTTACTGTGTGAGGCAGTGTGGCATTACCGTAGTCTATCTACAGAGAGTGGCAATGTTATATCACTGTACTGAGTTACATACTGCTGTTTACTGTGTGAGGCAGTGTGGCATTACCGTACTCTATCTACAGAGAGTGGCAATGTTATATCACTGTACTGGGTTACATACTGCTGTTTACTGTGTGAGGCAGTGTGACATTACCGTACTCTATCTACAGAGAGTGACAATGTTATATCACTGTACTGGGTTACATACTGCTGTTTACTGTGTGAGGCAGTGTGACATTACCGTACTCTATCTACAGAGAGTGGCAATGTTATATCACTGTACTGGGTTACATACTGCTGTTTACTGTGTGAGGCAGTGTGACATTACCGTACTCTATCTACAGAGAGTGACAATGTTATATCACTGTACTGGGTTACATACTGCTGTTTACTGTGTGAGGCAGTGTGACATTACCGTACTCTATCTACAGAGAGTGACAATGTTATATCACTGTACTGGGTTACATACTGCTGTTTACTGTGTGAGGCAGTGTGACATTACCGTACTCTATCTACAGAGAGTGGCAATGTTATATCACTGTACTGGGTTACATACTGCTGTTTACTGTGTGAGGCAGTGTGACATTACCGTACTCTATCTACAGAGAGTGACAATGTTATATCACTGTACTGGGTTACATACTGCTGTTTACTGTGTGAGGCAGTGTGACATTACCGTACTCTATCTACAGAGAGTGGCAATGTTATATCACTGTACTGGGTTACATACTGCTGTTTACTGTGTGAGGCAGTGTGACATTACCGTACTCTATCTACAGAGAGTGGCAATGTTATATCACTGTACTGGGTTACATACTGCAATTTGCTGTATGAGGCAGTGTGACATTACCGTACTCTATCTACAGAGAGTGACAATGTTATATCACTGTACTGGGTTACATACTGCTGTTTACTGTGTGAGGCAGTGTGACATTACCGTACTCTATCTACTGAGAGTGACAATGTTATATCACTGTACTGAGTTACATACTGCTGTTTACTGTGTGAGGCAGTGTGACATTACCGTACTCTATCTACAGAGAGTGGCAATGTTATATCACTGTACTGGGTTACATACTGCTGTTTACTGTGTGAGGCAGTGTGACATTACCGTACTCTATCTAGAGAGAGTGGCAAAGTTATATCACTGTACTGGGTTACATACTGCTGTTTACTGTGTGAGGCAGTGTGGCATTACCGTAGTCTATCTACAGAGAGTGGCAATGTTATATCACTGTACTGGGTTACATACTGCTGTTTACTGTGTGAGGCAGTGTGACATTACCGTACTCTATCTACAGAGAGTGGCAATGTTATATCACTGTACTGGGTTACATACTGCAGTTTGCTGTATGAGGCAGTGTGACATTACCGTACTCTATCTAGAGAGAGTGGCAATGTTATATCACTGTACTGGGTTACATACTGCTGTTTACTGTGTGAGGCAGTGTGGCATTACCGTACTCTATCTACAGAGAGTGGCAATGTTATATCACTGTACTGAGTTACATACTGCTGTTTACTGTGTGAGGCAGTGTGGCATTACCGTACTCTATCTACAGAGAGTGGCAATGTTATATCACTGTACTGGGTTACATACTGCTGTTTACTGTGTGAGGCAGTGTGGCATTGCCGTACTCTATCTACAGAGAGTGACAATGTTATATCACTGTACTGGGTTACATACTGCTGTTTACTGTGTGAGGCAGTGTGGCATTACCGTACTCTATCTACAGAGAGTGACAATGTTATATCACTGTACTGGGTTACATACTGCTGTTTACTGTGTGAGGCAGTGTGGCATTACCGTACTCTATCTACAGAGAGTGGCAATGTTATATCACTGTACTGGGTTACATACTGCTGTTTACTGTGTGAGGCAGTGTGGCATTACCGTACTCTATCTACAGAGAGTGACAATGTTATATCACTGCACGTGGTTAAATACTGTTGTTAACTGTGTGGGGCGGTGTAGCATTACCGTAGTCTATCTACACAGATTGGCAATGTTTTTTGCGTCGTAGTACGTTGGTAAACAACAGTATAAACATGTGACTGCGTAGTGTGTTTAAAACATCAGTATAAACATGTGTATACGGAGTTGTCTGTTGTTTAACAACAGTATAAACAAGACATAGTTGTATGTTGGTTAACAGCAGTAAAAATATTTGAATGCGTCGTTGTATGTTGGTAAACGATAGTTCTTACCTGTGTATAGGTAGTTGTATGTTGGTAAACGATAGTTCCTACATGTGTATAGGTAGCTGTATGTTGGTAAACGATAGTTCCTACATGTGTATAGGTAGTTGTATCTTGGTAAAGAGTCTCCTATACCTCCAACCTCCACACATATCGAATTCGTTCGGTCAACTTGGAAACAATAAACCATGTGAATACAGTCATAATCCAACAGTACCGTATAACACCAATATCTCAAATTTTATCGATCTAGAAAACATTTTTTGCAAAAAACACCTGTTGCCTAGAAGCTAGAAAGATACCGCTCAAATTTTTAAGATATTGATCAGAAAACAAGTTAATTCGATATGTTCGGCGTTGGCCATTCCGCGATGACCTGTAGTCCCCGATGCACAGACAGGTGACACCTCGGCTGTTGGGAACAGTTACATTATACGGGAAATGTCAGGTTGGGCTTCTTCAGCCAGATTGACTACAGTGTTCGGGGTAAAACCTTTAGGGCCAACTTAACGCGTTCTCCTTTCTGCACCATTCACACTGATTTGATTAAGCCAGGTAATGGAAGAGTTCGGCCGTGATGTGATTCCCAAACAGAGAACACTTCAAGTTACTTCCACAAGGAAGTGATTTTTTGTCCTGTAAATGATGAGATATTTCTAAATATATCCTAATAGACGAAATGAGTTTTTACGGAAAGCTCTGGTAACTTAAGAGGATGGTATGATCAATGTTAAACTGTGCGGGTCCTCCAGACGCTCGATAACGATGGAGCGCAAGGATCTATTTGACATTACTTTAATGAGAAGAAATGGAATTTTTTGTCGAAATAATTGGCAGTGATGGTGAAGCAGAGAATATCGGTGCAAGAAGATCAGCGTCGATGATATGTACAATTACACACAAACGCACACGGACACGCACATGCACACTTATTCTCCCTCTCTCTCTCTCTCTCTCTCTCTCTCTCTCTCTCTCTCTCTCTCTCTCTCTCTCTTTCACACACACGCACATACGTTCTCTCTCACACACACACACTAATACATACGCTCGCTTAAAAAATCTCTCTCTTTCACACACACGCACACGCTCTCTCTCTCTCTCTCACACACACACACACTAATACACACGCTCGCTTATATTCTCTCTCTTTTTCACAAACACGCACACGCTCTCTCTCTCTCTCTCACACACACACACACACACACTAATACACACACTCGCGCACCCACGCACAGTCACTCGCTCTCACACCCCATACCTACTTACCCACTCTCTCACACACACACACACACTCATACACACACGCACGAGCTTTCTCTCTCTCACACACACACACACACTAATACACACGCTCGCTTATTCTCTCTCTCTTTTTCACAAACACGCACACGCTCTCTCTCTCTCTCTCACACACACACACACACACACTAATACACACACTCGCGCACCCACGCACAGTCACTCGCTCTCACACCCCATACCTACTTACCCACTCTCTCACACACACACACACACTCATACACACACGCACGAGCTTTCTCTCTCTCACACACATACACACACGCACGAGCTTTCTCTCTCACACACATACTCATACACACACGCATGAGCTTTCTCTCTCACACACACACAAACAAACACACACACACACACACACACACACACACACACACACACACACACACACACACACACACACACACACACACACACACACACACACACACACACACACACACCACACACACCACACACACCACACACACACAAACAAACAAACTCATAATGTTTCGTATGACGTCATATGCTTGTCTCTTTATAATAGACCCTGTTCATATTTCCGGCGAGATACCACACCAAACCCAGTGGCGGCCGTGCGGCAGATCTGATATTGTCACACAATCAAAGTTCATAGGAAATATGTATCTGTACTTGTGAGCACGACATGATACAGTTATTGGACCGCCTTCGTGGTCTAGTGGTAGAGCGTCCGCCCGGAGAGCGGAAGGTCCGGGGTTCGATCCCCGGCCGCGTCATACCACAAGACGTTAATAGATGGTACTTGTTGTTACCCTGTCTGGCGCTCGGCATTAAGGGGCTAAAACAAGGACTGGTCGGCTCGGAGTCAGTATACTGTGTCTGAGTGGGGTATTCATGTTAAACTGTGGCATGGTATCTCAGTGAGCGAGCACTACAAATCGGCATCAGTCCGGTCTAGTACAAGCAGCCACACACACACAAACACACACACGTACATGCACGTCGCTATAAAAGTGCAATAATCTTGGACGCGACGTTAAACCCCATTTCACCTCACCTGATACAGATATTGCATGCGTTACCATGCAACGCTGTATAGAAAGAGTTTAACACACGAGCGAGTTTGACATTTGGTTTTAAGTGTCGGAAAAATTAAAAAGCGTTCTCATGAATGTCCGAAACGTATCATCTTGTTTCAAATAAAAAAGTACGTTCTGGGATGCCGTGTATTCTATTGGCTAATGTAGCTGGATGTCGTTGAGTGTAATCACAGTGATTAGTGTGTACTCAAAGGACGTATTTACATGATGGTATACACTTAATTGCCTTTTACTGTTGTAAGCCTAAGATGTGAATGAGTGGATTCAGTAATTCCCGAACAGCTGGAAACCGGGGTGCTACATCCTCCCGAGCGTCCACTAGCCTTTTTACCAAGGTCTTCCTTCTTACTTGGCTTTGATATAGGCTAGTGGACACACTTGCCTCGGGAGTATGAGGGCGCTGCTACCGCTTCCAACACGTGAATACAGAGCGCCAGCTGTGAAGCAGTAATTACACAGACCTTGTCGACAGCAACTACCAGAAGGAATACTAAAGCATTAGATATTAGATTTAGGTATCATAATTTATCGACTCGTGATATTTTTATATCATTTGTTAGAACTATCGTTAGCGTGATGTTGATATCTTCCAAACTGCCGGGGCGGTCGGGTAGCCTAGTGGTTAAAGCGTTCGCTCGTCACGCCGAAGACCCGGGTTCGATTCCCGACATGGGTACAATGTGTGAAGCCCATTTCTGGTGTCCCCCGCCGTGATATTGCTGGAATATTGCTAAAAGCGGCGTAAAACCATACTCACTCACTCCAAACTGCCGTTTAAAAGAAAGTATACACTTCAAAATTGAATTTGACCCAAAAATTACAAAAGTTATCAAAACGTCACTATGCGGATAACGGTAGCCGAAACACTGCAAACGTAAGGTCCAAAACACAACTATGATACCCGTATAAGATACCCATATCAAATACATCACCATTGAATAACCATTTCTTGATTCATTTAAGCCACCATCAAACCTGGTTGATCGCGTGTTTTGCCCAGCTGTTTATTCAGCTGTAACTTGTCAACGCCGCTTTGGATAGGTCCATGCATGGACAGCTCTGTGGGTCGTGTAAATGTCTTTGGTTTAAGTCATGAAGCTCGTGTCATCAGGATGGCTGTGAAGCTGCTATTCAGGCACCGCTATAATCATTCACGTTCCGACAATAGTCTCACACTTGGACCCCCAGCGTATTCTACAAAACTAAATACGACTATTTGACTAGCAACAACAGTCACGCTCTAACTACGCGAGACTGAAAACTATTCAATTAGCCGAAGGTTTAAAAATATAGTTGCCATTACTAATTCTAAATAATCTACGAAAATCAATATATTGCAGTTCGCTTGTATGCGTGTTGGCATAAACCGCTGTAATGTACCGTATTTCCTCTATTAGAGACTCTAATAGACGCCGGCCTCTAATAGAAGCCGGGTCAATAGTTCAGTGCAAAAAATAGAAGCCGGGCCTCTAATAGACGGCGGTTCAAAGGCTTGTCCGAAATAAATAGAAGCCCGGGCTTCTAATAGAGGAAATACGGTAGCTGGAATATTGCTGAGTGCGGCGTTAAACAACAAACCAATCGTGTTGCCATAAACACAGCCAGCCAATCGCCATCTAATGTTTACGTCTATATTCTTGTGTTTAGTTATTACATAGACAGATTATGAGTGAAGGTTTCCTTGACGATGGTGCAGTCGGCAGGTTAGGGTGTGATAAATAACACACACTTGGCAACAGTCCACTTCCCGCGCCATTACTTGTATGAGTGAGTATGGTTTTACGCCGCATTACAAGCAATATTTCAGCCTTCCCACGGCGGGGGACAAGAGAAATGAGCTTCACACATTGTACCCATGTCGGGAATCGAACCCGGGTCTTCGGCGTGACGAACGAACGCTTTAACCATTAGGCTACCAGTCCGCCCTAATTACTTGTATGAAGTCATCTTATATTAACAGCGATGTGAAGTCATATGGGAAATCTTCAAGCAGTGAATCAGCTGTTTACGTTGATAAAAATTGTCTACTTATATTTAAAAGAAAGGCGTCAATATGTTCTATAAAGAGCCATGACCTTCACATTAGATGATGATGGCATTAGTAACAACAATATTCGATCTTTGTCAGAGATGAAGCTGAAGATAATAAACTCTGCAACATGTCAGGTTGATTGTCAACTCCTACGGATGTGCTTGTATTTACGACATATCGATATAGGGGTCTTTAAGCACTGAATTTGGTCCATAAACAGCCATTGTAGCATCTATACCACGATAGAAAGTATCCCATTTTTCCCAGATGTCCTTATAATGATAACATACAGCAAAACCCTTAAAAAGGGTAAATGTCTACTTGTCCTTGTGATACCTTAACTACTGGGCTGTTTGGCGATTCATTATATGAATCATGAAAATACAAGCTGGGGACAAGTGATACTAATACAAATATTTGCACACACCCCCCCCCCCCCCCCCACACACACACACACACACACCAACACCCCCCCCCACCCAACACACACACACACACACACACACACACACACCCCAACACCCACCCACCCCACACACACACATCCCCACCCACCCCCACACCCCCGGACACACACACACACACACACACCACCACCACCACCTCCTCCTGTCAAAAAAGGTTAGCTACGGCCTACGGCCTTGGTACTGTGCTGTGTATTATAAGCGACATTCGCATTTGATTACAACGGCTGCTGTCATATTGACACTGTTCGGGAAGGATGCGGGTACAAATAACAATGCTGAGAGTGATCGATGCAAATATCAAGGTGTAACAGGAGATTATTGTGTAAACATTCATTTCAGTATATCCGGGACAGATCAGATGACAGGGCGACATTGATCATACCTCATGATAGGTGAAGGTCGTTGTTCTTTTGTATCACAACGTTTTAACATGTCCGACATATGTTGCGAATCACAGGTTTTCAGAGAATACTTTGGTTGGTTTTGATATGTGACAACTGGATTTCACTCACTCTCTCACTCACTCACTCACTCACTCACTCACTCACTCAAGTTCCTCAAGAAAATTGGCCTTAGCATGGAAGGAAATTGCTTGAAAGTAATTCGTGGGGAAGGGCAATTCCAACATATTAACCAACAACGATCAAGAACACATTGAACTTGCTTCCAATCCCTTAGTGTTAATCGATATGTTTTCTAATATCAGCAAACAGCACTGCAAGACCCATTTCAGCGCTTCCGATCCCAGATCCGCGTTACAAATACATTTCACCCAACACGACAACCCAATGCTTCAATCCCCTTGAGGCGATTTGATCCTATCCTACTAAAAATTAATGATTTCGTTTTTACGACTTAATTTTTGTTTTGTTGTTTAACGCCGCACTCAGCAATATTCCATCTATATGACGGCGGTCTGTAACTAATCTGGACCAGACAATCTAGAAATAGACATCATGAGCATCGATCTACGCAATTGGGATACGATGACATGCATCAACCATGTCAGGAAGACGGACCACCCGATCCCGTTAGTCGCCTCATACGACAAACAAAGCCTCCTTTTATGGGTGGACATGACTTAAAATAGAGGAATTTAAGGACATGTATTGAGGACAGCTACTTAACGCGTGACCTGTCGATCAACACGTCGGTCCCGCCGGGGAAGTTAATGCGGTACGCAGGACATTTTGCGTTGTGCGATGATAAAGCGTAATGTAATCCAATGTATTTCTCTCATGAACCTACGCCATGCAGTGGTTAGATCCATCTGCTACACAGAGTTGCCCCCCTTAGTCGAGCCACAAACCCATCGTGATTTCTACTACCGGGCTCCCCCTGATTGTTTCTAGGTTTGTCATCGCCATTCCCATGCTGTTCTATTTCACCACAATGCTTAACGTCTTAGAACTGCACCACTTCGGACTTTCCTCCCGTGATACAACTGGAATACTGCCCAAAGCTCTCCCACTAGTTCCGCCATTAATCCGGAAACTTTTTTTGTATTGATATAAAACGTCAACGCCAGAGAGAAACCAGTCTCGATTCCGCCAACACAGGGTTCATTGTGTACATATAGCGGTGAAAACTATATGAATGGATCGCTGAAAGTCAGTGATGACACCAGGGCCAACTTGCACAAAGCGATCTTAGCGCTAAGATGATCGTAAGCCCCATACTTTAACCTAGGGTTACGATCATCGTAGCGCTAAGATCGCTTTGTGCAAGTGGGCCCAGGTGTTCGCGAGAAAGGTAAGCATGTCCTGCTCTACCGGCAGCACCCGCCTCTCACACACTCTGCATGGGATTGCTAATTTCCATGTATCACATTGCAAATGTGTTTTCATTTTGTAGTTATATATTCTGCTGAACCCAATGTGGATATTGAAAAAGCGTTGTGGAACTGAATATGTTATCAAACGATAAATATGAATTATGTATTGGTGGCTTAGTTATTCAAGGTCTGTCCTTGATTTATTTCATCAAAATAGGAAATAAGTATTAATATTCATGCGAATTTGATAGGCCATGCTTGTCGAGAGGAAATCTATAAAATCATAGTATAGCAATTACGGAGTTGTGTAACATTTCTGATGGAACATAAACAGCTTTACAGAAATACCGACAAAGGGGAGGCCCATGCACACTGATTGGTTTAGGTCTCCGAAGCACACATATAACACCCCGGATGACCAGCAACCTTTGTGACAGTAGACCAAAGCGTATGTAAAATACGTTAGACGTATATTAATTGGGTGAATTGATTGATGAAGCTAATCGTGCCATCAGCTCTCGGCCTCCATGTTATCTGCATCTCTGATTTGATGATCCAGCACAATGTTCAGCGTGGGCAGTATATGAAGTAGAGTCGGTTACAGACAAACCATCAACGTCAGTTATCCAGTGTATTTCACATCCATTCTATTACAATAAATATCCGGAAATAATTCGCAACCATAAGTGACGTCACTGGCTCCGTCGCTCCTACCGCTAACATAAACTGTCGGGAAAAAGATGTATAAACTTGACAAAGAAAATTACAAACGTTATCAAACATTACTGGGCTGAAAACAGTCGCTGAATCTCTAAAACTATGCTACCCGTATCAGTTACATCAACATCGAATGACCATTTGTTGTTATATTTTTTGCAACCATCAAACATGGGTAAAAATATTTGTTTGGAGGCCTATTTGAGCGATGTGACATTCGAATCGGTCTGAAAACGAAGGATGGCTAACCATGGCCTTGGTATCAGCACCATCAGAGTACACAAGCACTGGGAGGGTGTTGTCTTGTTCGCTTTGTTTCCCCCTCGGCGATAGTTCATTTATGTCACAGCGAGACATTCCATAGAGAGTACGTGAGTGATTTGGATTTCAAGGCGCTTTGAACAGTTTTTCAGTTGTATCACGTTAGATGTAGGAGAGAGCCAAGCTGAAGCAGAGAGTAGACGTATACCACGTCGGTGATTGTCAAGACCGGGGTTATGGTGGGGACAAACCAAGTATCATACTCAGGGCGAAGCGAGGATTCGAACCCACGATCATATGATCCTTGTACGCCTGACGGATGAAATAACAGCCTTACCTGACTGAGCGACCGTGCACCTGCAAAGACAATATAAAAGTAACGAATCTCATTAAAATCAGATCTTAGTTCTCGCTATGGCTAAACAATATCTGAGGACATCCCATTACGGGTCACGTCAGAACAATCTTTCATCCAACCAATCAGAGTGAGTGAGTGAGTGAGTTTGATTTTACGCCGCTTTTAGCAATATTCCAGCAATATCACGGCGGGGGGACACCAGAAATGGGCTTCACACATTGTACCCATGTCGGGAATCGAACCCGGGTCTTCGGCGTGACGAGCGAACGCTTTAACCACTAGGCTACCCGGCCGCGGGTCATTTCATTGGTCGGTAAAAGTTCGCGAAAGGTCGTTCTGACGTGACCCGTAATGGGATGTCCGCAGATCTTTGTTTAGCGGTAGCGAAAACTAAGATCTGATTTTGAAACGTAGTGTTGTTTTACTTTGTGTCCCTTCACGTAGTGTTGTTTTACTATGTGTCCCTTCACGTAGTGTGTTGTTTCACGTAGTGTTGTTTTACTATGTGTCTCTTCACGTAGAGTGTTGTTTCACTATGTGTCTCTTCACGTAGAGTGTTGTTTCACGTAGTGTTGTTTTACTATGTGTCCCTTCACGTAGTGTTGTTTTACTTTGTGTCTCTTCACGTAGAGTGTTGTTTACCGTAGTGTTGTTTTACTATGTGTCCCTTCACGTAAAGTGTTGTTTCACGTAGTGTTGTTTTACTTTGTGTCCCTTCACGTAAAGTGTTGTTTCATGTAGTGTTGTTTTACTTTGTGTCCCTTCACGTAGAGTGTTGTTTCACGTAGTGTTATTTTACTTTGTGTCCCTTCACGTAGAGTGTTGTTTCACGTAGTGTTATTTTACTTTGTGTCCCTTCACGTAGAGTGTTGTTTACCGTAGTGTTATTTTACTTTGTGTCCCCTCACGTAGAGTGTTGTTTCACGTAGTGTTGTTTTACTTTGTGTCCCTTCACGTAAAGTGTTGTTTCACGTAGTGTTATTTTACTTTGTGTCCCTTCACGTAAAGTGTTGTTTCACGTAGTGTTGTTTTACTTTGTGTCCCTTCACGTAAAGTGTTGTTTCACGTAGTGTTGTTTTACTTTGTGTCTCTTCAGGTAAAGTGTTGTTTCACGTAGTGTTGTTTTACTTTGTTTCCCTTCACGTAGTGTTGTTTTACTTTGTGTCTCTTCACGTAGAGTGTTGTTTCACGTAGTGTTATTTTACTTTGTGTCCCTCCACGTAAATTGTTGTTTCACGTAGTGTTGTTTTACTTTGTGTCCCTTCACGTAAAGTGTTGTTTCACGTAGTGTTGTTTTACTTTGTGTCTCTTCAGGTAAAGTGTTGTTTCACGTAGTGTTGTTTTACTTTGTGTCCCTTCAAGTAGTGTTGTTTTACTATGTGTCTCTTCACGTAGAGTGTTGTTTTATTTTGTGTCCCTTCACGTAGTGTGTTGTTTCACGTAGTGTTGTTTTACTATGTGTCTCTTCACGTAGAGTGTTGTTTTACTTTGTGTCTCTTCACGTAGATATTGTTTCACGTAGTGTTGTTTTACTATGTGTCTCTTCACGTAGAGTGTTGTTTCACGTTGTGTTGTTTAACTATGTGTCTCTTCACGTAGAGTGTTGTTTTACTTTGTGTCCCTTCACGTAGTGTTGTTTTACTATGTGTCTCTTCACGTAGAGTGTTGTTTCACGTAGTGTTGTTTTACTTTGTGTCCCTTCACGTAGTGTTGTTTTACTTTGTGTCCCTTCACGTAGAGTGTTGTTTACCGTAGTGTTGTTTTACTATGTGTCCCTTCACGTGAAGTGTTGTTTCATGTAGTGTTGTTTTACTTTGTGTCCCTTCACGTAAAGTGTTGTTTCATGTAGTGTTGTTTTACTTTGTGTCCCTTCACGTAGAGTGTTGTTTCACGTAGTGTTATTTTACTTTGTGTCCCTTCACGTAGAGTGTTGTTTCACGTAGTGTTGTTTTACTTTGTGTCCCTTCACGTAGAGTGTTGTTTCACATAGTGTTATTTTACTTTGTGTCCCTTCACGTAGAGTGTTGTTTCACGTAGTGTTGTTTTACTTTGTGTCCCTTCACGCAAAGTGTTGTTTCACGTAGTGTTATTTTACTTTGTGTCCCTTCACGTAAAGTGTTGTTTCACGTAGTGTTGTTTTACTTTGTGTCCCTTCACGTAAAGTGTTGTTTCACGTAGTGTTGTTTTACTTTGTGTCCCTTCACGTAGAGTGTTGTTTCACGTAGTGTTATTTTACTTTGTGTCCCTTCACGTAAAGTGTTGTTTCACGTAGTGTTGTTTTACTTTGTGTCCCTTCACGTAAAGTGTTGTTTCATGTAGTGTTGTTTTACTTTGTGTCCCTTCACGTAGAGTGTTGTTTCACGTAGTGTTATTTTACTTTGTGTCCCTTCACGTAGAGTGTTGTTTCACGTAGTGTTGTTTTACTTTGTGTCCCTTCACGTAGAGTGTTGTTTCACGTAGTGTTATTTTACTTTGTGTCCCTTCACGTAGAGTGTTGTTTCACGTAGTGTTGTTTTACTTTGTGCCCCTTCACGCAAAGTGTTGTTTCACGTAGTGTTATTTTACTTTGTGTCCCTTCACGTAAAGTGTTGTTTCACGTAGTGTTGTTTTACTTTGTGTCCCTTCACGTAAAGTGTTGTTTCACGTAGTGTTGTTTTACTTTGTATCTCTTCAGGTAAAGTGTTGTTTCACGTAGTGTTGTTTTACTTTGTGTCCCTTCACGTAAAGTGTTGTTTTACTTTGTGTCTCTTCACGTAGAGTGTTGTTTCACGTAGTGTTATTTTACTTTGTGTCCCTTCACGTAAAGTGTTTTTTCACGTAGTGTTGTTTTACTTTGTGTCCCTTCACGTAAAGTGTTGTTTCACGTAGTGTTCTTTTACTTTGTGTCTCTTCAGGTAAAGTGTTGTTTCACGTAGTGTTGTTTTACTATGTGTCTCTTCACGTAGAGTGTTGTTTTACTTTGTGTCCCTTCACGTAGTGTGTTGTTTCACGTAGTGTTGTTTTACTATGTGTCTCTTCACGTAGAGTGTTGTTTTACTTTGTGTCTCTTCATGTAGATATTGTTTCACGTAGTGTTGTTTTACTATGTGTCTCTTCACGTAGAGTGTTGTTTTACTTTGTGTCCCTTCACGTAGTGTGTTGTTTCACGTAGTGTTGTTTTACTATGTGTCTCTTCACGTAGTGTGTTGTTTTACTATGTGTCTCTTCACGTAGAGTGATGTTTCACGTAGTGTTGTTTTACTTTGTGTCCCTTCACGTAGTGTTGTTTTACTTTGTGTCCCTTCACGTAGAGTGTTGTTTACCGTAGTGTTGTTTTACTATGTGTCCCTTCACGTAAAGTGTTGTTTCACGTAGTGTTGTTTTACTTTGTGTCCCTTCACGTAAAGTGTTGTTTCATGTAGTGTTGTTTTACTTTGTGTCCCTTCACGTAGAGTGTTGTTTCATGTAGTGTTGTTTTACTTTGTGTCCCTTCACGTAGAGTGTTGTTTCATGTAGTGTTGTTTTACTTTGTGTCCCTTCACGTAGAGTGTTGTTTCACGTAGTGTTATTTTACTTTGTGTCCCTTCACGTAAAGTGTTGTTTCACGTAGTGTTATTTTACTTTGTGTCCCTTCACGTAAAGTGTTGTTTCACGTAGTGTTGTTTTACTTTGTGTCCCTTCACCTAAAGTGTTGTTTCACGTAGTGTTGTTTTACTTTGTCTCTTCAGGTAAAGTGTTGTTTCACGTAGTGTTGTTTTACTTTGTGTCCCTTCACGTAGTGTTGTTTTACTTTGTGTCTCTTCACGTAGTGTTGTTTTACTTTGTGTCCCTTCACGTAGAGTGTTGTTTCACGTAGTGTTGTTTTACTTTGTGTCCCTTCACGTAGTGTTGTTTAAAGTTGTGTGTTTCTTCACGTTGTGTGTTGTGTCCCGTGGTGTGGTGCGTCAGGTTGTGTGTTGTGTCGCGTGGTGTGGTGCGGCACGTAGTTGGGAGGGAGGGAGTAGCTGCACGACTACGCCTTCATTCGAGTATGATTACCATGCATAAAATAAAACACGCGTATCTGTACATGGCGTAGAGACCAATATTGGATATTAAGGTAATTAAGGTACTTATTGATAATGTGCTGCGAATGAAGCTCCACGTGAAGTCAGAAATCTGTCCTATATATGCGCATTTTAATTACATTATATCAACAGACTCGCAACATGATCCACCATGAATTTCTGAAACGTCAAAAAACAAATTCCAACTCTTGTTACAAAATATCGACTTTAGTTCAATTAAATGACGTTTTTTAGAGATCGCCAGACAAACCAAGGACAAGACAGCGCTGGCTATATTTGTGTTATTGTGGTGGCGTTGTTGAATTGATACTAAACACAATTACTTTCATGATTTGAGGATAGCTCTATTGTGTACTCACTCGCGTGTCCCACAGACGTGACAGTAACAAGACATCAACATCCAGCACACAACGTAAATCAACCAATTTGGATCCCTTTGACTGGAGTCGTGTTTATTTCGGTTTTTCCCAAGCACGTTTACACGACAACCATGAGCTTCTAGTTCAGTTCAGAGGATCTCCGTGTTTTGACCGACGTCTTTCTACTGGCAATTCTTCAACAGTTAAAACAAACTTCAAGGTATTTATGTTAATTTGGAAGATTGTGTTTTTGAAAGTCTAAAAACACAACCGCCACCTCCTCAGCTTAAGCTGCAGCTGTTGGTGGAGGGTCCCACAGATAAACACGCAAAGTGTTCTAATCATGTTGGATTGAGTGGATTGAGTGCAATTCTTCCTACATATTCAATCTGCGCAATATGTATCCAAGCTTGAAGCAGATAAACACACCAGCGACTATGATGGAAGATCCCAAATACAGATACGACGATGCAGTCAGTTCATATTTAATGAATACCAGAGTCCTCTTTTACAATTTTCACAAATGTGAGAAAAGAGTGAGTTTGGTTTAACGCCGCTTTTAACATTATTCTAGTTATATCGCGGCGTGTCAGCTTAATGTGGGAGGAAACCCCTTTGAAATGAAACATAATCGGGGCGAACCGGGATTCGAACCCACAATCATAGGTTTCTGGCATGCACAAGGGACGCAACTCTGCACAGCAAGTCGCGGCACCTTAGACGACTGGGCTACCCGTGCCCCCGTTGGAAAAGACATTGTGTTGTATTGAACAGTGCTTGAACAAAACACTCTCCACAAGACTGTTTGACAAGAGGGATGATTTCAACTTTCCTTCATGTCGAGCAATATTCAAGCACCTCCAGCCTTTGGTGTTTACATTTCGCAACTTTTGATGTACAATTCGAGGCCTCAGTAAAGCTTTCAAAAAGATTTATGGTAGATATGCAGGGGGCATTACCAAATTTGAGGCATCAGTGCCTAGAATGATGTCCTATGCAGCTCCCTATTTTGACGTGTACCATGTACTAGTATTCCCGTGCTTTTTTCAGGTGATCAATTGACTTGCCTTGCATGTGTTTGTGATGGGTGCCACAGGTAAGGCAGAATACGCTTACCGTTTCGCGAACACCCGGTATCATCACCATTTGATAGGGATTCATAAACACATGCTCATGATGTAGTCGGACTTGTATAATGGATTCTGCTTTCGGCGGAGATTTCTTATGAATATGGAAAGGGTTTTGAGGCTTTTATTTACTAAAAATCGTATTCTTTGGCGGAGAGGTATTTTCTTTTACATCATATATTGAATGGTTGAATATTTTCTAAAGGTTCTATCACGCCAGTGCGGATGCCAGTTATGAATATCAGTCTCCAGTAACCTATATTTGTCAAAAGAGATATATTTTGTTATCGCACCCCAATTGCCTGGATGGTTGTAAATGGTTGAGTGTCTGGTGTAGATTGGTTTTGATATGTGACAACTGGAACTCACTCACTCTCTCACTCACTCACTCACTCACTCAACTTCCTCAAGAAAATTGGCCTTAGCATGGAAGGAAATTGCCTGAAAGTTATTCAAATATGTTGCGAATCACAGGTTTTCAGAGAATCCTTTGGTTGGGTTTGATATGTGACAACTGGATTTCACTCACTCTCTCACTCACTCACTCACTCACTCACTCACTCAACTTCCTCAAGAAAATTGGCCTTAGCATGGAAGGAAATTGCCTGAAAGTTATTCGTGGGAAGGGCAATTCCAACATATTAACCAACAACGATCAAGAACACATTGAACTTGCTTCCAATCCCTTAGTGTTAATCGATATGTTTTCTAATATCAGCAAACAGCACTGCAAGACCCATTTCAGCGCTTCCGATCCCAGATCCGCGTTACAAATACATTTCACCCAACACGACAACCCAATGCTTCAATCCCCTTGAGGCGATTTGATCCTATCCTACTAAAAATTAATGATTTCGTTTTTACGACTTAATTTTTGTTTTGTTGTTCAACGCCGCACTCAGCAATATTCCATCTATATGACGGCGGTCTGTAACTAATCTGGACCAGACAATCTAGAAATAGACATCATGAGCATCGATCTACGCAATTGGGATACGATGACATGCATCAACCATGTCAGCAAGACGGTCCACCCGATCCCGTTAGTCGCCTTTTACGGATGGACATGACTAAAAATAGAGGCCTTTAAGGACATGTATTGAGGACAGCTACTTAACGTGTGACCTGTCGATCAACACGTCGGTCCCGCCGGGGAAGTTAATGCGGTACGCAGGACATTTTGCGTTGTGCGATGATAAAGCGTAATGTAATCCAATGTATTTCTCTCATGAACCTACGCCATGCAGTGGTTAGATCCATCTGCTACACAGAGTTGCCCCCCTTAGTCGAGCCACAAAACCATCGTGATGTCTACTACCGGGCTCCCCCCTGATTGTTTCTAGGTACGGCATCGCCATTCCCAGGCTGATATATTCCACCACAATGCTTAACGTCTTAGAACTGCACCACTTCGGACTTTCCTCCCGTGATACAACTGGAATACTGTCCAAAGCTCTCCCACTAGTTCCGCCATTAATCCGGAAACTTTTCTTGTATTGATATAAAACGTCAACGCCAGAGAGAAACCAGTCTCGATTCCGCCAACACAGGGTTCATTGGGTACATATAGCGGTGAAAACTATATGAATGGATCACTGAAAGTCAGTGATGACACCAGGGCCCACTTGCACAAAGCGATCTTAGCGCTAAGATGATCGTAAGTCCCATACTTTAACATAGGGTTACGATCATCGTAGCGCTAAGATCGCTTTGTGCAAATGGGCCCAGGTGTTAGCGAGAAAGGTAAGCATGGCCTGCTCTACCGGCAGAACCCGCCACTCATACACTCTGCATGGGATTGCTAATTTCCATGTATCACATTGCAAATGTGTTTTCATTTTGTAGTTATATATTCTGCTGAACCCAATGTGGATATTGAAAAAGCGTTGTGGAATTGAATATGTTATCAAACGATAAATATGAATTATGTATTTGTGGCTTAGTTATTCAAGGTCTGTCCTTGATTTATTTCATCAAAATAGGAAATAAGTATTAATATTCATGCGAATTTGATAGGCCATGCTTGTCGAGAGGAAATCTATAAAATCATAGTATAGCAATTACGGAGTTGTGTAACATTTCAGATGGAACATAAACAGCTTTACAGAAATACCGACAAAGGGGAGGCCCATGCACACTGATTGGTTTAGGTCTCCGAAGCACACATATAACACCCCGGATGACCAGCAACCTTTGTGACAGTAGAACAAAGCGTATGTAAAATACGTTAGACGTATATTAATTGGGTGAATTGATTGATGAAGCTAATCGTGCCATCAGCTCTCGGCCTCCATGTTATCTGCATCTCTGATTTGATGATCCAGCACTATGTTCAGCGTGGGCAGTATGTGAAGTAGAGTCGGATACAGGCAAACCATCAACGTCAGTTATCCAGTGTATTTCACATCCATCCTATTACAATAAATATCCGGAAATAATTCCGGGGGGGGGGGGGGGGGGGGGGGGGTGGATTTGGGCTTAAGGGCGCTTTGAACAGTTTTTCAGTTCTATCACGGTAGATGTAGGAGAGAGCCAAACTGAAGCAGATAGTAGAGTGAGTGAGTGAGTGAGTTGGGTTTAACGCCGCTTTTAACAGTATTCCAGTTATATCGCGGCGTGTCAGCTTAATGTGGGAGGAAAGCCCGGAGTGATGCAGGTCTCAGACGTTTACCACTTCGGTGAAACCAACAAGCACGGGTATGGTGCTGACAAACCTAGAAACATAATCGGGGCGAACCGGGATTCGAACCCACAATCATAGGTTTCTGGCGTGTCCAAGGGACGCAACTCTGCACAGCGAATCGCGGCGCCTTAGACGACTGGGCCACCCGTGCCCCCGCAGATAGTAGACGTATACCACGTCGGTGAAAGTCAAGAGCGGGGTTATGGTGGGGACAAACCAAGTATCATCCTCAGGGCGAAGCGCGGATTCGAACCCACGATCATATTATCCTTGTACGCCTGACGGATGAAATTACAGCCTTGGCTGACGGAGCGACCGTGTACCTGCAAAGACAATATAAAAGTAACGAATCTCATTAAAATCAGATTTTAGTTCTCGCTATCGCTAAACAAAGATCTGAGGACATCCCATTACGGGTCACGTCAGAACAATCTTTCATCCAACCAATCAGAGCGTCGCTTACCAGATCATCATGAAAGTGACGGACGGAATGTGTTTTCTAATCATGCAACCTCGAAAAATGTAACAGAGGGTAATCCGAACGACAGTTACGGGTTTTATGATTATATGCATACAATCTAGGCCATCTATTAGCCATTCCAGAATGTCCTTTTTGTCAGTTTTAAAATTTTTAATCGAGAATACGTCAAAACACGTTTCGAAGCGTAGTCGCAAGTTTGAAACTTGTGTCGTAGTACTCGAGAAAGCTGCCTTCTGATTGGCTAATGGCGATTTCTTGTCAGTCATTTCATTGGTCGGTAAAAGTTCGCGAAAGGTCGTTCTGACGTGACCCGTAATGGGATGTCCGCAGATCTTTGTTTAGCGGTAGCGAAAATTAGATCTGATTTTAATGGGATTGAAACGTAGTGTTGTTTTACTATGTGTCTCTTCACGTAGAGTGTTGTTTCACGTAGTGTTGTTTTACTTTGTGTCCCTTCACGTAGTGTGTTGTTTCACGTAGTGTTGTTTTACTATGTGTCTCTTCACGTAGAGTGTTGTTTTACTTTGTGTCCCTTCACGTAGTGTGTTGTTTCACGTAGTGTTGTTTTACTATGTGTCTCTTCGCGTAGAGTGTTGTTTTACTTTGTGTCCCTTCACGTAGTGTGTTGTTTCACGTAGTGTTGTTTTACTATGTGTCTCTTCACGTAGAGTGTTGTTTTACTTTGTGTCTCTTCACGTAGAGTATTGTTTCACGTAGTGTTGCTTTACTATGTGTCTCTTCACGTAGAGTGTTGTTTCACGTAGTGTTGTTTTACTATGTGTCTCTTCACGTAGAGTGTTGTTTTACTTTGTGTCTCTTCACGTAGTGTGTTGTTTCACGTAGTGTTGTTTTACTATGTGTCTCTTCACGAAGAGTGTTGTTTTACTTTGTGTCCCTTCACGTAGTGTGTTGTTTCACGTAGTGTTGTTTTACTATGTGTCTCTTCACGTAGTGTGTTGTTTCACGTAGTGTTGTTTTACTATGTGTCTCCACGTAGAGTGTTGTTTCACGTAGTGTTGATTTACTATGTGTCTCTTCACGTAGAGTGTTGTTTCACGTAGTATTGTTTTACTATGTGTCTCACCACGTAGAGTGTTGTTTCACGAAGTGTTGTTTTACTATGTGTCCCTTCACGTAGAGTGTTGTTTCACGTAGTGTTGTTTTACTATGTGTCTCTTCACGTAGAGTGTTGTTTACCGTAGTGTTGTTTTACTTTGTGTCCCTTCACGTAAAGTGTTGTTTCATGTAGTGTTGTTTACTTTGTGTCCCTTCACGTAGAGTGTTGTTTCACGTAGTGTTATTTTACTTTGTGTCCCTTCACGTAGAGTGTTGTTTCACGTAGTGTTGTTTCACTTTGTGTCCCTTCACGTAGAGTGTTGTTTCACGTAGAGTGTTGTTTTACTTTGTGTCTCTTCACGTAGAGTGTTGTTTCACGTAGTGTTGTTTCACTTTGTTTCCCTTCACGTAGTGTTGTTTTACTATGTGTCTCTTCACGTAGTGTGTTGTTTCACGTAGTGTTGTTTCACTTTGTGTCCCTTCACGTAGTGTTGTTTTACTTTGTGTCTCTTCACGTAGTGTGTTGTTTCACGTAGTGTTGTTTTACTTTGTGTCCCTTCACGTAGTGCTGTTTTACTTTGTGTCTCTTCACGTAGAGTGTTGTTTCACGTAGTGTTGTTTTACTTTGTGTCCCTTCACGTAGTGTTGTTTTACTTTGTGTCTCTTCACGTAGTGTTGTTTAAAGTTGTGTGTTTCTTCACGTTGTGTGTTGTGTCCCGTGGTGTGGTGGGTCACGTTGTGTGTTGTGTCCCGTGTTGAGGATGATTACCATGCATAAAATAAAACACCCGTATCTGTACATGGCATAGAGACCAATATTGGATATTAAGGTAAGTAAGGTACTAATTGATAATGTGCTGCGAATGAAGCTCCACGTGAAGTCAGAAATCTGTCTTATATATGCGCATTTTAATTACATTATATCAACATGATCCACCATGAATTTCTGAAACGTCACAAAACAAATTCCAACTCTTGTTACAAAATATCGACTTTAGTTCAATTAAATGACGTTTTTTAGAGATCGCCAGACAAACCAAGGACAAGACAGCGCTGGCTATATTTGTGTTATTGTGGTGGCGTTGTTGAATTGATACTAAACACAATTACTTTCATGATTTGAGGATAGCTCTATTGTGTACTCACTCGCGTGTCCCACAGACGTGACAGTAACAAGACATCAACATCCAGCACACAACGTAAATCAACCAATTTGGATCCCTTTGACTGGAGTCGTTTATTTCGGTTTTTCCCAAGCACGTTTACACGACAGCCATGAGCGTCTAGTTCAGTTCAGAGGATCTCCGTGTTTTGACCGACGTCTTTCTACTGGCAATTCTTCAACAGTTAAAACAAACTTCAAGGTATTTATGTTAATTTGGAAGATTGTGTTTTTGAAAGTCTAAAAACACAACCGCCACCTCCTCAGCTTAAGCTGCAGCTGTTGGTGGAGGGTCCCACAGATAAACACGCAAAGTGTTCTAATCATGTTGGATTGAGTGGACAGATTCCGTGTCCGCAATTCTTCCTTCAATCACGGGGTCTGCGCAATATGTATCCAAGCTTGAAGCAGATAAACACACCAGCGACTACGATGGAAGGTCCCAAATACAGATACGACGATGCAGTCAGTTCATATTTAATGAATACCAGAGTCCTCTTTTACAATTTTCACAAATGTGAGAAAAGAGTGAGTTTGGTTTAACGCCGCTTTCTATTCTAGTTATATCGCGGAGTGTCAGCTTAATGTGGGAGGAAAACCCTTTGAAATGAAACATAATCGGGGCGAACCGGGATTCGAACCCACAATCATAGGTTTCTGGCATGCACAAGGGACGCAACTCTGCACAGCGAGTCGCGGCACCTTAGACGACTGGGCTACCCGTGCCCCCGTTAGAAAAGACATTGTGTTGTATTGAACAGTGCTTGAACAAAACACTCTCCACAAGACTGTTTGACAAGTGGGATGATTTCAACTTTCCTTCATGTCGAGCAATATTCAAGCACCTACAGCCTTTGGTGTTTACATTTCGCAACTTTTGATGTACAATCTAGCATGCTCTTTCTACAAAGATTTCAAAGCGCGCCATAGACTCTTGTTGAAAAGTAGTTTGATCAAGGTTACAACATTCAAGGCCTCAGTAAAGCTTTCAAAAAGATTAATGGTAGATATGCAGGGGGCATTACCAAATTTGAGGCATCAGTGCCTAGAATGATGTCCTATGCAGTTCCCTATTTTGACGTGTACCATATACTAGTATTCCCGTGCTTTTTTCAGGTGAACAATTGACTTGCCTTTGTGCGTGTTTGTGACGGGTGCCACCGGTGGGGCAGGATACGCTCACCGTTTCGCGAACACCTGGTATCATCACCATTTGATAGGGATTCATAAACACATGCTCATGATATAGTCGGACTTGTATAATGGATTCTGCTTTCGGCGGAGATTTCTTATGAATATGGAAAGGGTTTTGAGGCTTTTATTTACTAAAAATCGTATTCTTTGGCGGAGAGGTATTTTCTTTTGCATCATATACACAGTAAAAAAAGTGTTGCACCCCCACATTAATACGTTTGATACATCACAACATTTAAAACGCCCGACTCTGGTTTTAATGGTAGGTATTCCTTGGGGATCTGATGTTAAATGTGTAATGTTTTCGGAGGGAAGATGATCACCAAAACGTAGCAATCAGCACGTGAATTGCATGGTGCATGACATTTGCAGATTGCAGTATCTTCTTAAGCTCAACATCGCCTATAAAAGATGTTCTCTGACAGCCCAGTTTATTGTAACCCACAATGCCGGGTAGACGATTGTCAGAAGCAGTCAAGTGGCAGATTATTGGCCTTCATGGAGCAGGTCTTTCGTTCAAGGAGATTGGCAGAAGAACCGGACATTACTACTCAACAATAAGCCGTTTGGTCAGAAAACACGCACAAACTAATGATGTAAGGAATCGCAGACCCTCTGGCAGACCACGTAAGACCACAGTTAGAGATGACAGAGCGTTGTTGAGGGTGGTAAGGCGTCATCCATTTGCTACAAGCACAACCTTGAAACGTCTTTGGCTTCCTCGTCAACAGTTCAGTACCCAGACCGTGAGAAATCGTCTTAAAGCTGCAGGGTTGAAGTCCAGAAGGGTTATCAAGCAACCTAAACTCACAGACAACCACAAACGACTACGTCTAGCCTGGTGTAGACTGAGACAGAACTGGAACTAGAGGTCCTGGAGAAGAGTCCACTGGTCGGACGAAAGCAGGTTCCTTCTGCATGTTGTGGATGGCAGAGTGAGAGTATGGAGGCGTCCTGGAACAGCTTATACTGCAAGAAACATCATGCCAACTGTACCATATGGAGGTGGATCTGTTATGGTCTGGGGATGCTTCTCATTTGATTGTAAGCTTGATTTAGTGACCATACGAGGCAACTTGACAGGGGAGCGCTACATCCAAGAGGTGCTGAATCCAGTTGTGGTGCCCCATTTTGACAATCATCCACTGGCCACCAGACCGATATTCATGGATGACAATGCCAGACCACATCGTTCACGAGCTGTGACCCAGGTTATCCACAACAATGCTCTGACGCAGATTCCATGGCCAGCAATGAGTCCAGATCTGAATCCTCTGGAACATGTATGGGAAATTTTGGGACGCCTGATTTATCGTCGGGACCCTCCTCCACAGAACTTGCGTGAATTGGAAGCAGCATTACACGAGGAGTGGCAGCAGCTGCCCATGGAGCGATTCCAACGTCTGGTGAGGAGTATGAGACGAAGACTTCAAGCTGTGATCCAAGTGCTTGGTGGAAGTTCTCGATATTGACTTACTGTGTTCGTCAAATCTCCATATGACATTCTTACCCTATTGGATGAATTTGGTCACTAAAAATTATTGAGATGTCACCAAACTTAATGCGTCTTCGTTGTTCGTTCATTTTTCGTAAAAGTTCAGCATGAGATTATTACATGCCATAAGGTCATGGAATACCCCCTTTAAGTTCATTGTATAGACAATACACTGGTTTGTTGGTATACACGAAATCCTGGTTATAATATTAATTCGGTTATCTTTACACCCTTTCAAAACACCCCTCCATGAAAAAGTATAGGGGGTGCAACACTTTTTTTACTGTGTATATATTGAATGGTTGAATATTTTCTTAAGGTTCTTTCACGCCAGTGCGGATGCCAGTTATGAATATTAGTCTCAAGTAACCTATATTTGTTAAAAGAGATATATTTTGTCATTGCATCCCGATTGCCTGGATGGTTGTATATGGTTGAGTGTCTGGTGTAGACTTGATTATTTACAGACCGCAGTTATATAGTAGGAATACTGGTAGTGTGGCGTTAAACAAAAAATTTAACATTTCGTCCTTTGTATCTACTCCAATCTTAACAGTAGTTGTTCCCTTTCCTCCTGAATTTTGATTTTGATACCTTGATTGTGATTCCCTCGAAAAGAAACAAAATCTGTTTAGCCTAATGCTTGATTTTCTGGAGAAGACAAAGTCTTTTAACAATTCTTAAAGGATATTCATTATATATTATACACTCGAAGTCACGGCTGAGTTATGTACTTGCATACATATATATTCCAGGCTGACAGCTGTACAAGGTTTATTGAGGGCACATGCTTGCCGTAAAGCGACAATGCTTGTCGTAAAAGGCGACAAACGGATCGGGTGGTCAGGCTCGCTGACTTGGTTTAACATGTCATCGATCCCAATTGCGTGGATCGATGCTCATGATATTAATCACTGGATTGTCTGGTCCAGACTCGATTATTTAGAGACCGCCGTCATATAGCTGGAATATTGCTGAGTGCGGCGTTAAACAACAAACCAACCAACCAATCTTGAGGGCACCTGTCTGGCTTGACTGCCTGCCATCCATAACATCAGCAGGAGTGAGTGAGAGAGTATGGTTTTACGCCGCTTTTAGCAACATTCCAGCAACATCACGGCGGGGGGACAACACAAATGGGCTTCACACATTGTACCCATGTTGGGAATCAAACCAGGGTCTTTGGCGTGACGAGCGAACGCTTTAACCACTAGGCTACCCGACCGCCCCACATCAGGAGGCAGACTGAAGGAAAGCCAGAAGGTGGCGGAAGGTGGAATGGGGAGTTCTGAATCATGCATTTGCAGACTTCAATTAATTTCAGGACCTGTAAAGAATATATTTTCAGATCAAAACTCTTTGACTAGATATTTTTAATGAGAAAAATAACGCAGGTCGCAGTAGACATTCCCGGTAAATCGTCCTCAACATTACATTGGCCTGAACACTGCTTGAACCAAGCTTCAGGTCTCTGGGTGTGGTGGCAAGCAACCAGCAAGCTGCCACATAGTGATACGTCGTGTATATATGAGCTTTAAATATGTATGGATTACAAACGGAAAAACAAACACGTATCAGTGACTGGTTCCAGAACATGACAACCATTCCACAAAGACATGCCTTACAAGGTAACAGAATCTCATTTACAAGGTTAAATGATTCCACAGAGTTTTCTTGTTAATTCCAAACAAGAGGACAAAGTCATCAATAACAACTGCAATGATAAATACTTGTGAATAAATCTATGAAACTTGTTCCAATGAAAATGTCTGTTTAAAACATCCCAAACTTTACAAAAGCACCAGTTCACCACTAGATCTATCTATGTGCCAGGTTTGGTGAAGAAATATCATACCCCCGCAAAACGCCACACAGCACATTCCTGGCTCAGCTGACCAGTGTAGCAGCTATAAGGTTGCTGCATGATGTACGACTTCCATACCCCTGTGAAGATCTAGGTAAGCATTGCCCTTCAGCAACCCATGCTTGTGGTAAAAGACGACTAGAGGGATCGGGTGGTGTGGCTTCTTGACGTGGATGATACATGTCATCGTATCCCAGTTGAGTAGATGCTCATGGTGTCAATCACTGGATTGTCTGGTCTATAGTGTGGTGTGATGCAAACAAAACATCTAGAACAGGTGTTGCTGCTGTCAACTGTTGATAAGTCCATTGTTAGTCTCAGTGGCACCCCCCGTGAAGAATAGGTCTTCAGCAACCCATGCTTGTTGTCAGAGGCGACTAACGGGATTAGGTGGCCAGGCTCGCTGACTTGGTTGATGCATGTCATTGTATCCTCCCAATTGTGTGGATCGATTTTCATGATGTCAATCACTGGATCATCTGGTCCAGACTGCATTTTGACAGACTGCCTATATAGCTGGAATATTGCTGCTGAGGGCCGTGTTTAACAACAAACAAACAAACAAACTGAGTGGCACACTATATATATATGTGTACATGTACACCAGCATGGTCCCTCAGCCATCAGAATACAACCATGGCTTTGTTCACCATACCCAGTGTATCCTGCATGACTGTCATTACTCTTAATCATTTGGTATTCATAGGTAGCATTCATGCACACAATAACATCATGAAGACCATATTTGGGTTCAATCTATAAAAGAACTACAGTAAACTATGGTAATAACGAACACCCTTATAATGAACTGATGGATATAACAGACTACAATTAGTGGTCCCCTTGAGTTCACTATAACCGTACTTTGCAGCATAGTGTCAAATGAGCTCACAAAGACATCACTGGTCGAAATAAGCTTTATTTCATGAGGACCATCTTAAATTATTGGAATCACATATTCAGTTGGATTAATAATAATAATAATACCGTATTCGACGTAATAAGCGCCCTGCTCTAATTAGCGCCCACAGTGATATTTGAATATATACTGGCTAGTGAACAATCCCAATTAGCACCCCTTCCGATTGATCAATGTACAAAAGATGTATTTATTCGTGTATAATATGTGTCTTATATGCATCCTTATTTAGGGCAATTAAATCCTGGAAAAAATATATCTGTCGTATATTAACATTTCAGGTTGTCAGTATAAACCATGAAATTTACGATCTTTCAACTCTGTTGTTTTTCACCAAAATAATATTGTAATAAGAGCCCCCTATTTCTATTTTTGAGAACGCCCTGGGTGCTTTTTATGTCGAATATAATAATAATAATAATAATAATAATAATAATAATAATAATAATAATAATAATAATAATGGCCTCATGGTGGCAGTGAACAATGAACTGTTGTTTTTAACTGGACAGTACAACAGCATACGCCTTCAGTCACAATCACATCCATTTGCTATTTATCCAAACCATGCCATGCTTAGGTTTACAAATAGCTGAAATAAAAGCAAATTTGAAAGAAATTTATTTTTATTTTTTCATCAGATTTGACCAAGCAAATCTGTGATCCAAGAAATACAAGGAAGATTTGTCTAAACCTTGTCAAAAGTATCGGCAATTTTCAGCAGTACAAAGGTAACCATGCCACAATGTATTTAACAAAACATTTCAATAGCTGTGAGTACCACAAATTGATAATCACATGTAAACAAATGCCCTAACATGATCACAAAAGGATTATCACACAGGCACATATATATATTCATACAAATATTGTTTGTGTAAACATCATAAATAATCACCAATTTTCTACAGCAATTCTCAGCTAATGAACACATTCATGTACAAGTCCATATGTATATACAACTTTTCCATATCTGAACACTAGTTGACTTTATCAAACATAAAGTAACGTCAAATAACTATACAAAATGACCCTAGCAATCTCATAATGTAAAACTAAAAGATAATTTCATATGTACGATATATATATACATTTCGCAAAGGCTGAAGGTGAGAATGTGATTTTGATTTCTGATTAAACTGATTCACATGACGATTTGCTTAATTTTAATGGACGTTTGAAAGTTCCTCCTAGAATAGGAAACTATAGCTTTGTTACAGCTGCATGTATGCCTAATATTCATTCAAGTCAGCACTAAACAGATGCAAGTATTTCATATTAGTTTATATTCCCATTATATAACAAGCTTTATCTCAATGCACTTGAGGAACAAGTTCTCAACTATAAGTATATTCCACTGAGGATGTTTATGATGCTAAATTGAAAGAATAATGATATACATTAAAATCTTTCTCATACAGCGAAACGATAATAATTTTGTTATCTGCCACTACATTCACTGTGTTACCTCCATTGATTAAGCTTTACAAATGGGTGCCATGGTTTCCATGCCTCTTGACTACTCAATCATAAGCCTCTGTAAGGTAAAAATTTGGTTTTATAACGAAGGGCAGTACGAAAGTGTAAGAAAACATACTCGTATGTTAATGATGATATATTGCAATACATATCACAACCCAGACGTAATTCTTGCAACATATTGTAGTATGACATTGGCAATACACAGCCCCACGAACTTGCAAGTAAACGATACAGATACAAGTCTGTGTTTGATATTGTAGTAGCTTGGCACTTCTGGCGGCGGCAGTGTATTGCATCTAGATGAAGGTCATCTTGGCTGAATGTGTGGTCAGTGAAGGGTCAGACTCCGATCTTGACCCTAGACTTTTCTCAGACGGACTGCAAGAGCATGGAAAATTACAAGAGCATGAATTCAAGTGAATGGGTGAGTGAGTAAGTTTTCATGCCACTTTTAACAATATTCCTGGTTTTGCACACACAAATGTACCCATTTGAAGGCAGAAGGAAAAAAATTTTTTACCACAGGGTTATCTGAACCCTCATTCAAGTTTAGGATTTTGTTTGTTGTTTAACGCCGCACCGAGTAATATTCAAGCTATATGACAGCAGATAGATTTTGGTCTAGAGCCTACGATACAGAATCAGATTTGCATTTGTTTTTTATAGCTGATAAAATGTTGGGCTTAGCATTAACTCCCAATCTTACATTTTCAACACTGATATCTGTAATTCAAAAACAATTTTTGGTTATGTAGGTAAGGTGAGGTGAAATTGGGTTTAACGTCGCGTCCAAGATTATTGCACTTATACAGCGACGTGCATGCACGTGTGTGTGTGTGGCTGCTTGTACTAGTCCGGACTGATGCCAATTTATAGTGTTAGCACAGAGACACCATGCCGCAGTTTAACATGAATACCTCACTCAGACACAGTATACTGACTCCGAGCCGACCAGTCCTTGTTTTAGCTCCTTACAACAAGTGCCCTCTTTTAAGTCTTTTGGTATGACGCGGCCGGGGATAGAACCCCAGACCTTCGACTCTCCGAGCGGACGCTCTACCACTAGACCATGGAGGTGGACTTTTGGCTTTGAAGGACAGCATAAGTTGCATCTACACTTGTCTTTCAAATGTTTTTTCTTCTGAAGCCACTGTGAAAGGCTTCAGCTGCCACAGTGTTCATGGCTCCTTCCGAAGTGACAGTTTTTCCAAAACTCACCTGCCCATGGACAAATTATCTCCGCTGCCAGACGCTGGCATTCTCTTCCTGCGAGTCGGAGCTGAGGGAGGCGGCATCATGTCACGATCTGGTTTGGAGAACTGGGGGAAAATTGTAGCAATACTCATTACAGGGAACCTTCTTCAGGGCAAAATATTCACATTCAAAAGAAACAAAGAGTTATTTAATAAGCCTGACATAAATTCCTACAATTACTGGTATGTAGCCAGTAGTTGAAGAAACACCCCTACTGGATTGCCAAACAACTTTTTCCCCTTTTCAGAAACACATTAAATGGCCTGGCCGGGCCCGTGTGCGAAATACGCTGCAGTCGGAAAGCGCATGTGAAATCTCCAATATAAGTAAGTAAGTAGCTTCCCACTGTGAACATACCGATCCCTTCCTGGACGAGGACGGGGAGGACGTATTGCTGCCGGGTGGGGAGGAATCAGGCGTGGACTTCTCCCCCCTCAGGTTCTCGGACGACCCATCCCAGCTGGACCTGAACGTCTGGGTGCGGGTGATGCTGGAGGTGGCTTGAAGTAGCGAGGAGATCGCCCTGGCGCGGTGACTTTTCCTGAACGACATCGTCCTCATGAAGGAGTCATCCAGAGAACGCCCAGAACCTGAGAAGTAACCCAAATATTTGTTCAATCCTTACCCGTGATTATCTCGATCACTTCTCGTGATTCGTACATCTACTTACCTTACTGTGTACACACTGTCTGCAGTTCCTCCTTGCCTGTCCCTTATCCTAACACTTCGATCAGCTTGGTTTGATAGAATCTAGATCTTATGGCTATGTCTTAACAAATTCCGTTATTGAATTGTCAATCAATAATTATTTATTTTAGCCACTGAGACATAATTGACATTACTTTTTTACATTTTTTTCAGATGTCAAGTCATTGAAGTCCTGAATGTGATATACCATAGTCAGTATTCTTGGTATTTCAAACAAAATGTTTTACAAAAAATATGAAGAAACTCATGTCAGACGTATATTTTTTGTATGTTTTGAATGCAGTTCCAACAGTCTGTGATGCCCACAGATGACCATGACTAACACAAGTAAATACACAGATGACTACCCTCCACAGTTGACACATAACACAAGCACAACTTAACCTACGTTGTTTACATTATCAATACAGGAAATTGACGTATGTTGATTTCAGCACTAGACACAATACCTGCTCTACTCGACAGTGTCAGTCGGTGTTGATACAGTACCAGTCTGTGTTGATACAGTGTCAGAGGGACACATAACGCTGGATGTGTGGATGAATGCCTGTTTACTTACAGCACTGCTGCATCTATTGTCTGCCATCACTCATGGATGTGTTACACAGCAGGGGTTTACCAATGTGCTCACTGGCATATACTTCTACAATTGACACTTGATCAATTGAAATCAAGGGGAATGAATCTAGGGACACATAGATCTTTACTGTTTAACATCAGGGTTAGGATGAAGACCCCTCCACTTTCAAGTTTAGTTTCAAGCAGTGCGATTACCTGATTACAGGCCAACAAAACACATTCTAGAACTGTACAAGCAAAGGTGTATCAAAAACAGGCCCAAAATTGTAGCTTGACACTCTCCAGCAGATTTTGGTTAAAATGTAGGTTGTCATTGGCAAAGTGTACCAGACCAATCAAAATTATTCATAACTCGGACTTCAGACACTTGGCTGAAGTGACAGACTGTTAGCATGGAATTTGTTTAACTGCTATAGGAACAAACCAATCCGTCAACCACACAGAGAAAGAAGCAGTCTTCTATAGTTCTACAGGTACAGATCAGCAGGAGGCCAAACAAAAAACACATTTTTGTTTCTGGTTCCAAGCCAACAAGTATGGGTCAGCAGCTTGGGTTCTTTTTGAAATTTGATATATTTTTAAAGAAAGCTCAACACCAGTGGCTTGTTTAGGCCAGTTGGTTGCAATGTTTCTCAAATTCGTAGGTCAATATTCAACAAGAAACGATAGATAACATGTAGAAACATCTGATTTTTATCGACTACTTCTGTGATGAAAACATATGCGTGATACAAGGAAACCTGAAACACAGATATGTTTATTTGGCCTAACAACATACAGGATGTAAGTGTGACACCAGTTTCAAGCCATGCACTCCTGTGATGTGATAAGTCCAGATACAACAAACTGATGGAATGTCACATCAGTTCTTGTAGTCTGGAGATGGCGTCACTGAGGACATCATGTTCTTTAAGCAAGAATACCATGGGGGTACTTACTAACAGCAGCCTTAGAAATGTGTCGAATGTAAACTTTTTTCACAAGTTCTGAAGACTTATTGGGGAGTTCTGCTTGAACAAGACAAACATGTTTACATTGTTTATTTACTATGCTTATATTCTGTCAGTTTCATTCGCTTCTGAATTGTACCAAAATTGAAGCATAAAGAACTTGTTCAGAACTACAGCCCTCAAATGCTACTTGTCTGAGGACTACCATCATTGGATTTTTACTTGTCACAGCACAATTCAATAGTCACAGGCCAGGAGACAAGCATGAATTTCTAAGGCTGTAACTGTTGCAAGTGTTATTATTTAACATATACTACTCAAAAGAAGTTAAAGAAGACTCTATTTTTTCGTATGACTCTAGATAATTCATGGCTGGTGGGTCTTGCAACACACACTGTGACACAGCCTTCCAATTGTGGGTGTTCCTTAACTTTTTTGAGTAGAATATGTTTTGTCACTGCAAGTATTGTTTCTGTCATGTACAGCTCATAAAAAGCATTCAAGAATAGTTGTCCTTAGTGTACAAAATGCAATGAATGAATATATACAAGCAGGTCGAGCACCCATTCACAAAGGAACAGAAGCACCATGAAGATCAACAGTCATAGTTAACTTAAACAAGTCATCACTGGGACTGTTGTATGAAATAAGCCCAAGGGTCCACTTGCACAAAGTGATCTTAGCACAACAATAATAGTAACACCAATCCTTTATCATAAACATATGATAGTCTTAATGCTAAGACTGCTTTGTGCACGTGGGCCTTGGAGTCCATGTAAAGTCCTCAGAACTCTTTGAAGGAGGCATGGGATGTTTGTTTTTGTTTGTTTGTTTGTTGTTTAACACCGCACTTGGCAATATTCCTGCTAAAAGACGGCGTTATGTAAATAATCGAGTCTGGACCAGACAATCCAGTGATTGACGTCATGAGCATCGATCCATGCAATTGGGATACAATGAAATGCATCAACCAAGTCAGCGATCCTGACAACCCGATCCCGTTAGTAGCAAGCATAGTCACCTTTTACGGCAAGCATGGGTTGCTGAAGGCCTTTTCTACCCCGGATCTTTACAGGTCGACACAAGACTTGGGATGACACAATGTGTTTGGTATACTGTGTACAAAGCAGTCTACGTCTCTGATATTTTCATTCATTCCAAACATAACCACGGACACTGAAAGAAGCTATATGTGGCGTTAGTAAGAGTGCCATCGGCTAGGCTACTGGTTACATACCCAGATTTGATTGTAGTGTTCGGCTTAGAAGTAATTCTGTAAATTGAAAGAAGATAAATTTAAAATTGAAAGGAAAAGAAATAATTTATACAAATAAAAGAGTTTCTGAAAAAAAGGTATAGAAAGTCTGTATTCCATGTGTTAATAATTACATCATTATTCAGAACACAATTAAATTACCATCACACAATTTCATCCCTGATATGATAAAATATTTAATTATTAAATTTATATATTGCTAATCACTTTGACAATGATTCATAATCAACATGAAATGGTTGCTATTACACAACACTAAAACAACACTATACAACACTATGATTGTCACGTTTACAATATAACAAATAACAACACTAGTTCAAATTATCACACGTTCCTACACCACAGGGAAACCAACGGAGGAACATGCATGATCATAAGACACATGCCAGGCAGGTCACAAGAAACTGAATATCATCGTACAGATCAACATCTTAACCATCACCTTTCTATTCTCAGCAACTCAAAGCAGAGGTCAAATGGGAAATCAAAATGTTGAAATAATTCACAAATCAATACCATGCGAAGGAAACAAATCAATAGCACTTTAACTTGTACATGCTTCATCTTAAAAGGAAAAACAACAAATTTGATTTTTTTCTCATTGTAGGAAAAATACATAAAGTAGATTTACATATACAACATATGCTGTCCCCTGCTTGGTATGAATAAGTGTATCTAGATGATGTTTGTTATGTGTCTATGCGGATTAGTGTTTTGTGTGCTGTGATTCTGATGTGAGATGTTATCATTGAATGATGAAGTCACTTCCTGTTGAAAATCAGCTAAATCGTCACCCTCATGTCATATGATACTAAATCCTGCAAGAACTCAATCATCTGGGGCACCGACTATGAAAACTGCAGCCCTTGTCACCATGATGCACAAGCAGCACTTCCCTACTCCCCGTGATGAGGCAACCAGAGGCATTGCAACTTCCTCTAACACAGCTTTAGCATCTGTCTGCGTTAATCTGAGAGTTCCAGGAACATTGACTATCTCCTCCTTGGGCTTTCCTTGCATCTCATGCACATTGCATCCAGGAGGGGTCATGGGAACCCATTATAACTAGAATGAATAGCATTATCATTAAACTGCCCGCTAGTCATCTGAAATGAGTGGGCCACTGTAACTTGATAATGCCCTCATATTGCTTGACGACGGGCTATTGTCACGCCTGTTAGGTGACGTCATTGGAATAGGGAAAGGTGGCGTCACGTTCATTAGTGACGTCATCTGGTTTGTTCTATGATGTTTCTATACATGTATTTCTAAAAGTGGGTCAGTGAAATTTGTATTCATTGCACTAAATGTTTAAAATGTTTTTATTTGATAACAAATTCTATCCATATCAGCTTTAATAACGGTAACGCTATTTTTCAGGGCATTATCATTTGCAGAAGCCCTCTGTCTTTTCAACTGCCCTCCTTCGTCGGGTAGTTAATGGAAGACCTCAGGCTTCTGTAAATGATAATGCCCTGAAAAATAGCGTTACCCTTATATTAATCAGTCCAAATGTTAGGTAGAGCTATTTATGTATAACGGTGGGGCAGTCAAGTGATTCAAGAATTTGCCAGGTACGTCTTGGTTCTATTCCCTACATGGGTAGAATGTGTGGGAACCCCTTTTCTGGTGTCCCCTGCCACTATAGTGCAAGGACATTGCTAAAAAAACAACTGAGAGGCAAAAGTAAATGATGAAGTAATAAACCCAGAAAGGAACATTCAAACGTTCTGAATGTTAAGTTGCAAGATTTTAGCATTGCCGGTATTTATCAAACACAGTAACAGCGGACTTCATGACAAGTAAATAATGTTTATCTTTGTGAATAACTCGATTTTAGTCTCAAATGCTCTCAAATATGCAGACGAGTTGAGGTACATAAAGGTATTAATATTGATTAATTTCCTAATCTGTTAATATCATTTCATGCCTAACATACTGATGCAGGCTGGTCTCCTCATTCAAATGTCAGTGAATAGGATACGTGATTAGTTCCTGATGCAGTGCATGGTCATGAGGTGGATGATGATGATGATGACGATGATGACAACGATGATGATGATGATGATGATGATGAAGAATCATGATGGTGACGACGACGATGACAACGATGATGATGATGAAGAATCATGATGGTGACGACGACGATGACAACGATGATGATGATGATGATGATATGAGATTATAAATAACTCCTGTGACAGGTGCCCCCTTCAATCATCTATGTACCGTGTTGTTATAAGTTCAGTGATTTGTCGCTAAAGATGTGATGTCAATGTCTATTTCATTACAACAGAAGGCACAAGCACAGTGACCACCCAGGTGGGAATATCATGCACATGTCCCTTCACATGTCAAAGTGGGAAATAAGTTGCAACAACTTACCATCACATCAAATGCATATTTTCACTCGGCTGAAAGTTGTCTATTTCAAACAAAAATACATAACTGACAGCTTACACCGTCCCTGTCAAAATGTTTGATTCGAGGGCAATTCATAGTCAAACACTACCTGGCGTATAACAGTACTTATATACAGTATTATAACAGTACATCCACACAGTATTATAACAGTACTTCCATATAACAGTACTTTCACTCACAGCAATGCCATAACTACTGTCATATTACTATTAGTACAACAACAAAAATCACACAGGTCACTTGTACCATGAAGCACTTAGGAGCATTATCAGTTAATATTCTAATGTATTCCATAAAAGGTTTAACATATTAAAAAATCACTGTTTACTGATAGAATTACTGGAAAATTGGTTTGATTCTCAAAGTTCATATTTAGTATGATTAACAAGTTTAGTATAGAGTTACATATGACAAACAAATAGATACTGCCTAAGATTTTCCAACAAAGATGTTTACCATAGCAGGTGGAAAATATCTTTGCAAGAGGAATTGAAACTAGCCTTCTATTTAAGCCATACTAAATCACACATGTACATAAAGACACACACAATATAAATGTTTATATCAAATAGTGTCTTGTGTCAATTTAACATAAAAAATAAGAGTTGAATTAAAATAAATAATTAATGAAAAGATAATTTTTATAAATGTCTTTCTGATAGAACTCCTTTGTGGAGTTAAAATTTTAATGATTCTTAAACATTGTAATCTGTGATGTTGGAATTCATTGAGATGAAAATCTTCAGAAGAGGTGGAATATTGAAAAGTTCAAGTCAGGTACAATCCTCACAGTGCCAGACCACCCAAATCTCTGACAGCCTCCTGCAAGGATTAGCGTCCTGATCCAAATCAGGTGATAAAATAAAATGATGAAAGAATGTCTAAATTAAAAACACAAAAAAAATTATTTAACATTTTAAAAATAAGAGCCAGCAGTATTCTATATTTTCAATAGACATGAAGTTAAACAGGGATGGTCAGTAGTCAATGGTCTGTTTGTTTGTTGTTTGACGCTGCCCTCAGCCATTTTTCAGCTATGTGATGGCGGTCTGTAAATACTAAATTATCCAGTCAGGACCAGACAATCCAGTGATTGACATCATGAGCATCGATGTACGCAGTTGGGATGTGATGACATGCATGAACCAAGTCAGCGAATCTGGCCCTCTGATTCTGTCAGTCGCCTCTTACAACAAGTGTTGGTTCCGGAAGACCAATTCGAACCCGAATCTTAACGGATATCAATGGTCAGGAGTCAATGGTCAATCATTAGTGGTCACTGGTCAATCGTCCACAGTCAGGGTCATTTAGATCATAGCAGGATTGGGATAAGGCAATGCAAGAATTTAGAAATCTTGAGGTAAAATTGGTAACATGTCATGACAACTTCTTCAGTCTTAAACCTGAATATTTGGTAAGGTAAAGTGAAACTTGGACTGTGAAGGTCCACGGATAGTGTCGACACAGGAACCTAGTACAACCTAGACTCTGGTGCTGGTCTTGGGAACGGAGGATTTGATTGAAAGTGACTGAGATACTTGATGGCGTCAGAGATTAATGGCTTGGCAATGGGAGGACGCTGGAAACAAGAGTTTGTAGAACTGAATATTAATATCAATAGAAGATATAATAGAGTTGCACTGGCAGCAGTTGGGTGTAGATCAGAAGTAATATCAAGAATAGCATATATAATGTTTTAACAAACCTTATAAATGCTTATCAATCTTTGCCATTATGGGCAAATTCAAAAACTGCTCTGGTGATTTACTTTGTTATAAAACTACCTGAACAAGAATGGTTTCCACAATTAAGATAAATAAATTAAAAACATAAGTCCCACATCCATCACTTGAGAGAATGAGAACAAAGTGAGCATATGAAATTAAGTAAGAAGAGCAACATGTTACAAATCTTATAAATAATCCAGTTCCTGGGGATTAAACTCCATGTATCTACTTTATCTTGGCAGTTCATCCTCGGCAGTGCATGTCACAGCATCTGACGTTGTCCTGGCTCCACCAGGGCAGTGCTGAAGACTGGCGTGATGCTTCCAGGTTATAACAGAGCTTGAAGATGTAAAGATTCAGACAAGCCAAGAAAACTGATGCAGAGGATGTGTGAGGTCTCAAAATATGGCCTTCACAACAATCTTCTGTCTTGTGTGGGAGCATCCACTCACCTTCCGAACCAGCATGTTTGGTTCATTTTCTTGGAGACTGATAGATTGTCATCCAAATATCCTGCGGGTTTTTCTCAAATTTGGTAATAACATTGAAAAATATCTTATCAAAAGTCGATAAATTCACAAAAATGTCTACATGCCATTTATCTCCAGCTAAATCTCCGAGACAAGTTCGGCAATAATACCCAAATGATGACTTTTAATGCTTTCAGTTTTGCAAAAAATGACTCAGGAAGAAATTGTTACCATGGTAACCATGAAATGAAACAGTGTGAACATTCAGAATTCCACATGTTCCAACACAATCCAAGTTCCAAACATCACATGTATACATGTAGAGCGCGAGTCTCCGACTACATACAGCAGACTCCATTATCTCCAGGTCAAGGGGAGTGAGTGAGTGAGTTGGGTTTAACGCCGCTTTTAACAGTATTCCAGTTATATCACGGCGTGTCAGCTTAATGTGGGAGGAAAGCCCGAAGTGATGCAGGTCTAAGACGTTAACCATTTCGGTGAAACCCACGAGCACGGGTATAGTACTGACAAACCTAGAAACATAATCGGGGCGAACCGGGATTCGAACCCACAATCATAGGTTTTGGGCGTGCACAAGGGATGCGACTCTGCACAGCGAATCGCGGCGCCTTAGACGACTAGGCCACTCGTGCCCCCGGGTCAAGGGGAAATCCTGGAGATAAGGGAGAACTGAGAGCGGGAGATAAATGCAGGTGGGCACCACTTGAGATAAACAATATACACCAGTTGGAGATAACTTCATCCCACCAAGTCTATCAATATCTAGCCAATGTGTTGTGCAGATAGTGTTACCACAATCTCATTAAAATCAGACCTTAGTTCTCGCTACCGCTAAACAAAGACCTGAAGACATCCCATTAGTGGTCACGTCAGAACGACCTTTCATCCGACCAATCAGTGCGTCGCTTACCAGATTATGAAAGTGACAGTCGGAATGTGATTTCCAATCATGCAATCTCGAAAACTTTGAGTATTCCGAACGATAATTACGGGTTGAACGACTGAATCCTTACAATCTAGACTATCTATAAGCCATTCCAGAATGTTTTTTTTGTTCAGGTTTCAAAATTGTAATCGAGAATTTGTTAAATATGTTTCGAAGTGTAGTCGCCAATTTGAAATTTGTCCCGTAAAGCACAAGAAAGCTGCCATCTGATTGGTCATTCCATTGGTCGGTCAAAGTTCGTGCAAGGTCGGTCTGACGTGACCCGTAATGGGATGTCCTCAGATCTTTGTTTAGCAGTAGCGAGAACTAAGATCTGATTTTAATGAGATTGGTGTTACCATGGCAACAAACACGTCATCATCTCTGTCAAAGTGTCCAGGCATTCTGCTGGTGAAGATGATGCCCACTGTCAAACAGATTCTGTTACAGAAGAGTTTTTACAGCCGTTTTCAAATTACATTCGCTGCAGGACTACAATGAAGGATTAACAAAAATTGGAGATTCTTTATTCAGTCAAGTACTAAAAATAATACAAGTGATAGATATTATGAAAACATGTAAGCAACATGTGACTGCATGGAAAACAGGTCTATGCACGAGGAAGTAAAGAATGCAGCATAGACACGAGAAACATATGATCCAGACGTTATTACACTGTAAGCTGATGGGCAAGCAGGGAGTTATCTCAGATCAGTGGACCTCTCTCTAACCAGACAGTACTGGTGGCCTGCAAGGGCTTACCATGGGTGTGCGACCATCACAAGCCACAATAATCAAAAACATTTTTGTCTGTTCTTAACCAAAAAAATTTTCTTGTATTAAGATTCAAGCATTTTGACAGCTAGAAAAAGGAAATTAACAAAAGAAAAGTGTTTGACTGTCATCATGTTTGACATTTGTGAGAATGTAGAGTCTATATTGTTATTCAACACCACCTTAATACATCTCGTCAGATAGATCTGGGATGAAAGCCCTATCATTTTGCCTATAATGATCAATCCTTCTATGTCTAGAAATCAAGCAATACATCAACTATTAGAAGGAATGTTGAATTTGACATTTATGTCCATGTCAATAAATACAGGGTGAGACAAAAATTCTTTCAACTTCAAGCAATAAAGTACAAAAACAAAACTCCAGGTTATGTTGAATTAATGTTGATTTACAGTGCTACTCAAGAATGTATTTCAGCCTTAAATGTGCTTCAACATCTAGAACCACCACAGCGAAGGTTGAAATAATAGACAACATTTTTAATTTTTGATAGTTTTTGGAATGGAGTGTTATCACAACTAGGATACTATATGAATCTGACAATCAGCGGTAGAAACAAAGTTTTAGTCCACTGGTCCTTATTATGATAACATATGGTGAAACTCTTAAAAATGGCAAATTTCTACTACTCGTTAAGATACCTTTACTATTGGGCGGTTTGACAAGGACAATAGGACTAGTGCCAGGTTCAACTCTGGACAAGGATGCTGGACTTCAGTACTGCCTGTTTCGAGAGAGTCCCCTACACTTGTGACTGGACACAGAGAGAGCGTGGTCTTGGTTGAAGTTTGGTCCTATGTAAGTGTGAAGAAGGTCCAGCAGAGGTCCAACAGAGATCCATGCCAATGTCACACCATGCCGACATTGTGTTGGTTGGAGGGGCAACTTACAAGTATACAATACGTAATTCTCCAGTGCCTGAACACGCTGAAGATGAAACCTTTGCATATCATCTTTGTCATACAGCTATAAAAGACATACAGACCAACAGCATACAGATCAACAGTCTGGCCTACAGCACACAGATCAACAGTCTGGCCTACAGCATACAGATCAAACCTTGGCTTTAAAGGTGGGCTGTCTCCATCAATGAAGCGGGACTGCCCAACTGATGCATACTACTTAGTCTAATACAGGCCCTAAGGGATACACCATAAGTGCTTTTCAGATGCACAGTTTAGTGCTCACGGCATTGAATCTCATTTTGAGACAATACGCTCTGAATCCAAATGACCCAGTTTATCAACAAATTATACTACATTTGTTCTCTAGGTTTAGACACATGTAATATGGTAGTTTTGAATATGTATTTTATTTCACGCCATGTGACATGGCTAACTTTGTTGAACATTCCAAACTGGCAAGGAAATATAAGCCCTGATCAAGTTGTCAAAACACTACAAGCAGCTGACTGAATCTTCAAGTTAAGATAACGCCCATCTGTGAGTAATAGAAAAATTTCCTTCTGGGGCCTCAACACTATTTGATAATTTTTAATAATTCTTCAGACCGGTCATAATTGTTCCAATAATTGTTCAGACCGGTCATAATTGTTTCAATAATTGTTCAGACCGGTCATAATTTTACTCAGTCTTACTCTACATCACACAATATGGACAATAAGTCATGTCCCATTAAAAGACCGGTCATAATTGTTTCAATAATCTTTCAGACCGATCATAATTTTACTCAATCTTACTCTACATCACACAATATGGACAATAAGTCATGTCCCATTAAAAGACCGGTCATAATTGTTTCAATAATCTTTCAGACCGATCATAATTTTACTCAATCTTACTCTACATCACACAATATCGACAATAAGTCATGTCCCATTAAAAGACCCATAAATGTCTAAATCTGCCTCTCAACTCAAAAGCTTCAATGTCCTTATTTTTAGGACATTTTCCCATCTGATACTTAAGCTATATACAAGACACCATTTTCAGGCTTGATCATGTTGATGGTTTGGTGTTAAAATTTCTTACAATCTTATTCTGCATTTACCCCATCCATCATATGAAAGCCACAGACATGGAACCAGGATCTTTCATACTCCATACATTACTTAAAAATAATTCCACTCAACAACCAACAAATCTGTAAAATGTAAAATGTAAAATGCAAAGCAGTAAGTCTGCAAAACAATACCGTTAATAAACTACAACCTACATATAACAGATCTGACGAACAGAAATATCACAGCAAACAAACCCTTAATAACCTCCGATTCATGACTTCCAACAAAACCAAATTAGGACTAAAACTACTTACATTCCAAGCCTTCATTAATAACATAACATCCGATCTCAAGCATATGGAATGAATGAATACAAGTACAATTCATTGTAAAGTTTGTACAAGCAGAGAGTTTCTAAGAGAACCACATTCATCATGTTCATAAACCACGTTCATAAAGAGTATATGTGAATATGAAAAAGCAGAACGATCTATACTAATAGCATTATGAAACAATAAGCGATAAGTACAAGTAGCATGACATACAGAGTTGTCTCCCCCTATATATCCTTGCTACTCCCCCCCCACACACACACACACACAACCACATATCAGCTCTGCATTCAGTAGTGGAGAGTGCTTTCACATATTTTCTATCAGTTATAAGTTTCCAATGTGTTAGAAAAGATATCATGGTTATTTAAAAAAAAAATGCAATTTGTTGACATGATAAAAAAATAATAAAATAAATAAATAATATTACTTCAAGCAGTTATCATAAAAGGCATACCGTAATACATCTCCTATGTTAATGTGTTCCTCAACTAAGACAGTAGAGATATATAGGGGAGGTAGTAACCATGGCAACTTTAGGCTGATGAGAACAAATCCGTTTCTTACAGATATTAAAATTCTTTGTTTGTATGCCAATTAAGGCTTACTTCACACATATAAAAACTTATAAACAGAGGTTTATCTAAGCTTCCAAAGTAAGTTTCCTTGGCAGGCAAATTTGGAAAAATTGGAGAGGATCGCCCCACTCAACCAAAGAGGAACGTCCCACTCATCCAAAGAGGAACGCCCCACTCATCCAAAGAGGAACACCCCACTCAATCAGAGAGGAACGCCCCACTCAATCAGAGAGGAACGCCCCACTCAACCAAAGAGGAACGCCCCATTCAACCAAAGAGGAACGCCCCACTCAACCAAAGAGGAACGCCCTACTCAACCAAAGAGGAACGCCCCACTCAACCAAAGAGGAACGCCCCACTCAATCAGAGAGGAACGCCCCACTCAATCAGAGAGGAACGCAACACTCAATCAGAGAGGAATGCCCCACTCAACCAAAGAGGAACGCCCCACTCAACCAAAGAGGGAAGCCCCACTCAACCAAAGAGGGACGCCCCACTCAACCAAAGAGGAACGCCCTGCTCAATCAGAGAGGAACGCCCCGCTCAATCAGAGAGGAACGCCCCACTCAATCAGAGAGGAACGCCCCCTCAATCAGAGAGGAACGCCCCACTCAATCAGAGAGGAACGCAACACTCAATCAGAGAGGAATGCCCCACTCAACCAAGGAGGAACGCCCCGCTCAACTGAATGCAGAGGTGATGAGGGCAGCTTGTTCTGGGGTATGGAATGCTTCCTACCCTGATATATGTCAAAGCTAAACTGATATATCAGTGTTTATCAAAATTACAAAAATATAAATGTTGATATGCAAGGAGCATAATGTACATAGTCATATATGTAGTCATACTTCACAAAAATATGCATAAATGTTATCAATCAATATTGAAACATGCAATTTCATCCAGCTGAGTAACTGCAGAAAATGTCAAACAGTGCTGTGAGATTATTGATGAAGTCTGCAGATTCTACTATCTACATGAAAGTAGGACAGGGTCCAGAATGTTCAACACATAATGTTCATCACAATGTAAGTTATGTGGGGTATTCTCATAAAACATATTCTAAATGCCTTCTTGTCTGATAATATCATAATGATATGCCATGTCGTTATAAATATCAGATGTAAGTATGTTTGGTGAATGTAAAATAATCTGGTTCATCAAGGCACAGACACTTGTTAGTGCCAACTTCTGTGCAGCATCATCACAATTGTCCAACAAAGGCTGCTTTTATCTGCTTACTATAGTAGTATCTGTGCAATTGTCAGTTATATTAAACATACAACCCTTTCATCACGTTCATCGAGATATGTTTCAATGGTCCCTGATTTTACACATGTGAGGTGAGAAAGATATTTCAATATTCTCAAACTAAACACACACCTAACAGGTCTCAAGTTGTCTTTTAATCCTGAGATCATCAACTGCCATTAAAAGGAGTCAGTAACTAACTTGCTCTGTGTTAATCTAACCTGGCAGCCATCCATAACAGTGATAGAAACTAACTTTGTTAGTCCACAAGTTCTTATAATGATAACATATAGCAAAACCCTCAAAAAAGGCCTTTTGATATCTTAACTATTGGGCAGTTTGACAAGAACTATAGGACTAGTCCCAATTTCTAACACTGCATAAAATCATCTTGCAAGTAAAGGCTAGCAAATAATTGTTCATTTATACATATCCATTTATACTGTTTTCAAAAGCCTGATTGCAAATGATATAGATTTTGTAGCAACATATCGGCAAATCTGATAATTATATAGTTTCACTGTTTTCATATGCTACTCAGAAGAAGTTAAGGAACACCTGATGCTGTCATATCACAATAGTTACTCTGTCATTGCATATGAAAGAATGGGGTGTTCTTTAACTTGTTTTGAGTAGTATATGTTAGAAACACTTCATATCTACATCTTGTGCCAGCAAGTCTTCAGTGAGCCAAGATCTGAATGTCAGCTTTCATCATGAAGGCACTAGAACCAGCACAGCTTGTCTTCTACAAAGGTACACTTTGTTACCATGGTTATAGGAGAGAACATGGCATCATAGTCCTGTGATGTCAGTTCAGCCAATCAAGAGGAGCCACACTGAATGGTGCAGTGACTCCTGCACCCGCTGATCTAAGCTGACGTTTGATTGGGCATATCGCTGAGGGACAGGTGCAGTATGGAGCGCCGTGATTGGCTACCCTGGGGGAGCGTGGGGAGACTGATTGTGATTGTCTGTGAATCATAGGGTCCTGAATAGGAGGATATTCGCTTACGTTGTGCTTTTGTAGAGGCGGAGTTCTTCAGATACTGCTTGGCCTTCTTGCCGCTGAAGTCCCTCATGTTGGCATCAGCTCCTGGAACATGGTGAGTGAGTGAGTGAGTGAGTGAGTGAGTGAGTGAGTGAGTGAGTGAGTGAGTGAGTGAGTGAGTGAGTGAGTGAGTGAGTGAGTGAGTGAGTGAGTGAGTGAGTGAGTGGGTGGGTGGGTGGGTGGGTGGGCGAGCGAGCGAGCGAGCGAGCTACTGAAATCTATGTTCAACTGCTGGGTTTGCCCACAATCTGACTCATTCATCACAAATGGGCTTCATAATGTTTATGATTTGGTTGGTTGGTTGGTTTGTTGTTTAACGCCGCACTCAGCATTATTCCAGCTATAGGTGGTCTGTAAATAATCGAGTCTGGACCAGACAATCCAGTGATTGACATCATGAGCATCATTCCACGCAATTGGGATCGATGACATGCATCAACCAAGTCAGTGAGCCTGACCCCCCGATCCTGTTAGTTGCCTTTTACGACAAGCATAGTCACCTTTTACGGCAAGCATGGGTTGCTGAAGACCTATTCTACCCTGGAATCTTCACGGGTATAATGTTTATGAACTGATAATGTGTTAAATTTCAATTATCCCTTCTTATGACGTTACCGTCTCAGTTTAATCTTTATGAACTGAGACGGTAACGTCATGAGAATGGATAATTGAAACTTAACACATTATCAAAGAATTCACTCATAACAATGAATCACATAGGCTGGTGATGATGAAGTCACTTTGTGGAGACATCAATGATAGACAGACATTCTATATAATAGCAACCAGTATTGTTATATTACATGGCTATGACACTCATGTTTTCAGTATAGATAAGACTTACTGTATGTCTGCACCAGGAGAGATATGATGTCTTCATGACCATGGATGGCTGCCATGTGGAGAGGCGTGTAACCCTGGGGAGGACAAAACACTGCATAAAGTACTCAGGACATTATGAGGAGAGGTGGGATGGGGTGTAGTGAGTGAGTGAGTATGATTTTACGCCGCTTTTAGCAATATTCCAGCAATATCACGGCAGGGGACCCCAGAAATGGGCTTCACACATTGTACCCATGTCGGGAATCGAACCCAGGTCTTTGGCGTGACGAGCGAACTCTTTAACCACTAGGCTACCCGACCACCCTCAGGACATTAGGAGGAGAGGTGGGATGGGGTGTAACGTTGCGTCCAAGATTATTGCACTTATACAGCGACAGGTGTGTGTGAGCAGCTGCTTGTACTAGTCCAGACTAATACTGGTTTTATAGGGCTAGCCCACTGAGATACCATGCTGCAGTTGAACATGAATTTTGTTGTGAACATGAGCACACTATACCATCTAATACCGACTCGGAGGCGACCAGTCCTTGTTTTATCCCCCTAATGCTGAGCACCAGGCTGAACAACAAGTACCATCTTTTTCGTCTTTCGGTATGACATGGCCATGGACCGAACAACCGACCTTCCGCTCTCCAGGCAGACGCTCCGACCACAGAGGCGATCAGACAACAGGAACCAGATAAGAAAAACCCCACCATGTTTCTTTCTTTGACGTTACAACAAACTACATAACATATCTAGATTCATATGTGCGTTTAACATAGTTGATGTGTCAGAGTGCTGTATTGAATGTTGTCTTCTCCTGTAGCTGGAGAAACAACGGTTGTATAATAGCTCCTTTAAATAACCAGTGGTTGATAGCAGGAGCAATAATCAATGTAATCAGGATATGAACAAACAGAAGTTGGGCAGGTCTCATATTGTAACCACTTGACACTCGTTACAAGTTAATACAAGAATGAGGTACTTGTTCTGCCGATGGGGCTTTCATGTCAAACACATATGTAAGCCATGACCTCACTATCATAAGTACCTGGTAGATATTTCTATCATAGACTAAGCATACTAAGAGGACCAATACCACATACTGAACATGCACGAACTATATCTCAGACAATATGATAAAAAAAACTTGTAAACTGTCAATATGATTTTCTCAGCAAATTATGCTGCTATATCATATATGACCAGACCTTAGATATATTGTATTACATGTCTGTACTTACCCCCTAGATGGTCCAGTATGGAAAAGAGAGAAATGACATACATGAACAGGACATCTTATACACAATGAAATCGTCAACACACAACAGCCATCAACTACCATGACCACCCCAATGTATGTATCAGTATCAGTCAACACAACAGCCGACAACTACCATGACTACCTCAATGTATTTATCAGTATCAGTCAAGCACAGAACAAAGAGTTTTAAGTTACTGTCTACAATTGTTTGAATGGCATTCTACTAGTTGGTCAGTAAGTCAGAAAACATACTACCTTATGGACAACAACTTCTAGTGGTGTAACGATACATCGAACTATCGATTGATTGCGATTGCTTGTCTCACGATAGTACACTATCGATTGCAACTTGAAACAATCGATACTATTAGCGATAGTTTGTCTAACTATCGATAGTTTCGATAGTTAATTTGTTTGGTACATATACTTTCTTAAAAAGCATAGAAACAACTCCTCAGAAAGTTATATCTAGTTTGATGGTGTCAGTCAAAATGCTGAAATATATGCTGCTAAAGCCTGCTATAATTGCAAGTGAAAACTATCGCAATAGTATCGCAATAGTAGGGCCACTATCGCAATAGTATCGCAATAGTTGTTTTAACTATCGCAATAGTATCGCAATAGTCAAAAATGCCTCAATAGTCACCCCTAACAACTTCTGGATAGAGAGATGTTTCGATGTAGATTCTTACACCGTTATCAAGCTGGAGTGACAAGAGCCAAGTGATGAGAGGTATCATATGCATGATATGTTGTGATAACCAGCGGATTATCACTGACAAGAAGTTATTATCCATAAAGTTGTATGTTTTCTTACTTACTGTCTACAATGTTTACATATCATGTTTACAGTTGTTTAAGTAAGAACACAGAAGGAAGTGAATCAACAGTCCTTGTTAAACCAAATGGCAGTCAAACGTCCTACTTACGTGCTGTAGATTCAAACAGAGGCAGGTAGCAATATCCAGAAAAAAAAGAAATTCTTCAAATTAGTTCCACATAGTGATTTCCCCATGTACAACTTGGACAACCCCATCATGAAGCCAGTTAAGTTTGAGCTACTTGTACCATGCATAACACATATTAATACTTTATTCACAGTTTCTGGTATCATTTAGGGGTGTCATTGATTAAAATTTTAGCATTGAAAAATCAACTAAAAATATCTTCATATATCAATATATAAATAATAATAAAATGTATTATACTGTGTGTATGCATAGACAAACGTTACCTAAGTAGACCTTAAGTAATCCATTTACTGCTAAACATGAACTAGGTTAAGAAGACAATTTCTATGGATGAACAACCGCTTTATTACAATAAGTGCGACGTTTCAGTGTAGATCCCAACACCTTTATCAAGCAAGTGACTTGATAAAGGTGTTAGGATCTACACCGAAACGTCTCACTTATTGTAATAAAGAAGTTGTTCATCCATAGAAATTGTCTTCTTCATCACACCAACTTCTAAATGCCTATGAAACAAGTTATGAACTAGGTCGATCCATGAAATGATTTCTGACTTCTCATTCTTTGTCCATCTATACCATGGTTATCTTAATTATCAATTTATCAATTAAGTATGTACATACACAACAGAAATTGGGGAACATCAATATCGCGATATACGACAGCCCTAGTTTAATGTCCTGGGCCTGGGATTCAAAGCAATCTTAGTGCTAATAGGATCCTCAGTCAGTTACAACAGTCATCGCGCGGTGTGTGGCACGAGACCCTGGTTCCAAACGAGGAACTGACCAAAGGTAACCATGGTAACCACATGGCCTGGTTTCAATCCTGGCATCCTCAAGGAGCTGTTGGTGTACTAAGATCATGCCAGAGAGCCCTGTGTAGCCTGCCTGACCAATGACACTGGCCTGTTGGGCAACATATGTCTTCCTCTCACTCATGATACATGTCACATGAAAAACTTATTTATCAACCATAATTCACAATCTTAAGTACAGTTGTAGAAAATTACATATATCAGAAAATACTACAAATATAAATAAACAAAATTTCAAACTGTTAAAGTATGGATAAGAGTGTGAGACACTTAACCAAGATCAGCCAATTTTGGCAGTGACATTCACCAGAACAGAGCAGAACAGCACCTTATTTCTCTCAGGCAGAGTACATCGGCATATGAGGTACAAACAGTATTTTACATTTCAGTCAAAGAGGTTAACCAGGTGAAATGGTGAAATTGGGTTTAACGTCGTGTCCAAGATTATTGCACTTATATAGCAACGTGCATGTACATGTATGTGTTTGTGTGGCTGCTTGTACTAGTCCGGACTGATGCTGATTTATAGTGCTAGCTTACTGAGATACCATGCCGCAGTTTAACATGAATACCCCACTCAGACACAGTATACTGACTCCGAACCGACCAGTCCTTGTTTTAGCCCCTTAATGCAGAGCGCCAGACAGGGTAACAACAAGTACCATCTATTAACGTCTTTTGGTATGACGCGGCCGGGGATCGAACCCCGGACCTTCCGCTCTAGACCATGGAGGCCGTCAGGTTAACCAGGAGTTTTTACAATTTTCATTATAATGTTTACACATTTTCATAGTTTCTTTTTGACAGAGATCTTATGACAGTTAAATAATTGCTGGAGTTGTAACATATTTGGTCTTTTCAAATAGTGTTATGGGATGTATGTGTCCCTTTGTTCATTGACATATTTACATTTGAACATGTTGAAGATGTAGTGGAATTCAACTCCAATGTCAAAACTATCAGTAATTTTCAAATATATAAGGTATTACTCTGTAGCTTTTTCACTTAAGTTTTCAGGCACACGGAAACAAGGGTCCAACCAACCAGCATCAAGGGTACATGTTAGTCCTCTCACATATTGGAAAGAACAAAGTGAGAGGAGATCTCTTACCGTCCTGGAGTTGACGCTAACGCCAGGCTTTGATGCAACTAGCTTGACGACCTCTGCCTTGCCGTGTTTACATGCCCAGTGCAGCGCCGTCTGGAGGCAGAGAAGATGAGTTCAGAGACAGTGTGTCGGGATGTAAATTTGACCATCACCCTGACAACAAGATACTGGATGCATGTCATCTCTAGTATCTGTTGGTTGTTTAATACAGCAATAATCCAACTGTATGACAGCTTCCTGTAAATAGTCCAGTCTGGACCAGACAATCCAGTGATCGATTTTATAAGCAGCCACACACATTTTCAGGGTACGATGACACACAATCAACCAAGTCAATGAGTCTGACAACCTGATCCATCAAGTCACCTCTTACGAGCAAGTATGATTTTATGCTTTATTTTAGAAATATTCCAGCAACATCACGGCCATGGACACCAGAAATGGGCTTCACACACCATATCCATGTAAGGAATAGAACCCGGGCCTTAGGGGTGACAAGCAAACACTTTAATCACTAGGCTATCCCACTGTCCCTCACCTGTTACGGCAAGCATAGGTTACTGAGGGCCTTTTCTAACCCGGAATCCAAACGAGGAAAATCTATATAAACCTATATGTCTATTCTCTTTTAAAATGGTCATGTGAAGTCTTTTATGTTTGTTTGCCACACTCAGCATTATTCCAGCCACATGAGGTCAGTCTGTAAATGATCAAGTCTGGACCAGAAAAACCAGTGGTTGATATCATGAGCTTCGATCTTAGCAATTTGGAAATGATGACATGCATCAACTAAGCCAGCGACCGATTCCATTAGTCACCTCTTATGACAAGCATCTTCGCCTCTTACGACAAGCATGGGTTGCTGAAGAGTTTTTCTAGCCCAGATCTTCACTGGTCGTGAAGTCTTGAAAAAGTGTATAGAATGTTAATAACTTGAAAGGTTTTGTAGACTTTGACACAACTATATATTTCATTGCCTTGACTATTATCCAGCAACTTGATACTTACATACTGAGGAATCCAGGAGAGGCAGCAGCAGTTGAAATGAACAGAATAACACATTAGACTTCTCCATGTTATACATACATTTCTAAAAACACTCCTTCCTTGTTCAGCATACAGTATTTTCATTAAACATATGATGCTTATTTACTCACAGAATAATATCAAATGTTTTATCACATATGGTTGAACCTGTTAAAACGTTAAAACAATCATCTTTAATTAGTTCTCTTTAACCTTCTCTATGAGTTGAATTATTGAATACTTACACCCTGGAGTTGTTGAGTGGATATGTGGAAGAAATAAAACACTGATTAGAATGTATCAACATTCCCATTACATACGTCACATCCGTGAGAGAGGCAATAGAGAACACCGTGAACAAACATTATTATCAATTATCATAACCACATATAATCTGGAATTACGTAAAGAGAAATCATAACCAATAATTTATAGGGATACAAATTGAAAAACATCTATTAGACCGAATAGTGATGACATATAGGACACGCCCTACAAAATGTTTGAAATTCTCCTGAGGATATATTTTACATGAACAAAACTGGTGATGTAGCAGCTGGGTGATGTAGCAAACTGGTGATGTAGCTAACTGGTGATGTAGCTAACTGGTGATGTAGCTAACTGGTGATGTAGCTAACTGGTGATGTAGCAAACTGGTGATGTAGCAAACTGGTGATGTAACTAACTGGTGATGTAACTAACTGGTGATGTAGCTAACTGGTAATGTAGCAGATGGGTGATGTAGCTAACTGGTGATGTAGCAGCTGGGTGATGTAGCAAACTGGTGATGTAGCAAACTGGTGATGTAGCAAACTGGTGATGTAGCAAACTGATGATGTAGCAGCTGGGTGATGTAGCAAACTGGTGATGTAGCAAACTGGTGATGTAGCAAACTGGTGATGTAGCAGCTGGGTGATGTAGCAAACTGGTGATGTAGCAGATGGGTGATGTAGCAGCTGGGTGATGTAGCAAACTGGTGATGTAGCAAACTGGTGATGTAGCAAACTGGTGATGTAGCAAACTGATGATGTAGCAAACTGGTGATGTAGCAGCTGGGTGATGTAGCAAACTGGTGATGTAGCAAACTGGTGATGTAGCTAACTGGTGATGTAGCAAACTGGTGATGTAGCCATCAGGTGATGTAGCTAGCTGGTGATGGAGCTAACTGGTGATGTAGCAAACTGGTGATGTAGCAGATGGGTGATGTAGCTAACTGGTGATGTAGCTAACTGGTGATGTAGCAGATGGGTGATGTAGCAAACTGGTGATGTAGCAGATGGGTGATGTAGCAAACTGGTGATGTAGCTAACTGGTGATGTAGCTAACTGGTGATGTAGCAAACTGGTGATGTAGCTAACTGGTGATGTAGCTAACTGGTGATGTAGCAGCTGGGTGATGTAGCAAACTGGTGATGTAGCAGATGGGTGATGTAGCTAACTGGTGATGTAGCTAACTGGTGATGTAGCTAACTGGTGATGTAGCAGATGGGTGATGTAGCAAACTGGTGATGTAGCAAACTGGTGATGTAGCAGCTGGGTGATGTAGCAGCTGGGTGATGTAGCAAACTGGTGATGTAGCAAACTGGTGATGTAGCTAACTGGTGATGTAGCTAACTGGTGATGTAGCAGCTGGGTGATGTAGCAAACTGGTGATGTAGCAGATGGGTGATGTAGCTAACTGGTGATGTAGCTAACTGGTGATGTAGCTAACTGGTGATGTAGCAGATGGGTGATGTAGCAAACTGGTGATGTAGCAGATGGGTGATGTAGCAAACTGGTGATGTAGCTAACTGGTGATGTAGCAAACTGGTGATGTAGCTAACTGGTGATGTAGCTAACTGGTGATGTAGCAGCTGGGTGATGTAGCAAGCTGGTGATGTAGCAGATGGGTGATGTAGCTAACTGGTGATGTAGCTAACTGGTGATGTAGCAAACTGGTGATGTAGCAGCTGGGTGATGTAGCAAACTGGTGATGTAGCTAACTGGTGATGTAGCTAACTGGTGATGTAGCAGCTGGGTGATGTAGCTAACTGGTGATGTAGCTAACTGGTGATGTAGCTAACTGGTGATGCAGCAAACTGGTGATGTAGCTAACTGGTGATGTAGCAAACTGGTGATGTAGCAGCTGGGTGATGTAGCTAACTGGTGATGTAGCTAACTGGTGATGTAGCTAACTGGTGATGTAGCAAACTTGTGATGTAGCAGCTGGGTGATGTAGCTAACTGGTGATGTAGCTAACTGGTGATGTAGCTAACTGGTGATGCAGCAAACTGGTGATGTAGCTAACTGGTGATGTAGCAGCTGGGTGATGTAGCAAACTGGTGATATAGCTAACTGGTGATGTAGCTAACTGGTGATGTAGCTAACTGGTGATGTAGCAGATGGGTGATGTAGCAAACTGGTGATGTAGCAGATGGGTGATGTAGCAAACTGGTGATGTAGCTAACTGGTGATGTAGCAAACTGGTGATGTAGCTAACTGGTGATGTAGCTAACTGGTGATGTAGCAGCTGGGTGATGTAGCAAACTGGTGATGTAGCTAACTGGTGATGTAGCTAACTGGTGATGTAGCTAACTGGCGATGTAGCTAACTGGTGATGTAGCTAACTGGTGATGTAGCAGCTGGGTGATGTAGCAAACTGGTGATGTAGCAGCTGGGTGATGTTGCCAACTGGTGATGTAGCAGCTGGGTGATGTAGCAAACTGGTGATGCAGCTAACTGGTGATGTAACTAACTGCTGATGTAGCTAAGTGGTGATGTAGCTAACTTGTGATGTAGCAAACTGGTGATGTAGCAGCTGGGTCATGTTGCCAACTGGTGATGTAGCAGCTGGGTGATGTAGCCGCTGGGTGATGATGTAGCTAACTGGTAATGTAGCTATCGGGTGATGTAGCTAACTGGTGATGTAGCAAACTGGTGATGTAGCAAACTGGTGATGTATCTATATGGTGATGTATCTATATGGTGATGTAGCAGCTGGGTGATGTAGCAAACTGGTGATGTAGCAGCTGGGTGATGTTGCCAACTGGTGATGTAGCAGCTGGGTGATGTAGCCGCTGGGTGATGATGTAGCTAACTGGTAATGTAGCTATCGGGTGATGTAGCTAACTGGTGATGTAGCAAACTGGTGATGTAGCAAACTGGTGATGTATCTATATGGTGATGTAGCAGCTGGGTGATGTAGCTAACTGGTGATGCAGCAAACTGGTGATGTAGCAAACTGATGATGTAGCAGCTGGGTGATGTAGCTAACTGGTGATGTAGCAGCTGGGTGATGTAGCAAACTGGTGATGTAGCTAACTGGTGATGTAGCTAACTGGTGATGTAGCAGCTGGGTGATGTAGCAAACTGGTGATGTAGCTAACTGGTGATGTAGCAGATGGGTGATGTAGCTAACTGGTGATGTAGCAGCTGGGTGATGTAGTAGCTGGGTGATGTTGCCAACTGGTGATGTAGCAGCTGGGTGATGTAGTAGCTGGGTGATGTAGCAAACTGGTGATGTAGCAGCTGGGTGATGTAGTAGCTGGGTGATGTAGTAGCTGGGTGATGTTGCCAACTGGTGATGTAGCAGCTGGGTGATGTAGTAGCTGGGTGATGTTGCCAACTGGTGATGTAGCAGCTGGGTGATGTAGTAGCTGGGTGATGTAGTAGCTGGGTGATGTTGCCAACTGGTGATGTAGCAGCTGGGTGATGTAGTAGCTGGGTGATGTTGCCAACTGGTGATGTAGCAGCTGGGTGATGTAGTAGCTGGGTGATGTAGTAGCTGGGTGATGTTGCCAACTGGTGATGTAGCAGCTGGGTGATGTAGTAGCTGGGTGATGTTGCCAACTGGTGATGTAGCAGCTGGGTGATGTAGTAGCTGGGTGATGTAGCAAACTGGTGATGTAGCAGCTGGGTGATGTAGTAGCTGGGTGATGTAGCAAACTGGTGATGTTGCCAACTGGTGATGTAGCAAACTGGTGATGTAGTAGCTGGGTGATGTAGCAAACTGGTGATGTAGCAAACTGGTGATGTAGCTAACTGGTGATGTAGCTAACTGGTGATGTAGCTAACTGGTGATGTAGCTAACTGGTGATGCAGCTAACTGGTGATGTAGCAGCTGGGTGATGTAGCAGCTGGGTGAAGTAGCAAACTGGTGATGTAGCAGGCTGGTGCTCTGTCTCTTATTGATGATGATAACTACATTACAAATGATAATCTGGCCACAGTTTGGATGATGACAGAGATGTGGGTCTGTACTCACATTCGTGAAATTCTGAAACATAAATGTGGAAACGACTTTGTAAATGTGTAATACTTATAAAATAGATGAAATACAAAACAGTTATGATAACATGATCTAGATGGTACCAGGGAACTCGTGAAAGTAATTCTAGCTGGTATCTGGGAAACTGATTTAAACATTATATCTCTCTAAAACAAGAATTTGTAATTCATAATTATTTAAAACATAGAAAATGAAAAAAAATACTCCAACACCGACACACACTTACAGCTACATATGTATCTTTCTGAGGCAAGGGAGATAACTGACCATAAAAGTCCTGTTTCCACCCATGCCAAACTAGGCTGGAATTGAGTTTGGAACGGAGTTTGGGCTGGACTAACAAGTCTATGCATAGTCAAACAAAATCGACATCCGGTTCATAAACTGCCATGCAGGTTTCGGTTGATTGCAAGATTTGCTAAGCATGTGTACCGACAACTTAACATCAACAGATATTTTCCAATCTTTTCATGTTTTTTTATTTGATTTGATTGGATGCACTTTGCGAAAAAGACCCGTTTTATCACAAAACAGATTTTGATTATCGATCAGATTGTCTTGACTCGGCGCCGCCATTTTGTTTGATGCAAATGCAAGTGATATGAGAGGTGGAATCTGATTGGTCAATAGGAGGGACATAGAAGGGACATGACTCGTAACAGTTGCTGGTGGCGCTACGATTGAGCCCAGCCTAGTTCGGCAAGGGTGGAAACTCGACTTTTACAGTCAGTTAACTCCCTTGCCCCGGGAAGATGCTACACATGAAACTTAATTTGTTTGGAAGGTAAAACACTGACATTCATCTGTAACAGTGGAAGCTGTGCTCCACACGTACCTTAAGTTTGGCCAGCTGTGGGTTCTTGCTGAGCAGCCTGTTCATGTCATGGTATTCCGAGTGGCAGCACGTCAACATCCACTCCCTCTCCTCAGGGTCCAGCTGAAACAGGCAATACACAAATACAGAGTGGGGAGTAGCGTTTATACTGTCCTCAGGGTCGAGCTGAAACAGGCAATACACAAATACAGAGTGGGGAGTAGAGTTTATACTGTCCTCAGGGTCCAGATGAAACAGGCAATGCACAAATACAGAGTGGGGAGTAGAGTTTATACTGTCCTCAGGGTCCAGCTGAAACAGGCAATGCACAAATACAGAGTGGGGAGTAGAGTTTATACTGTCCTCAGGGTCCAGCTGAAACAGGCAATACACAAATACAGAGGGAGAGTGTAGAGTTCATACTGTCCTCAGGGTCCAGCTGAAACAGGCAATACACAAATACAGAGTGGGGAGTACAGTTTATACTGTCTTCAGGGTCCAGCTGAAACAGGCAACACACAAATACAGAGTGGGGAGTAGAGTTTATACTGTCCTCAGGTTCCAGCTGAAACAGGCAATACACAAATACAGAGTGGGGAGTAGAGTTTAAACTGCTTCTCCACCACTACAAGCTGTCAACATGGTGTGTGTCGTATTACTCACCGTGACAAATGATGTGCCTGACTGGGAGTCATCATCATCTCCTCCAGAACCCCGGCTTCCCTGAAGGTACAAGCACAGACAGTTAGTTTCATCATTGTTTGTTTGTTTGTTGTTTAAAGATGCACTCAGAGGCCTGTAAATAACTGAGTCTGGACCAGACAATCCACTGATGGACATAGTATGTGAACAACAATCCATGCCACTGGGGTACCAGGACACACAATCAACCAAGTCACTAAGCCTGACCACCCGATTCATTCAGTTACCTCCTTTGACCAGCATACCAATTCTAACCCAGAATCCCCACCGGTAGGACAGGATAGGTTACGAGGGTACCAATTCTAACCCGGAATCCCCACGGGTAGGACAGGATAGGTTACGAGGGTACCAATTCTAACCCGGAATCCCAACGGGTAGGACAGGATAGGTTACGAGGGTACCAATTCTAACCCAGAATCCCCACGGGTAGGACAGGATAGGCTACGAGGGTACCAATTCTAACCCGGAAAGCCCAACGGGTAGGACAGGATAGGTTACGAGGGTACCAATTCTAACCCGGAATCCCCACGGGTAGGACAGGAAAGGTTGCGGGGGTACCAATTCTAACCAGGAATCCCCAAGGATAGGACAGGATAGGTTACGAGGGTACCAATTCTAACCCGGAATCTCCACAGGTAGGACTGGATAGGTTACGAGGGTACCAATTCTTACCCGGAATCCCCAAGGGTAGGACAGGATAGGTTGCGGGGTACCAATTCTAACCCGGAATCCCCAAGGGTAGGACAGGATAGGTTACGAGGGAACCAATTCTAACCCGGAATCCCCAAGGGTAGGACAGGATAGGTTACAAGGGTACCAATTCTAACCCCGGAATCTCCACAGGTAGGACAGGATAGGTTACGAGGGTACCAATTCTAACCCAGAATCTCCACAGGTAGGACAGGATAGGTTTCGGGGTACCAATTCTAACCCGGAATCTCCACAGGTAGGACAGGATAGGTTTCGGGGTACCAATTCTAACCCGGAATCCCCACGGGTAGGACTGGATAGGTTTCGGGGTACCAATTCTAACCCGGAATCCCCACGGGTAGGACAGGATAGGTTGCGGGGGTACCAATTCTAACCCGGAATCCCCACGGTAAAGGGAAAGGTTGCGGGGGTACCAATTCTAACACGGAATCCCCAAGTTAGGACAGGATAGGTTGCGGAGGTACCAATTAACCAATGATTAACAACAGACTTTCGTCATCTGAAACTACTACAAAGACATTTCCTCAGCATAAGGTGATTACAGGTGGACATTGCCTGAACATGAAAATCCTAGACAAGCTGACAAAGTGTACTCAATCTCATTATAATCAGATCTTAGTTCTTGCTACCACTCAACAAAGATCTGAAGACATCCCATTAGGGGTCACGTCAGAACAACCTTTCATCCGACCAATCAGAGCTTCGCTTACCAGATCATGAAAGTGACAGTCGGAATGTGATTGCTGATCATGCAACCTCGAAAACTTTAACATGGGGTATTCCGAACGATAGTTACGGGCATAACGACTGAATCCATACAATCTGGACCATCTATTTATCCATTCCAGAATGTTCTTTTGTTCAGGTTTCAAATTTGTAATCGAGAATTTGTCAAAATATGTGTCGAAGCGTAGTCGCAAATTTGAAATAAGCGTCGTAAAGCACAAGAAAGCTGCCTTCTGATTGGCTAATGTCGACTTCTTGTTAGTCATTCCATTGGTCAGTAAGGTCGGTCTGACGTGACCTATAATGGGGTGTCCTCAGATCTTTGTTTAGCGTTTGCGAGAACTAAGATCTGATTTTAATGAGATTGAACTGTACTTGCATGTCCAACTCTTATTAAAGAACCCTTGCCTTCTAAGCACATGGCCTTACATATTTTGGTTCCTTCTTCTTGGAAGGCTGGTTAACAAGGAGGTCACTCTCGGACTGCATGCGGTTCAGATGCTTGGCCCGCTCCTTGACGCTCAGCACGGACATGTTCTGGTCTTCCTCAGTGGACGTCTGAGAAGACTTGCCGGAACCTTGAGATTCCTGAAAACATCAAGCAAAAGTCTCACTGTTTTTCCCTTTTTCTGAACAGACAAAAGCATCTCTTAACAGTAATAACACATGCCAATAAATGCAGTACCAGGATGTGGCATGGAACAAAACCTTGTCCATCACAGACACAGTTGGCCAGCCTACTTCAATGTTTTTGTGGAGGTAGATAGAAGTTGTTAATATGTTGTAACTGTCAGTTGCAACAAATGATTGAACTACTGGTTAAAAAATATCAAGTGCTGTCTTGGTCCTGTTTGAACAGCAATGAACAGCAGCCAGCTTAGCTATCCAGAATGTTTGGTCCTATAATTTAGAGTTATCTGCCCCTTGTATACATAAACATGGCAGGCTTGAAGGTTTAAGATGTTTCGGGATGAGACAGTTTCTAGAACGCTGGCTGTACCTAAGACAATAAGACAGCATCTCTATGCCTTTTTTTGACTTGTTGCTAATCTACTTGCCAAGTGCAGTTTGGCTACCTATTTGTACACACCAAATTCCTGCCATCTTCCAACACTCATCTGGAATCAAGCATGGACACGGGCCTCTTTCAAGACATTCAACAGTGACAGAATTCTGAACATTCATTCTAATGCGTGTTACTTATGGCTGCATTGTATTGCATGTGTTGATTGTAAACCTAACATAATTTATTGATTATTCATTGATCCTGTGTGGTCATTTACAGATTTCACAATTTAGTTCTTTGGGGACAGACTTCTGGGTTCACCTTTGCATTTCAATTTGGAAATCACCTTGTAGCACCACCAAAATTTATCACAAATCATAGAAGCATATTTACATCATATATCTAACAAACTAACTTGAGTAATCCCTTACTGCTTATCTGCTAATAACTTGTTCTCAACTAACAGTCAGTGGTAGTCCAAAGCCTAGGCAGAGTACAGTCTGTGTCATACCCTTCAGTGTCTGTTACCCCAACAATGTTGTCTCCTGGCGTCATTTTCAGAAGATTTTTGTATTTATCAAGTTCTCCTGGTTAATCATATGTTAATACAAGTATATTGACTTTCTTAGCTAAGCATACTGTGGCAATCAAACTTTCACTTTGACTCCTGCTTCAGACTAGTGGATAAAATCTCAGACAAATTTTGCTTAGTCTAATACATGTAAAAAGCTCAGATAATAGCCCACATAAAAAGTAAAATTGATTTTGAGAAACAAAGGTTTTGGGATAGTTGACTCACTAGTTCTTGGCACAGAATGAATTAATCACTCTTGTCGTCATTTTTCACAATGATAGATGCGCTCTAGGTGTTCTACTGACTGTGGAGGCAATGAATGTTCTACTGACTGTTGGAGGCAATGAATGTTATACTGACCATGGAAGCAATGAATGTTGTACTGACCGTGGAAGCAATGAATGTTATACTGACCGTGGAAGCAATGAATGTTCTTCTGACCATGGAGGCAATGAATGTTCTACTGACCGTGGAAGCAGTGGATGTTCTACTGACTGATGGAGGCAATGAGTGTTCTACTGACTGTTGGAGGCAATGAAAAGTTCTACTGATCGTGGAGGCAATGAATGTTCTACTGACCGTGGAGGCAATGAATGTTCTACTGACCGTGGAGGCAATGAATGTTCTACTGACCGTGGAGGCAATGAATGTTCTACTGACTGTTGGAGGCAATGAATGTTCTACTGACGGTGGAAGCAATGAATGTTCTACTGACCGTGGAAGCAATGGATGTTGTAGACATGGCCAGACTGCTGATGCTGATGCTGTCTGCAGAATGGACGGAGCCCTTCATCTGGGAATCCAGGCTCCCTTCACTCCGCCCCTTAGATATGGAGCCCCCATCAACATCATCCTGGCCTGGGGGGTAGGGCGGGGGCTTGCTAGGGGGTTCCGACTGTGCCCGCTGGAGATCACCCACAGACTTTACTGCAGCTACTGGTCCTGCTTCGGGACGGAACTTCTTCTTCAGGACAAGAACCTTCTCCCCCTGGATCAACACCAGTAGACACATGGTAGAGCTGGTCACACATGCTACATGTTTTTTTCTGTTTTGAGTTCCTCCTCCAAGCTTCAGAGGAAGGGGTCAGGAGGGCAAAAGATTCTTTTTAATTTTTTAAAAACATGCACTGGCCTTGTTAAATCGATAAGTTCTGTTCTGGTTCACAATTTGAAGTCATGATTCCATGAGTTCAAAACAGGTAATGAACTTTAACAAAATTCAAAAGCAAATGAGCTCATAAGGTCCTATCATTGTTATTGTGCTATACTCAAAGTGCAGTCTTGTTACATGGTGCTGGGAAGCTATTAAGATGGAAGAGATTGAGGGTTTAAATAACGAAAACATTAAAGGAAAAAGGACAATTATCTGTTGAGTTATTTCTCTTCTTCGTCAAATATCCTTTCAATAAAGTCCAGCACAAATGTCTTTATGGAACAGGAATTTCCAGGGAGGGATGATATTCCTACTGGGTGGATATAGATACGTGTGATTACATGTTTGTGCAGGACAGTAATACATAACACAGGACCAACAGAAGATGAGAAACCAGAGGTGGATCCAGCATTTTAAACAACAGCCTCCTGGCATGCAAATTAGGAACAAATCATTATTATTTCTAAAAATGGGACTTCCTAAAGTTCTTATTTTCCTAAATCCAGAGGGGTTTTTAACATTGTTTTTGGACATTGCATTTAATGCAATAATATAAAACCTAAGCATTAAATTAGTTACTGGTAAAATATATTAACATGAATTGGGCAAGTTTTAATCAAGTTAATGACATTTGCTACAAATTCGGGACTGAATATCAGCCTCTGGGCCGGTTTAGATAAATCCTTGGAACACAGCCTGCTGTTTCCAGCTGCTAGCCTTGATTCAGGACAACTAAACTTCTGTCTTGTCCTAATATCAATCAAGCTTATTATTACACAACTTAATGTTTGTTGTCAGAGGAATTCCTGTATATCAGATATTCCATGTACACATCATGAACATTATTATATTTGGTCAGAGAAGTAAATAAACATCTGGCAAATCCGCAGTAATCAGATAAACAATGATAAAACACATGGCAGTGTTCAGAATTAAGCGTGAAAGTTAAATGTGTTGAACGTTGGAGATTACAGATGTATAACACCTAACTTCAAACACTGCATAACACCATGAAAGCCATAGCAAAATAAAGAGTAAATATTTTCTCATGAAAAAGAAACTCAGGACATATCTTACATCTTCAACTTTTATTGTTGCCAGCTCATTGACATAGTCCTTAAACTTCTCCCTGTTGTGAGCTGAAAAAAACAAAACAAATAAACACTCATCACCATGTACATACAGTAAATATGATAAATAAATGACATCCTTTTCTTTGCATGAAATATCTAGCTAAAGTACTAGTTTATCTGTTTGCTAATTTATACATGAAATAGAAATATATCATAGGAGTCAACATTTTGCAAAACAAAGACGGACATTGAACAAAAATTGTCAGCATTGAGATGATTGATATTCAAATATGTTCTGCATAAATTCTCAGGACTAAAATGTAACCATGCTTACAAAGAATTGAACAATATATAATGACACATGATGTCATAAGGAGAAACATACATGTCCAGGTCCCGTCTGGCAGTTTACAGAGGCAAATATGTATTTTGAGAGTATTTAGGAGCATGATCAAACACCACAATACAGCAAAAAAGGAAACATGTCTGTTTTGACCCACCAGTAGCTAAATTAAATACCAAAATGCATTCATTTTGTACGAAAATGGCCGAGTAATCGCCATATATAGGTGGCCATATTGAAAATTGGATTCAAACCTCTTGAACACAATCAGGTATAAGGTGAGGTGAGGTGAAATGGGGTTTAACGTCGCGTCCAAGATTATTGCACTTATATAGCGATGTGCATGCACGTGTGTGTGTGGCTGCATGTACTAGACCGGATTTGCCGATTTATAGTGCTAGCCCACTGAGATACCATGCAGCAGTTTAATACTGACTCCGAGCTGACCAGTCCTTGATTTAGCCCCTTAATGCTGAGCTCCAGACAGGGTAACAACAAGTCCAATCCTTTAACGTCGTTTGGTATGATGCAACCGGGGATTGAACCCCGGACCTTCCGCTAGACCACGGAGGCAGTCAATCAGGAATGATCACTGATGGGAAGAAGTGTGTGAAGTTTTAACTTCGTTGCTTCAGTAGTATTCAAGGAGTAGATGTTTACCACAAATGACGGGACAAATAGACTGTGCTAATGAGTCATTCTAATTTCTCTACAATGCAGTTTACCAGGTGCAGCTTACATAGCGCTAACATTTGGCTCAACGTTCACAGACTTTGAGTGCCTCTTCGATCCTTTGGGTAAGTTGTGCTTCTAGGGTTAGGGTATTTTACCCGAAACTCTTTCCTTAGCCCTTTCCAATCAAGCATCCTTTTACAATCCTAAGGGTTTGCTACCACTTGCCAATCAACTACCCCCTTGTCCTTAGGGTTAGGCATTCCTTATAATCCTTAGCGTTTGTTGTGGGGTAGGCTAAGGGTTAGTGATCACTTTTAATGAAGAAATCCAAAGTAGTTAGAGGAAAATCAGTATCGTATCCTTAGAAATTTCATGGAGAAAATAATTGGGTGGTGATTACTTGCAGTGATAGAAACTAACGGTTTTAGTGCACTGACATACAAATTTCTACTTGTCCTAATGATACCGTACTATTGGGCAGTTTGGCAAGGACTATAGAATTTGTGGCAATTGGTAAACAACCACTTATCATTTGTGATAGTGCCTGTGGTACCATGGTAAAGTGTTGGCTGACTGGATTAACTCATTCGTATAAGCTTGCAACCTGAGTTCGTTCCTCAGTGTGGCACTAATTGAGATCCCAAGCCTAACTCTTAGGATCGTAAAGGAGAGCTTGATAGGAAAGGGCATCCTGGGGCTAAGGATGAGGTTTGGGAAAACCTACCCTAACACAGCGGGTGTTTGTAATTTTGAACCCAAAACGAATTCATACCCCCAAAAATGAGAAATTTCGCACCCTAATGCAATAATTACGCTATATGAAATAACCCTATGCAACAAGCAATAAATTATGTTATATGAAACATAAATCTAGACTTGAACTCAATAACAGAATGACCTGACCTGAATTGAAGAGTTGATCAACATAACTGTATAAATTGTTTGATCAATCTCATTAATCAGATCTTAGTTGTTGCGACCGCTTAACAATGATCTGAGGACATCCCATTACAGGTCACATCAGAACGACGTGTTATGGGTTTTCCAATTCTTAAACATTCTTAGTTATCTTGCTAATCACATATATAAAGATATACTTAGAAATACTAAATAGGGACAAATGTTTTAATTTTTAGGGGCACGAAATTACCGCAACCAAACACAGCTAACCCTATAAAAGATTGAAGAGGCACGCAATATCAGTGAATACGCTTTGTCCGGTATACTGCATTGTTGCCACACCGTGTACCAATAACAATGGGGTTATATGTTGATTGTGGTATTTTTTCGGGGAGTAGTGCACTTTACCGGGCGCACTTTTTCAGATCCAATTAGGGCTGTTGGGGCTCGAACGCGCTTTGCCGGCTCAACGGCTCTACTAATTAATGTGTTAATTAGCCGAATCTCTACCACTGGACCACAGGCGCTATCATATGTAATCAGTGCTCGTTTAACAGGTCATTAGAATCCCCATTGACATGCATGCGTAATTCAGTAAACAATGAATTGCGCATGCGTGTGACGTCACTGCCCGCTCTCCCATTCATCTTTTCTTGAAACCACACCCGCAATTGTTTATGTCAACATGACTGGCCAATGGGATTAACTGGATTAACGCTTGAAAAGGTAAGAATTTATGGCTAACCCTTGCCCAAAGCCAGCTGACCCTAATGACCGAAAAGGGGTTTAGGATCGTAAAGACGTGTAAGTTTCCCTAAGACCGAAAATGGGTGTTGGATCGTAAAGACGTGTAAGTTTCCCTAAGACCAAAAAACGGGTGTTGGATCGTAAAGTTGTGTAAGTTTCCCTTAGACCTAGAACGGGTGTTTGATCGTAAAGATGTGTAAGTTTCCCTAAGACCGAGAATGGGTGTTTGATTGTAAAGATGTGTAAGTTTCCCTAAGACCGAAAACGGGTGTTGGATCGTGAAGCGAGAGTCACCAGAGCGTGAGGCACAGTAACGGTATAACGAGACAGCGGTGGCACTATTGCGCGGTAATTGAGCGGATGGTAGAGCACGGGCTGCGCCCGGTAAACTGCATTGTTGCCTTTTTTCGGTTGATCTTCAAAAATACGTCGATCTGTCATTATTCCTCACCCGATAAACAACGTAAATATGTCAGTGAACTGAAACTAGTGAAAGATATTGGTAAGGCAAGCGATGTCAGCGCAGCGTGATATTTGACAGTTCTAAGCTCGATTAACAACGTGGACCCCAATGTTGCAAGTATGATGAACAATATTTGAAGGATCACGATCTTAAATTGTCAATTTCAGTTTGTGGACGGATGAAGTTTTCACTGCAGGTCAGGATCTATCATGCGCCGACATTTGTATTGGGTGTGTTTTAAAAAAGGAGTTACCTTTGTGCGATTGGTCGTTGAGAAATGTCTTAAAGTGTGTAACCAGCTGATGATTTTTCACTCTACCGCCATTATTAATCATAAAATCCTTCACGGAAGCCAAAGTAAATTCTCTGGCCGCCATTTCCCTTTTTTCTACCGGAAGTTTACAAACCCGGGGAGCAGTCTGTGAGTTTTCATATAAGGGACCGATCATTTATTCATTTGAACCCCCATGTTAATCGGAGCTTACATTTCAAGATATATTCACACCAAAATGTAAAGCTGAGTTTAGATATTTCACTTACAAAAGATGCATAGTTTTAATATATTTCAACAACTGAACATGTATCAGACAGGCTGATCATGTGCAGTGCGAGAGCTGCTAAAAAACGTATTTAGAGGGAGTGGAACACACTCTTTTTCTGTCAGGACACGAGCCAAAATATTGTCAATTTATTTCATTGACACCCATTTGCAATCTAGATAGTTTCCATTAAAAAAAACACACGTATTATCAGGTTTATAAAAGCCATAACCTCTTCGTGAACAAGTATATTTTACAATGTATTATATTCATATGCGTAATGTATATTTAACATAACGTCAGTCTTTGAATAGCAGTGGGGCTTAATTTGGACTAGATGTTCCATCAGCAGACGTGGCAAAAAGCAAAACACTTTTTGTTCCGAAAACGGCATCTGCTTTTAATATAGATCAGAAACGAAAACGGCAACGTATTTTCATAATCACTTTTTATCGTTTACATTTTTATATATAGATCTATATATATTATGGAGGCCTGATAGCGGGCAGAATGATAATAAAACATCAGAAATTAAGTTTTCATAAGTGTTTACACGTCACCACTGCGCATGAATTTTAATGTGATAATTATCCGGTCATTTATAGCCATTTTTGACAGTCGCCGTTCTCGGGTGTATCAATCTGACTCGAACACCCTATCTTCAACTGAGGACCGCGCAGCGTTCATAGCGTGATCTCACTTACCCATGTTAGAGGGAAGAATTCACAGATATGGTATCCACACAACGTCTCGTGCTGAAAAAACACACAACTCCTTCTCGGCGACAACCACGTCTAGACCCCATGGAGTGTAATCTGAATCAGGAAATAGATGCTTCAAGTCAATTATGTTCACCTCGTTTTTTTTGTATATACTTATTAGTCAGTTACACATATATGTATCCACATGTATCAGCAATAGTAAAAGTAGTAGTAGTAGTAGTAGTAATAGTAGTAGTAGTAGTAGTAGTTGTAGTTGTAGTTGTAGTAGTAGTAGTAGTAGTAGTAGTAGTAGTAGTAGTAGTTATTTTTGTTGTTGCTGAAGTAATTTCGCGAGGAGTTGACGAAATCCTAATAATCGGCTATTATTGGATATCCATATAAATCTGATGTTCTGATGTAATATATTAATATAATACCCCTAAAATAAGAAAAATAACCTTAAACAAGTCTTTCTATTTTCAAATGTACTGATAGAGTTGGGTGGGCGATAGTTTGTGGCTCAACATTAAAGAAATACTTTTACTAACCATAGTGACGTGCCAAGCTGGAAGTGTCCTTAACCCAGCGTGTTACTCTACACCAGGAAGGGTTCAACCACTCTCCACTCACATCCTGCTTCATCTGATTCATCCCCACAAGGCTAACCTCCCTGGAGCACCTCAAGCACGGCGTCACTATGCACTGGCGAACTTAACGCCACGAAATAAAACTGTGTTTAGATTTGAAGTCAAAACATTCACTCGACGAAAAAGATCCCGGGCACAGAGAACGTACTTGAGTTATCTAAATCTCCGAAATCCCCGTGAGTTGCTGCCCCAATTAAAATCCGATCTTAGTCTTCGAGTGAGTGAGGATGGTTTTACGCCGCTTTTAGCAATAGTCCAGCAATATCACGGCGGGGGACACCAGAAATGGGCTTCACACATTGTACCCATGTCGGGTATCGAACCCGGGTCTTCGACGTGACGAGCGAATGCTTTAACCACTAGGCTACCCGACCGCCCCTCTTTGTCTTCGATAGCGAGAACTAAGATCTGATTTTAATGTGATTGGTTGCTGCCCTAGCTGGTGCCTATTCACCGTCTACGTGGTCTGTATCTAGACGTTGTAGACGTGTGTCAAACTGAGAGTGGGAGGGCGTGTTGGTGAATCAGCTGATCGATTGATATACATCCGCAGGTTGACTTATCAGGCAAACAGTGGGTTTTGACCGACTTCAACCAACATGATCAAATTTGCTGTGATTGTCACATGGCCCGAGGCAAGTCTCCCTTAATGTTTTGTCTTTTGTTTTAGTTTGTTTAACGCCGCACTCATCAATATTCCACCTATACGACGGCGGTCTGTAAATAATCCAGTCTGGACCAGACGACCCGTGCAGTGATTGACGTCATGAGCATCGGTCGACGCAGTTGGGATCTGGTGACATGCATCTACCAAGTCAGCGAGCTGGGGACCAATATTCTTACCCGGCATCCCCACGGGCCCCTGAATGTAGGTCAAGATGAAGTACAGGGTGAAATATTTGGCATATGAATTAAGTTGTTATTTTTTCTTCTAAAAACATCGAAACATATGGTGGCGGATTAGGGCCATATCGCCCTGAGACACGTGTACGCGACAAAGCAATCGTACGACACAATATGGCGACAAAGCGACAAGGCAATATGGCGATATGGTCACGCGATATGGCGATACAGTGATATCTTCTTTTGTTATATCTGCGCAGTTGTGGTGATACCTTTAGTGAAACAATATACAGTATTTATTTACCGAATATGAACTGGTAAATCATTCCACATTTGCGCAGTATCAGGTAAACAAAGCGACAAAACCCTTTCCATATCCAATGGTCGATTCTCTGCATAAAGCAGAGTCGATTGTACGATTCCGACTATATCATGAACATGTGATTATGAATCACTATCAAATAGTAATGATATCAGGTATTCGCGAAAAGGTGAGCGTATCCTGCCCCACCGGTGGCACCCGTCACAAACACACGCAAAGGCATGTTAACTGTTCACCTGAAAAAAAACAACACGTGAACATATATGGTACAAGTCAAAACAGGGAATTGCATGGGACATCATTTTTGTCACTGATGCGCCAAATATGGAAATGTCCTCCACATGTCAACCATAAAACTTTTTGAAAGCTTTACTGAGGCCTTGGATTTTATGACTTTGATCAACAACTTCTAAAGAATGATCTGTAGTTGTTAACGAGCGTCCACTGAGACATTAGGAAGAACAAGATTACAGACATACTTGTTAACCATTTGGAAACTGTTTCTTATTCAGAGATTGCTTTCCTTTGGATAAGGATGTAAAGTAAATGGGATTTATATGACCATGAAGAATTGTGTAAAACCTGTTTTCTAATTCTGTATTGTATTCAGCAAAATTATGTACAACTTTAAATTTTTAAAAAATGCTTTAATTGTCAAAATTTGTGACAAAGGGCGATGTTAGGTGCACCTATACATGTCAGACATATATGTCATGTACTAAGGGCCAGATAGCCTGGAATTCTGAATAAACTGAATCTGTATCTGAATCTCGGGTTAGTTTCAGAGTACAGAGACTGGATGGTGACTGGTACCACGAGCAGATCTACATATTGCTCTCAGTGAGTCTAAAAGTAGCTTTTCCAATACCCATACTTGTCCTTGAGAACAATTACCCCATACCTGTCTCGATAGTCAATATTGGTAACATAAACGATGTGTATATTCTCTAACGTTCACTTCTTGACAGGCGGTATTTGAAAGTTCTGAAGCAGTTAATCATGGGACTCACTTTATGTACAATATTATCTATATGATTTGACCAGTAGTCTCTTGCTGTGAAATTAGACCTAGGTGTTTGTGCGATGAGACCTCTGCTATTGGAGTACTTTCATTTCAAGAACTTTTACTTGTGTCAATTCTTCTTGACATTATGGTTCTAGGTTTGTCTGGGATAAAGGTTACTACTTGCCATGTATGCGCCTGTATGGAAATTCTTTCTAGGTCAGAATTTAATTTATTTGCTGCTGTTTTTGTATCATCGACAATTATATGAAGTTACGTATCGTCTGCAAAGAGACTTATGTTACAGTCTATCTGTCTTTTCGTTTGTTTGTTTTGTTCTGTCGAACAAGAACAATGATGTATTTACATTGAGTTTATAACGCTTAATAAACCGCAAAACACAATGGCTTTCTTAGCTTGTTGACGGATGTTCCCCAAACTCAGAGCAGGTGTAAAGGGATACCGAGATATTTGTATTCAGATATTACATATTCTGAAACACGTCCGTCATAGTTACATTTTACAGTTGTTTTAAGCTGTCCGTCTCCTCTGAATACCACGATCATTGTCTTTTATCTGTTCATTTTTATGCCACAATTATTTCAAAACGTACTTAAACATCGATTTGTTTGCTGTAATCTATACACGCCATCTGCAGCATTTACCAAGTCATCAGCAAAAAACTAGGTGGTAAAGTTTTCTAGAAGAATTACCAACATATATATACCTCTGCAGTCAGACTGTTTGATCATTTCCAAAAACGTCATTTCAAAAGAAAATAAATAATGTAGGACTTACCGTACAACCCTGTCTTGTTCTAACACTGCAGTCAAAGAAATCACTTAAACCATAACGTGTATTTACAAGAACGTAGGTGCGAATACATTGCCTTCCAGACATGATATACTTTACCTGATATACCATTTTTTAATAATACATACAAACAATAAGTGCTGTCCTGAGTCCACAGCTTTGGAAAAATCAATAACAATTACATACTTATAGCCTTTCTTCTTAGATGAATACTTTTGAATAACAGATTTAAAAAATATAGATACTATGGCTGGTTCTATAACCCTTTCTAAAGCCAGCTTGCTCCTCACATAATTTACCTCAACTATGCACAAGCTATCATTCTTTCCTCTTATATTTTTTAAGAAGTTTGCCAATTACATTTAAAAGGAAAATTCACTTCAATGTCACTGTCTATATCATCAACCTGGTCATAATAATGGAAAATAATAATGGTCCTAGGACCGATCCTCATGCAATACCTGTCATGACAGATTTTAACTGTTCTGGAATCCCTTCAACAGATAACTATCAAACTATCAATGTCAACAATTTACTTCGAATTCCGTCGCACACAGCAATATTCCAGCTATATGACCGCGGTCTGCAAATAATCGAGTCTGGACCCAGACTCGATTATTTGCAGACCGCCGTCATATAGCTGGAATATTGCTGAGTGCGGCGTTAAACAACAAACCAACCAACCAACCAACTTCGAATTCCACATGAAGATAATTTATAAAGTAATCCAAGCCCTGCTTTTGTCACCAAACACTGCCCTTACTTCTTTTCCTATTTAAAATACGCGACGTTAAACCCAATTTCACCTCACCTCCTATTTAAAATAAAATAATACCAAACTCACAGCTTGTGGAATCGCCTGATATAAAGCCTGACCGGAAAGTGCTAATAAAACTGTTGTCTTTGAAGAAGTTAAACACCTGTTTAATGGATACATTTTTTAAATACGTTTGACAAATAACTATTTAGTGCGGCTGGTGATGGTTAAGTTATTCATATTAATTTGTGTCAACTTATCGTGGAGTCCGTCAGGATTCCTTATGTGCCTAAATCTACTGTTACTACCACAATGATTACAACAACAACAACAACTACTACTATTACTTTAACTACTACAACAACGACACCATCTACCAGTTAATGTCTAGCACTACAGCTACTACAAGTACTGTACCCACTGGTCACGTCAGTATGGTGTTCCACAACATCACGCACGACACGGTAAAGGACATACAGTATTCGTTATATTCAGAAGGTTTCTGGTCATATTCAAATATAACTAAAGGAAAAAGCGTGCTGACTTTTCGATCTCATACAAATATCAGCACACACAAATCTGTTGTGATGTGAGATATACAACTATGGTGTTTGAATTGTTTGGTGTGGTCACATCACATCATGTATACAGTGAATGTCCGAAACAAATAATCAACAGATTGAAAAGTAATATTAAAAGCTTTAAGTATATCCGCAATAATGAATCTTTTGAAAAGTACTGGTATGCGTTTAGTTGTAAACGAGCTACATTTCAAAGGGTGAGCTTCGATATGTCACCACAATAATGTTAGTGTCATCGCCGGGCGTGGGACATGATTGACTGAAAACCAAATCATCTCGGAATATCACGGACTTTCTAAAGGTAGCGTTATGATTCAAATACGATTATATCTGACTGTCTTTTCACTTACACTTCAAATGGTTCGGCCTTTGTGAATAGACCATCACGTATATTGTATGCCTCTAGTCCATTAACAGTATGAACGCACATCGAAATACCCGAACACTGCGCGTATACAGAAACACATGTATATTGACATTCAAATTCTCTCACACTCTCTCACATGGTGGATTAGCTGAATATTCATACCTTACCAGGTCGAGTGTGTATTTGTATATGGATACTGTTATGAAAAATAATGTGATGTCCATCAATGTATATCTTAAAGTAAAAATCATAATAATGTAATATTGTCAAAACTGTAAGATTTTTTAATATGCCTACTAAATTTGTTTTGGATTGCATTCAGAACAAACGTAGTCCAAGGCACAGTGAAAGCTTAAAGCTATTCTGGGGAATTCCTATGGCCTACAGAGTTCTCATGATCCTGGGGGGCACGGGGGGCCCAGTCGACTAAGGCGCCGCAATTCGCTATGCAGAGTTGCGTCCCTTGGGCACGCCAGAAACCTATGATTGTGGGTTCGAATCCCGGTTCGCCCCGATTATGTTTCTAGGTTTGCAAGCACCATACCCGTGCTCGTGGGTTTCACCGAAGTGGTAAACGCCTAAGACCTGCATCACTTCGGGCTTTCCTCCCACATTAAGCTGACACGCCGAGATATGACTGGAATACTGTTAAAAGCGGCGTTAACCCAACTCACTCACTCTCATGATCCTGACAGTCATTTCTGTATAATGTTTTCACACTGGGCACGTGTCCAGTGTTGTCTTGTGTCACTGATGTCGCCACTCATAGGTTTTGGGATGTCCAATAAATGTGTTACTTCACACATCCAAACGTCTTATATGGATTTGACATAAACTGAATTGTTAACTGATTTATGATTTTACATCACGAATATGAAATGATTCTAGGACACAACGGCTAAGTATTTTAACCTAATGGTTTGGTTGTTTGTTTGTTGTTTAACGCCGCACTCAGCAATATTCCCGCCATATGACAGCGGTCTGTAAATAATCGAGTCTGGACACCCGATCCAGGAAATATTACCTACTACTAGCACAGAGTTGTTAGCAACTATGACCTGCTACTAGTAGGTACAAAGACGGTCTCTACGTCTCTGGAGACTAACATTTACTGCTACTACTACCTAACAGTAACAATTAAATAGCATAACCATATTAGGATGTATGTTCACAGGGGCGCATTTCACGCCATATTGGAACATGCAGTGTCCAACACAGCATTCAGCAGATGGTAGGATGTCTGTCATCATTTTGTTGTTGTTTTTTATCTCCGGTCTAGACAGGCTAGACTTAGATTTAGTATCTTAATACGGTATATGTATTTTATACATCACCTAATTACAATTTTAACAACCAATTAATAGATAGATCTATAGATATATATTAATCCGGTCTTATAGAAGATCGTTACGGCTTTCATTAATACATGCCATTGTATGTGTATTTGTTTGATAGAACTACACATATTTATAAGAACTGATCGTTACAAAATATATTGGCAAAATTTGTCTTCGGAAAAATCGTCCCGACGTGGTCAGAAAGAGTTATCCCCCTTGGCCGGCATAGCGATCGGTTTTCGATCAAACATTTATCGGTTAGATCTTGCTTTTTGTTTATCTGTTCTTACTTGTTCGTTGGTCATAATGTTATCTAGTCTTTGTGCAAACATAATTTACAGTCTACAACCATTCACTATGGTACTTTTTATTTTCAGATACTGAGATGGAGAACGTCAACGTGCCTGCTGACCCTGCACATGACGCATGTTTGTATTCTATGTCTGTAGGCCTAGAATGAGTGTAGGACTAACATAGATATATTATCGGGGAAGCATCAAATCTCATCTAGATTATTAGTGTTAATTAACTTGTTTTGCTGAAAGGTCTGTGTTCTGGGTTCAAAGTGAGGTCCATTTCTGGCGTTCGCTCCAGATAAGGCCCACGCTCTAATTCACTAGTCTACATGCCCTCTTTTTTGTTTGTTGTTGTTATGATGAACACTGAGGGAATATGTAGACATATGAGATTAATAAAGGATCATAAAGATTATTGTGCATCCGGCAAATTTATAGTAAACTATACATGTATCATTGATTACCTCCCTTTGCAACCAATATGTCAAGATATCAGTACCAATTTACACATTTTTTTATTCCCAGGGTATCCAAGTGGGCTGTGTCCTGCCACATTCAGGAAATTTGAGGTGCAACCCTTGTAGGAAATCAGGTATGTTGTATTCTACCCCTATACATGTTGGGAATTACATTAATTTATTTTATCATACTAAGGCTAATTTACTGTTGTATAGATTTAGCACAAGCTAAGCACAGGTGCTGTGAACATTTATCTTTATGCACCCCCATGATAAAGTCAGGGATAACAATAGAGGAATCATCATACATCAAATTAAATCATGGATGTCATGATATGAAATACCACATTTGTAGTATTATCGGTACCTCATTATATCAGTCTTTCCTCACTGGATCATCAGCTGACACACTGTGATATTACTGAAACACTGTTCTCAGTTGCATTAAGCCAACTCAACCATTCACTATGCAAACTTACTGACCTGATTATGGCAATTGTGAAAGTATTACTTTCCCTCAGACCTTGGGCCATTTATTAAGTTATGAGGTGTGAGTTGGTATACTGTAATCAAACTACAGGCTATCATGAATACAGGAATATCCAATTTGAAGTCAAATGAGCTTATGTCATGGTGCATTATCTGTCATCTGTCCATAACTAACTTGTACACTTTCAAAACCTCCTCTGAATCTACAAGGCCTATGAAACTGAAATCTCAGCAATGATATTCTAAAACATGAGGCCATTTACAAAATATCACTTTTGCATATTACACAGCCATTTCAGATGTGGCATTATGAAACTTGATATGTGTTATGGGGTTTACATTGGTATATTTTTGGCTTGATCTAGGAGGAACATGTTAGATATTTACCACTTGATGAGACCCACCAGCGTGGAAATGGTGCTGACAAGCCAAGGAAAATAATCATGGTAATTATGGGATTTGAACCCATTGTCATAGATTTCTGGCATATGAAAGGGATGCAGCTTAGTCTCTGAAAATGTAAAATATTGATAGAAACATTTTATATTCATTTTAGTTTAAAAGTAGACCCAGTGAGATGGGCTGGGCGGAAGGGAAAATAATATGGTTCAAGGACTGTGAGACAGACAGGGATGCAACTCTGCCCAGCAAATTGAGGTGGCTTCTTGGATGCCTGTATCCCCTGTGCCTTCTATGGCCTTAAACTTTCACATACCTTATGAAGTTTGTTTGTGTTTTCAATATCTTCTCTGAAAATCATATTTTCAATAAGCTGAGATTTTGTGTATTTGATCCCACTAACATGATGCCAATACAACTTCAAGCTGTCAAGACATGGCAACCATATTGAACATATACTTTTCACCCTTTAGAAAGCCACTTCTGCATTTACATTATGAAATTTGATATACAGTAATTATTTGGTAAACCCAACAACAGGGTCATATTTTGCAAGTTTTTCTTATATTTGGAACTGCAACATTTTGTCTTCATGGGCTGCTGCAGCAGTCATGATGAATGTGTTCTTTGACTTGTCTCATTACCAATTATTATCCCCCACAACATGTTTTGTGGGGGTATTAAAATTGACATGGTTAGTCCTTGCATTCATACTTCTGTGTAAGATTTTGAAAAAACGTTTACTATTTTCTTCACCAATCATGGTACATGGATAGGCCTAGTGGTGACCTGGTGCCTGTTGATAGTTTTGGATTTTTGTAAAATGTATCTTTTTATTTTCCATGGCAACAACTTTGACTGAAATAGGAGGGTAGTGATCGTTCTTGGAACATACCTTAAAAATCTACAATATTTCTTCACCAAACTTGACACACAGATCGGTCTAGTGGTGAACTGGTGCCTTTTGATAGTTTAGGATTTTTTAAAAATTAATATTTTGAGATGCCACATCTTTGACTCATACTGAAAATGAGGGTAGTGCTCCTTTCTATGCAGATTAATTTTTTTTACAATATTTCCTTAACAAGCATGGCACATAGATAGGTCTAGTGTTGAACTGGTGCCTTTTGGTAGTTTAGGATTTTTAAAAAATTGATATTTTGAGATGCCACAACTTTGACTCATACTGAAAATGAGGGTAGTGCTCCTTTCTGGGCAGATTAGAAAAAACTTACAATATTTCCTTAACAAGCATGGCACATAGATAGGTCTAGTGTTGAACTGGTGCCTTTTGATAATTTGGGATATTTAGTTTCCATAGCAAGTATTTAATATTTAGGGGATAATGGTGAATTTGTCTTCTTGCATATACTGTCATCCTTTTAATTGGTCAAGATGCTGTGAGAAAGTCTGTTCTGTAGATAAATAGTTTTGTTTCTTTTGCTTATTTATTATACCCTTGTATTGCCTTTTTGTTGTAATAATAAGCTACAGAGCCATTTTAACACCTATACCCAGGGTAGTTTGTTCGAACAGTATTTCTGTCAGTCATGTGAGGGGACAGCCAAAAGGTAATGAAGGGAAACATTATTACATCAGAGCTACAGATAAGCAGCGTATTTGTGTAAAATACCCCCCCAAAATTATTTAAAACCCAATTACTTTCCATTAACTTGTGTACAGAAACGCATGCATTATATGAAAAACTCAAATTATTAAAACAGCTCGCGTAAATGCCCAATGAAGCTTTTTCAGCATGCATACAAAGGAGCTAATTTCTGAAACACAATTACAAGTTAATTTACTTTCTGAGTCAAACCTATGTATTTAGAACATTATTTCATTTTTTTGAAATCTTAAAATGTTCACTAATTTTGGGAAAGACCCAAGAGAGTGATGAATAGATGAGTGAAAAAATATTGGTAACCCAATGAAAAGTGTAATAACCCAATTAAAATAGAAACCCTAAAGTAAAAACTGAATTGCTCAAAAAGTTATCTGGAGCTCTGTTACATGAGTCAGTTTAATGGCACCAATACAATGGGCACATCTGGCCTCAATTAGGTTAAATCTGGTAAACTGTGTCTGTGATTTTTTGGGGTGACGACATTGCAGCCATATTGAATGTTATTTTGACCAGGTACTCATGTATCATGGTGTTATTCATTTAACAGGCTCTGATACTATATTTCAATCTCCAATGTGCTATGTTTCAGTGATCATATGTTCCATTTGGTCATGTCATCATCTTTCACCTTTTTGTGTCCTAATAATGGAATGTACCAGTAAGTGTAATAACCTTGTACCTGCAATATTTCCTATGAATCTTTTTGGAAGTGAATCTATGATTGGTTATATATGTGTGTTATCATGCACTCCAACAATGGTATAAAATAGATCTACTGTTCTTTTCAGATTTCAGGTTCAGATTATCATGCCATGGTCATACCCTTTGCATGCACCCTTGTATCTAGATTACAGGTATACTAACACTGTTTGGATTGTTAAGGACATGATCCAAGTAATTCAGTCTCACAAACGTAGTCACAGAATTTGATTCTTAACATTCCCAAAGGGCAACTATATGGAATGTCAGTTATGTGTGACCTGGCTGATTTGGTGACATTACACCCCAATTACATGGATAGTTGTTAGTGCTATCAACCTCTTGCCTGCCTGGACCAAGCACCATTAATTTAAGTGGTCATAAACAATTCACTTGTTTTTCCTCATTTGTCAATCATTATTAAATATTCATATCATTTGGTGTATCTGAACATTTGTTACTTATTTCTGCATAATCTTGTTAATCTATTTATGATGACCTTTACCAGTATTAAATTCCCTAAAAATAAATTCTTATCAGTTTCAGGCCCATTCAAACGGTTCGTAGTGAGGCATATTTTTGTTTATCCTAGATAACCTTAGCAATGTTGTCGTGAAGAGGTTGATGGATGTTTATTACACTTTTTTAACCTTCATTTGCAAAGGTATTTTTGTAGCTTCCAATTGTGATTTGTTCAACTTTAAGAACTTTCTTCTCAGAAACCAAGGAAACTAAAACTTAATGACACCTGGCATGTGTAGCACCACAATGGGACTCGGATTAAGTTATGTGGTTGTCCCAGTGTTTTATTTTACAATTTGTTCATTCAGTTCTGTGGTGTCATGTGTTGTGTTTATTCTTATGAAGATTTTCATTCTTCGTATACCATGTTCACAGGTTTCCCTGTCCAGTTACAAGAAGCCTGGTGTAAATAGCTTGTTTGGTCCAGTTGCACCCAACAAAGGTAACATTGATCGCCTCGAAACGTAGGATTCATGTCTGCATGTCGTTAAACAAACTGGTTGTAATCATGGTAATATAGCATAGACTATTTTTCCAGATAAGACAAATATACAAAATAAAACAAAATACTTTTTGAATACAAACAACATGGCCTGCTTGTCTGGTGTTTGTCATCCTGACACAACTATTAGCTCACCAAGGTGAGCTTATGGCATACCGTGGGGTCCGTCGTCCGTATGACAACAATTTTTCCCAAAAATTTTAGGGGGGGACCACAAATTGACAATTAACGAAATTTGACTGGAAGCATCCCTAGGTGGTGAGGATTCAAAATTGTACAAATGGTGGGGCTGACCCCCCAAAGGGCTGGGTGGCGGGGCCAAATGGGGGTAATTTGGCTATATTGCTTTAAACAACTTCTTTATTGGAACTAAGAGATAGATATCAACCATATTTGGTTGGAAGCATTCTCCAATGCTGGGGATTAAAAATTGTACAAATGGAGAGGGCTGACCCCCCAAGGGTCATGGCCAAATAGGAGTAATTTGGCTATATTGCTTTAAACGACTTCCTCTCTGGAACTAAGAGATAGATATCAACCATATTTGGTTGGAATCAATTCTCCAATGGTGGGGATTCAAATTGGAGAAATGGAGGGGCTGAAATTGCTTCTTGAAAAACAATTAAGAATGAAAATAAAAGAAGAGAAACTACACTCTCCAGGAAACTGAAACTTAACTTTGTAGAAATGATGATGATCATTTGTAGCTTACACAAAGCGAAGGTTCAAATAAGCTTATGTCATGGCTGTGTTCATCTATACTAATGGAAAAAAAGGCAAGAACATTATCTCAAATGATGTCCTCATAACAATGATGAGTTGTGTTTTCCCATGAGTTGTGATGCCACCCCATACCATTACACTTCCACCCCAAAACTGATTATGATAAGTAATGCAAGAGTTGCTAAAACATGTATGCATGTATGACATGTAGACCTTTGCACGACCATCAGAGCTGTTCAGATGAAACCCTCACTCATTTGTGAACAGTGTACTGTCCCTTTTTTTCTTCTGAACCTCAGATGCTGTCTACACCAAGTGTGACTGATAGTCCTGTGTAAGCAAAATTAGGCATATTGCTGAATGTTGGGACCGGATGTTGTGCTCTCACAACCGGTAATGTACAGTTCTGCCACTAATTCGTCTTAACCCAAGAATTGTCCGATTATTAATGTGGCAGATGATATTTGTGATTCGATGAACATTATAAATGTTTGGCAACTTCGTTTTGCGCATTTTGTATTTGCAAGCCGTGACAGCATTATTAATTACGGTTGAACAAAAAGAAAAAAGATTTTATTAGACCCAGAGAGCTAAACAATCATTGTGTGCTGTTTACATTATGAAAACGTGTGTAAATACCTTGCTCCCAACAAACATGCAAACACACAAATTATGCGCAGTCCATAAACATTTACATGCGAATTGTGAATCACGACCTTAAAACTGAGATGTCTTCATCAATATGCATATTGAAAGATGCATTATTTAATTTCAGATTAAACTTAGTTTTGTTCAATCTCATTAAAATCTGATCTTAGTTTTCGCTACCGCTAACCAAAGATCTGAGGACAGCTATCTCGAGCTTTACTGCACTAGTTTCAAACTGGCAACTACGCCTCGAAACATATTTTGACGTATTCTCGATTAAATAAATTTAAAACTGACCAAAACAACATTCTGGAATGACTTATAGATGGCCTAAATTGTATGGATATAATCATAAAACCTGTAACTGTCGTTCGGAATACCCTCTGTTAAATATTTCGAGGATGCATGATTAGAAAACACATTTTGACTGTCACTTTCAGGATCTGGTAAGTGATGCTCTGATTGGTTGGATGAAAGGTCATGCTGACGTGATCCATAATGGGATGTCCTCAGATCATTTTTTAGTGGTAGCGAGAACTAAGATGTGATTTTAATGAGATTGAGTTATGTTGGACTTTTTATTAAGAAAAGTTACCTTTTTCTGCTAGTATGTATGTCGTTAACGATTTCACTTTCAACATCTCCTCTAGAGCTACAAAGCCTATGAAGCTGAAACTTGGCATGAATCATCCCAGCAATGATGTCAGAATTGTGATTTGATGTTAAGCATGTCGCTATGTAACAGCAGCGTATAAAATTCCCGGAAGGGCAACTTTGCAAATATTCCTGTCCAGATAAAATGCTTCCCGTCCAGAATTTTCTACACTAATGAACAAAAGTAACAAAATGGTGAACATAAGAAAAGTACTGTTGATTGTTAGTTCTCAGAAAATAACAATAAACTGATGGATTGTCAACTTAGTTACTTTAACTCATTGAAATTCATCAAATTCCAAGTCTGATTGACTGCCTCTATGGTGTACTGGTAGAGTGTCTGCTCGGAGAGTGGAAGGTCAGAAATTCGATCCCTTGAAGCATCATTCCAAAAGACGTTAAAAGATGGTACTTGTTGTTACCCTGTCTTGCTCTCGGTAGTAAGGGCTAAAAGAAGGAATGGTCCACTCGGAGTCAGTATACTGTGTATAAAATTTGTTTTGCAGGTTTTTGTTGAAGTATATATTTTTTCGAAAATTCATGTCTAACTGTATCAGTCATCTCCCTCACAAAATGTTAGAAATTTGGTTGTATTTTAAGAACCTTACACTTCCATACTTTGAAAATAACAAAATCAGTTATAATTATCATCTGTTATCACATTTTCCTTCACACGAATATCCAGATACAAATTATGAGTCTGTGTCCAGAAGCCAGAAATCTTTTACCAAAAAATAAATGCATATCAGTTTCTGGATGTGAATTACAAAAAGTACACAAATTATCATCAGATATTTTCATTTTTGTTCAAGAAAATATTTGTGGTAATAACACCATCTTAATTTTGTATCCTGGACACATTTAACGGGCTTGAGAAAAATTCCTTGCCAGTTGAGATAACTGCAAATTATAACTTCCCATTAAGTTTTGAATTTAAGTGAGACAACATGATATTAAACTATAATATCTTTACAGGCATTTTTAATGGAACATAACTTGATGTTGCCATGAACCTAAAATAAATGTATGCTATACCCACAAACGGTCAACTGTTTCCTGATTGGCTGATAATAGAATGGGAGGGGCTTGTTTTTCATTATATTGGGTTTAACAATGTCACTGATTTTCTATTGTTGTCTTCCTGTTTGTTTATGTAAGTAATTAAAGAAGGAGTCTATGAAGTTGTTAAAATTGACATATTTATTTAAAAGAATTGACTCCAATATAATTTTAAATTAATGTGGGTATAAATGTAAAAATAAGGTGTACTACGTGGATTTATTTATATTGAAGTTAAATCATAAGTTATTTTTCCATGAAAAATGTTCAATCAATGGTGATGACATCACTTATGTGAATATTTTCAACCTTTTCAGGGCAACTACCATGCTGTAATGAAACTTGATGGTATCAGTTTACACCAACGCTAAACTACATATACAGCTCCCAATACAGTGTGCTTTGAGAAGGGAGAGCAACTATGCCCTGTACGTTTCTGGAAAGAAGAAGTGTTGAGAAGAAGAGTTCTGTGTTGAAGTCAGCATTGACATCCTGAGTAGTGAAAAGATCAGCAGGGAGTAGCATCAGTTCGCTACTGTGTGGTGGGACAGTGTTTCTCCCTATACTCATGGACAGTACTGTACATCTAAACATATGATTCATATTATATATTGTTTCATAATGTGAGGTGTGTTTTTTTCATTCAAAATATCAATTATCATATATGGTGAATTTAGCATCTTACAAATATACTGTGCATGGAATTTCTTCACTGACACTGTTTTCAGCATTTTGAGGCAAAACTCTTTTCATGTGTTACATTTATGTTTATTGTTTCCTCAACAATAAAGAACTAGCAAAATGATGAATTTTGTTTGTAGTTGATTGATTATGACAAGGATAAACAGTATTATGTAGGCATGAATGTGTTCATGTATTCATCACCGAACGACATGATGTCAAATGGCTGATTGTGTTAATGTGCCCAATTGCATGGGTTTTGCTGATCTTGTCAGCCACTGATTTGCCTTGTCCACAATACATTTACCAGCCACCATGCTATAGCTTACATTACAATCCTGGCAATCCATGCTACGGGTTATGATTTTACATCCAAACAGATGGTAAGTTAGACAGTACCAAAATAATGATGTCACCATATTATCTCAACAGAAACATGAATCGCGAGGTGCTTTGGTAATGGTTACTACCCAATATTTGTCCGACAGTGACATAAAGCTGCGTTATTCTTGAATCGGACGCTAATGTCGCTAAATATCAACAGAAACATGAATCACATGGTTCTAGGGTTAGGGTTTCTGCCCAATATATGTCCAACGGTGATGTGAAACTGGGTTATTCCTGATACAGACGCTGATGTTATCGTATTTCATGAATCATGAGGTGCTAGGGTTAGAGTTTCCACCCAATATGTGTCCAACAGTGATGTAAAACTGGATTATTCTTGAATCAGACGCAGATATCACGAAATCTCTACATAAACATGAATCATGAGGTTCTAGGGTTAGGGTTTCTACTCAATTTATGTCCAACATAGATGTAAAACTGGGTTATTCCTGATACAGACGCTGCTGTTCTCGTATCTCAACAGAAACATGAATGATAAGGGGCTAGGGTTAGGGTTTCTACCTAATATATGTCTAATTGTGATGTAAAACTGGATTATTCCTGATACAGACGCTGATGTTCTCGTATCTCAACAGAAACATGAATGATAAGGTGCTAGGGTTAGGGTTTCTACTCAATATATGTCCGACAGTGATGTAAAACTGGATTATTCCTGATACAGACGCTGATGTTCTCGTATCTCAACAGAAGCATGAATGATCAGGTGCTAGGGTTAGGGTTTCTACTCAATATATGTCCGACAGTGATGTAAAACTGGATTATTCCTGATACAGACGCTGATGTTCTCGTATCTCAACAGAAACATGAATGATCAGGTGCTAGGGTTAGGGTTTCTACTCAATATATGTCCGACAGTGATGTAAAACTGGATTATTCCTGATACAGACGCTGATATTCTCGTATCTCAACAGAAACATGAATGATAAGGTGCTAGGGTTAGGGTTTCTACTCAATATATGTCCGACAGTGATGTAAAACTGGATTATTCCTGATATAGACGCTGATATTCTCGTATCTCAACAGAAACATGAATGATAAGGTGCTAGGGTTAGGGTTTCTACTCAATATATGTCCGACAGTGATGTAAAACTGGATTATTCCTGATACAGGCGCTGATGTTCTCGTATCTCTACAGAAACATGAATGATAAGGTGCTAGGGTTAGGGTTTCTGCTCAATATATGTCTAATTGTGATGTAAAACTGGATTATTCCTGATACAGACGCTGATGTTCTCGTATCCCAACAGAAACATGAATGATAAGGTGCTAGGGTTAGGGTTTCTACTCAATATATGTCCGACAGTGATGTAAAACTGGATTATTCCTGATACAAACGCTGATGTTCTCGTATCTCAACAGAAACATGAATCATGAGGTGCTAGGGTTAGGGTTTCTACTCAATATATGTCCGACAGTGATGTAAAACTGGATTATTCCTGATACAGACGCTGATGTTCTCGTATCTCTACAGAAACATGAATCATGAGGTGCTAGGGTTAGGGTTTCTACCCAATATTTGTCTAATTGTGATGTAAAACTTTTTTATTCCTGATACAGACGCTGATGTTATCGTATCTCAACAGAAACGTGAATCGTGAGGTGCTAGGGTTTGGGCTTCTTCCCAATGTATGTCCGACAATGATGTAAAACTGGGTTATTCTTGAATCAGACGCAGCTGTTACGGAATCTCAAAAGAACAAGAATCGTAAGGTTCTAGGGTTAGTGTTCCTACCCAATATATGTCTAATTGTGATATAAAAGTGGGCCGAAAAGTGACAAGAAACTGCTTTATTAGTCACACAGACCCTACTTATTAATTTCTGCCTTTATGGTACTGCAATTTTGATGAAGTAGAGTGAGAGAAACTTGGGTGCACAGTTGTCATAATTGTCATGGTTGATGGAACTTGATGTACTGGTCATGGGTTCAAATCCAGAATATGAACCTTCGTTTCAGCACCACAATACCTCATGTGGTTGCATAAATTTGTGTCTCACTTTCAAATCACACTGCCACATGTCCATCTGTTCAGCTTAAGGTCACTATTCTCCAAACCAGTGATCAGAATGGATCCTCACATAACCAATCGACACAACTCTGCAGTGTTGAAGCATTTAAGACCATTAGGCCAACTTTTCTCTCAAACAGCATAAAACAACCACACTATGGTGACGACAATCTCTTTAAAATCAGACCTTAGTTCTTGCTACTGCTAAACAAAGATCTGAGGACATCCCAGTACGGGTCACGTCAGACCGACCTTGTGCGAACATTTACCGACCAATAGAATGACCAATCAGAAGGCAGCTTTCTCGTGCTTTACGGCACTAATTTCAAATTGGCGACTACGCTTTGAAACATATTTGGACAAATTCTCGATTACAAATTTGAAAACTAAACAAAAGAACATTCTGGAATGTCTAATAGATGGTCTAGATTGTATGGATTCAGTCGTTAAACCTGTAACTATCTTTCGGAATACCCCGTGTTAAAGGTTTTCGAGGTTGTATAATTAGAAATCACATTCTGACTGTCACTTTCATGATCTGGTAAGCGACGCTCTGATCGGTCGAATGAAAGGTCGTTCTGACGTGACTCCTAATGGGATGTCTTCAGGTCTTTGTTTAGTGGTAGCGAGAACTAAGGTCTGATTTTAATGAGATTGTGGTGACGGAAACACAACTAGTATCACATGTATTCCAATACTTTATTCTATTACAGAAATCCATTTTTTTATACTATATATACATCAGTAGTGTAAACAAAAAACTTCTGAATACCATATTTGTGCAACTTATACTTAAAGATGGTGTCAGTTATCTTCAACTTGCTGAATATGAACTTTAACATTTGGTCATGACAATATTAGTGTTGGAATCAAGAGTGCAGCGTCCAGTTCATGACATCACTTTAAAGCAGATATCTGAAACCACAAAAAACTGAATCAAAAATCTTATCTGGAGCTCTGTTAAAATACTGTAAAATTTGCATTTTATCTCAAAACTCAAATAAAATATTTCAAATATTTCAAATGCACACATTTCTCAGCCCATTTATACACTTTATTAACAACAATTAGTGAAAGCACACTTTCAAGATTTATTTTCTGGCATATTTCTCAGCAATGGTGCCCCAAAACTGCTACCCTTTTGATAATTCCAACCCAATAAGTACATAGAAGGTTGCATGATCAAAAACATAAGAACAAATAGTTGAAGGCAAGTGTTTTAAGAAGCACATAGTGTTTCAAATTAAAAATATGACTAAACTTAATCAAATAGATTGCAAACATATGTCCTAAGTCTAGATGTATACAATGAACACTTCTCAAGAACATCTGTACATCCTTACAACAGGACTAACGTGCATAATTTCAGAGCAGATTTGTTGATATGCTATTTCTGATGACCTAAAAATGCGTTTGTGGGGGAAGTATTTAAATGTATGGGACCCATGTATTTTACCTGAAGTTTAACCCAATCTGTGGTATTTCATGAAGGGTGTTTTAGCAAGGGATGACTGTATTTATGTTTATGTTGCAACATTGCAAAAAGAACCAACATCAGATATTTCAAATCCTTATCTTGAACAAATATACAGTTTGGAATCCCAATAAAATTCACATTTCTTGAACTGATTTGCCGCTCTGATAAAGGGTACTTATATATTTTATTATGTGGCTGTTTTCTCAATATCATTTTCATTTTAACACTTAGATCAATTCATAACATTTAATACACCCCTGTGTCACCATTTACAGTGTTGATATTTTCCATTCATCACTCAAATTTACCAGTACATGCATAAAACCAAAAGGACTAAACGAAAATGCAGTAAATGTAGATAAGGGGGCACATGTGAAGTATGTGCAGTTAAAGTAACAGCAGTTAAAAAAATAATACTATGCCCCAAATTACAATGTAATATAATTTAGCATCGACGACAAATTCAATATGGTGGACATGGTGGACATATTTAGAATCTAGATATTATCACTGTCATCTTGTTACAATAACAAGCAACTAACCAAGTCACCGAACCTGACCACCCAATCACTTAACTCGTCCCTTATAACAAGGATATGTTGCAGTGGACGTATTCTAACACAGAATCACCACGATGGACGGATTTTTGTGATTCTTGGATTTCTTGGATTGTCATTAAAGTAAAAGTTTTAAACAACTGAAGGTTGATGCAAGCTAACATTAGCTGACTTCAACACTTGGTACCTGAACACATAACACATCTACAGACTGAATTTGTTTAAAATATATCAACATTGGTCTATGTTTTGTGTCTTTTTTCCGCAGCCATGTTATTTTCGCCCACCTTAAAGGAAGATAAATTTGAAAGTGACTATTGAACATAACCTGTCTTTACACACATGACCATTCTATTTTATGTTGTAATTTAAATTTCATGTCCATTATTCATGTGTTTAATCATTTTCAGATGACTTTTGGACCCCACAGCCCCTCAATACCTGAAAAGTTCATGGTGAATCTCAAACCTGAACTGTGTTCAGATAACAGCAGTTACGTGGGTGATTTCTGACCTGCTGACAGATTATTGTTCAGATCAATATTTGCTTCAACTCAGACACCCACCTCAATGCAGTTATGTTTGCGATTTCGGACCTTCTTGATTTTGACTGATTTTGCTGACTTTTTGCCTAGTTTTACATTTAATGTATATTTTATAAAAATAAAAGTCCAAACAAAGGAAACAGTGGATAAATAACACATAACAAGCCATGAGGAATTTATCATCCTTTAATTTTCAAACCCCTGATGAAATTTGGAAGTTTAATCTTACCCAAAATGTTGAAAAACTTACTTTTCCACATAAATTTTTTAACCAGATGTTATTCTTCCACCTTATTTGATTTGCAGATTTCCATGTCAGACAAAGATCAAGCGGTGTCATAGGATTCCTTTTCACTTGATCAGGAGGGATGCTGTTGTGTGCCAACTGAAATAAAAAATATGACGATGATAATCAATGCTAGTCCATAGTCATACCGTCATTGGGGCCTTGGTCTATAATTCAGGGTACAATTTCATTCTGTCTTACCACCTGCACCAGGTGCAACAAAGTGAACTAAGCAGGTTGCACCACCAAAATTTTCTGTTATTTTGAATTTTAAATAAATTCAAAGAAAAAACCCCTTGAGAATGTGCTCAAGTATTTATTTTGAGGTGAATCTGTACATGCCTTTTCATGTCATGATATCGAGTAAACAACCTTAAACAGAAGTCTCAAAGTGTCTGTTGTGATTGTAACCTCATGAGTGACTGTTCTATTGGTAAATGTGAAGAATGAGTCCTGCAAGTTCAATGCATTCAGACCACCTGTGTATTTCACTATTTTCATGAACCTTTGTTTCCTGGATTCGAAAAGACTTGCAGCCAGTTCTAAAAGAATTCAGTTTTCCACTTATGGTTGGAAATGTTACCTGCACTGGGTGCAACCTAACCTCACCTAAAAGTTACCGACACCTAGGCCTACTTGCACAGAACAATCTTAGCTACAATCAATCTTAGGCGGCTACAATCAATTTTACAATCACCATACAACTGTCCTATTCCACTTGCACAAACCCATCTTAACGCGATTGTAAGACGGCTCATCTAAGATTGAAATCTTCAACGGTGGAGGTACGAATATCTTAAACTCGACTCCTGTCTACAGTTGTCTGCAAACGCGCATAACTTGCTGCGTATACAATAAGTGGAACTGTTCACGTCACAACATGTACCTCCCTCCATGGCACCTTGCACAGTTTCAAGAAATGTGCCAATTATTTGAAGGAAACGATTACTAGAATGATGGCATATATTTTTGTTGGCATTAATAGTGTCATGATTTAGGAATTCAACAGTTATCTGTTGCAACTTGAGAAATACCTACTCATGTTTTTTTATCAAAAGTATTGAAATACGAATAAATATATTATTTAGTGACACAATCATTATGAAATTAAAATAAACAAGTATTTGTCACAAAGTGACGAAATGTCCCCCGCCTGTATATACACCATAGTACCAAATATGAAAACAATCCAGCGATTAGTTCTTGAGATATTGAGGCAACACCGTTTTCCAACTCCAAAAGCAGATTTGCCTGCTGTGACCTTGAAAATGGGGTCAAGGTCACCAAAACCGACTGGTGTCTGCGGAGTCTGTATATACACCATAGTTCCAAATATGAAGACAATCCAGTGTTTAGTTCTTGAGATATAGCGGCAACACCGTTTTCCAACTCTAAAAGCAGATTTGCCTGCTGTGACCTTGAAAATGGGGTCAAGGTCACCAAAACCGACTGGTGTCTGCGGAGTCTGTATATACACCATAGTTCCAAATATGAAGACAATCCAGTGTTTAGTTCTTGAGATATCGCGGCAACAAACAAGTGGGACGTACGGACGGACGTACAGACGTACGGATGGTCGTGAATACTATATCCACCGCTCCGCGCGGCGGGGGACAATAATACTAAAAATATTTCCTTATAACATAACACGGGGGAGCTTTTCGTAAAATACTAAATATATCCTTCATGCTTTCATTTCGTTGCTGTGACAAAGGATGTTATGAGTACTTTTTCAAAACACAGGAAGACGCAGGATTTCAAGAATGCATGGGAAATAATAATAATGAATAATGTTTCGAGAAAGCAGTTGTTTAATATATATTCACTTGGTATTAATTACATTGATAATTATCTTTAAAAGGTGTAAATTTTACTTTTGCTATTTATGGGATATTTTACACAAATTTCAAATGTCTCATCATGTGTATTTGCTTGTTTCTTTTCTTTTTAATTCAGATTTTAAAATCCCTCGTCCCCTGCCAACTCGATTTTAGATTTAAACATGTTTGACTTCATCTAATATTAATTTGTAAATTAATTTAATGATGAACTTAAGTCAAAATAACTGACACGAATGGGACCGAAAAGAATAACATGGGGAGCTCAGCGATTCTACAACATTAATACACTGGGCAAGGTAGATTCTACGCTACATGCTTACACAAAGGGAAACCACTCTCATAGAGAGTATAAACTATGATTAGCTGCCCTTGAGTTATCGAAAAGGTCACGGACGTTACTAATCGCTTGCATACAACTTTTTATCCTTCCCTTGATTAGTGAAAAGGTATGTTGTTTCACACTTCTTTCAGCATTGAGTCCGGTGGGTATAGTACTTTTACTTTTAGCTATTGATTCGATAGTTAAGTGGTTCACTATTGCAATTAACGATATTTCTGACGTTAAATCTTAAATTAAAGTGTTGATTTGAATCATAAAGTTAACAAAATAACGAGGCAATATTTGAACATAAGGCAGAATATTTATGTGAATTAGATGAGGTCCTGCACGCCATTTTGTCAAGTTTATTCAGGGACCACAACGATCTTAGCTACTTAAGATTGGTTTGGACCAATTGTAAGTTTCGCTTGTAGCTTACAATGATCATAGCCTACAATCCCTTTGATCAATTGGACAGCGATTGTAGCCGAAGCCTAAGATCGTGATCTTAAGGATTTACAATAATTGAAGTGCTAAGATTGTTCTGTGCAAGTGGACCCAGCAATGTTTTTACCTGCACTGGTGGGGCTTGTATGTGAAGAAAACGATCCCTGTAATTGAATGTGATTATGGCTATTAATGTAGCGTTTAAGTAATAGTATAGACAAATACTACAATGACAATGACAGAATTTGCTGCGTATATTTCTTATTTATCAATAAGTCATTAAAGCCTTAATCATGTTAATGATATTTAACATAACCCTAAGGTAATGATTGTTCTCTTCCTGTCAACATTAACAGATTTCTACATTCAGCTGTTTATTACTCAAAATTGTGTATCTTGTGTAAGTGAATAGGCAATATAATCAGAAACCTATTATCAGGATGAGTTGGTTTTCAAACACAGAGATCCATGAAAAACGTTTGACAGTGACCATCATACGTAAGGGCAATGTGTTGAATTGGAACCCCTTTGATCACATGTGTCTAATGGTACGCTCTCTGCTTGGGTGCTGCCTAACTTCCTTCTTTCTTACATATCATTCACTGGATACAATAGATCATATTTGAAGATATTGATGAATTTCAAAACAATTGTCATACACACTGGTATACCATAATGACATTATACATGTAGATGGAAATAAATACCTTCTACAGCAATTTAATATCATCTAACAGTTCTGGAATAGCTAAATATGCAAACAAAAGAATCAACATGTTTTTACACTATAGATGACTTATTGTACAATAACTTACATGTCTGAGTAGTGGAAGAAAACAACATTTGAAACATATCTGCCATGTTCGTTATGCTCAAACTCAGATAAAATTTTTGAATACATTTCTGGTGACTTTATTCCTGGAACCACACAAAAAATGACAGCTTCATAACAATTGTAGGTTATTAAAGAAATGTAAAAATAAAGCATCAATGGATTCAAGGATTACATTAAAGTTAAAGTTCATAAATGTGCAAGTTATTGAAATACACACAACAGAACCTCGTGCAACATTGTCACCATATATTGAATTACATGAGCAGTCTGTGCCCCAAAATGATGGGTCAACTAGCCCGAACAGGATTTTAGTGTTGTCATATTGACTATTATTAATTGGACTTACTACATCGAGCACAATTTTACTAGACTTGCGTTTCAAATTTGGGGTCTTTTCAGGAAGAATTGCTCAAGCAAAACATGTTATGTGTTTACAGTATAAAGAATTAGTACATGCATTATAGTATACTTTAAAGTACCAGACAACAGGCTACCGCTTGCTACTTGAATTCCGAAATGAAAAGACGTTGATACTTCATTGTGTTCAGTAGTATACAGTGCAGAGTCTGCTGAGTCCAGTAAAGAGTCAGAATATAATATGGCAGTTGCCTTATTAGTCTACAGCAATTTGTTATCTGCAAATATATTTAAAAATATTGGACATTACTATTTAATTGGATTAGGAATTCCACAGAGATTAGATAAGTATGTAAAACATAATTTTAACAGTATGATTAGAGAATCAAGATGATATTTTTAAGATTAGAAATTGAATTTGTCCCCAGTTTTAAGAGGCTTGGGTAAACCCTGTAGTGACCAGGCTCCATGGTCCAGTGCACAACATTTACAATGTAGGTCTAAAATAAACAGGGGGCCCTAGCACTTGACCTTACATCTTCCACAAACAGCCTGTCAGCTGAAAAGGAACATAGAAGTTTTCTTATAATGTTCAATTCTTCCAATCCAGGTGCAAAGAGTTTTAATATTTATAATATTAATAAAAAAACATATACTTTATGCTGACATCCCTAGCACCGGTTAAAATGATGGTGACTCGCTTGTATTACTTTTCCCATTTCTATTAGATTGGAGACACTTATTTCAGAATATGATGAGCAAACTTGACTCTTGTCAGGTAATATTATCAATACACCAGGTAGGCACCTTGCACAAACATAACTTGAGAAAGACAGAGACGAGTTCAACAAAAAATACCACAACAAGGTAGTGCACATTAGCTCTGTTGTGAGGAAGATACTGATTTTACAACTAAAGTGGACACTTTCTAGCACATTTTACAAACATACATAACCTGAAGATACCGTATTAATTGTGTTACGACAAAGCATGTGCAGATAGTTGTGGGAACCTTGGTTTGTGTCTCTTACAAACTGATACAAACAGTCTGTATTCATAATAATCAATAAAAATAGCACATTATAATACTAGAGTATAAGATACTTTAAAAAATTGAACTGTATAACTTTGTTTGTTTGTTGTTTAATGCTGTACTAAGCAATATTCATGCTTTGACAGCTGCCTGTAAATAATCAAATCTGGACCTGACAATCCAGTAATTGACATCATGAGCATCAATCCATGCAAATGGGATACGATGACATGCATCAACATGGTCTCTGAGCCTGACCCCTCAACCACGTTATGACAAGGATAGTCGCCTCTTAAAGCAAGCATGGTTTGCTGAAGACCTTTTCTGACCCTGATCTTCACTGGTAAATGTGTACAACTAAACATGCTGAAGTAGTGCCCATGAACATGTGGCACTTGCTGCCAAGACAATGACAAGAACTACAGTAACAATATTCCCTCTATTTGGGTACAACACAAATTGTCTAGAACACTGAGAACTAGGCACATTTGCTCTTAGTCCTTATTAAAGTGTGCTGGTACTGTACAGACAAATCTTATTTTGGAATGTATCAGAAATAACAGGAAAATGACAAGGACAAATGCAGGCCAGTAGACAAAGTGAAAAGAAAAATATACAATATATAAAACACTACCAAACAGATCACTATTTAAAAACAACACTATGTCATTTTTTGTATGTACAATGACATTATAATTGGGGATTCAATTATACTTACTAAAACAGGATGTTTCCAGCAGTGTTCACTACGGTTCATGATAAGGTATTCTCAGTTCTGTCCATTGCTCATAGGCAGATGTAGTGCCTGCTACTGTCAACAAAAACATTCCAACATTACACCCTACACTAATCTGTATGAGTTAAATGGAGATATATTCATCAATAAAATGGTATTTTGCCTTCAGACATTTAGTTATCAGAGGATTACAGTTAGTTAGATGCTGTAGGCCTAGTCATCATCTTAAAATATGACAACACAATTATTCAGGTATAAATGGATAAATTTGAGTTTGTTGACAGGTTGCAAAGAAACAATACAGATGTAGACTGACCAGTGTAATTAACTAACAGTTGGGGAATGTTGATCATGACTTGTTATAAAGTCTATCAGTCCGCCTCTCTACTATCAACAAACATTTAGGCCTACAAAACAAACACTTTCACCAGCACTTTGAGAATACCAGGGTCACGTGATGGTGTTTTGGAGCATTTTCAGTTGTTTGGGACTTCAGAGCTTGAATAAATTTTCTGCCTCCGATGCATACTGCTGAAATGTAAACAAAATACGACATATAATAGTATATATATGTAAGTACTTATTACTAGTAATTACTACCAGTTGGACTAAAAGAAACGAGCGATTCTGAAAAGGAACGTGACCCAATCGTCTTTGGATGCAAGTGATTCGCGTCAAAACATGGGCGCTTGATACCAGGCAACAACTCCAATACAATATACGATAGGTAGTACTGTAGGACATACTGTTTCGGTAAAGCACTCTTTGTTTTAGAATAAACGGCATTTATGATGCGTGACCTTGCTTGTGCACGTCGACGTTGTTTCTAGGGACGCAAAGAATGCAAGGCTACCTGTAGAAAACACGCACGACATTACGTTCCCATTTGTGGCAATGGTAGGAATATTGAAGAGTATTTATTGGTATGAAAACACCCACGTTTGTTGTGCTCTATTTAGAGAAAAGACACAATTAACTAGCCTAAACTAGGCCTAAGTTGAGTGGAACAAATGACGTGACCTTACACAAAATGGCGGCGGATGATGATGCATGACGAGGTCATGTGACCAGCTGGTGATGTAATATTATCAATGGTTACCGTATAATTTTCTTCATGATAATGTAGATTCTATTTGTAATTCCAGGTGACTGGGAACATACTGGAATGGTGGTTGAAAGGTTTGCATGGCGCATTTCACCATTACGAAGCTACTTCTACATCTAGAAAGCTAGCTGGTTACAGGCTGAAGTTGCTCTGCGGTAATCTATTTATTTTTCTGTTGAGACAGAGCCTGGCTTGCATACCATCGACGTAGACTCGTTGACCAATGAAAATCATTTTAGACATGCGCCTTTGCCGTTACCTAGTAGTAGCAGTAAATGTTAGTCTCCAGAGACGTAGAGACCGTCTTTGTACCTACTAGTAGCAGGTCATAGTTGCTAACAACTCTGTGCTAGTAGTAGGTAATATTTCCTGGATCGGGTGGTCTGGACTAGATGACGCGTTTCTTGTTAGTCTAATTGAATAACAAACACACATCTTGCGGCTAGGATGGAATAATTTGTCTTAGAATTACAACTGAGCTACGGTTAGATAGAGGGTGTCTACTCCATGTCGCCGTTTGGCGGCACCATATCACAATATCGACGTATCGCAATGTCGTGTCGAACTATCGCTTTGTTGCGATATCGCTTAGATAACACAGGGCAATGGCCCAAATAAGCAGTGGATTATGAGCTTAAATCTCATTGGTCAAGCCCAATTGTCGTCCTTAGCCCTTACATCTAAGACACCGACTCCTTGTATATACATATTCATTATTTATCGAGCTTCGTGGATGATGTAGGTGTTGGTTAGCTTATTTTCTGTTGAGAGTTACATAATATCAGACAAATAACATAATTTGGGAAGGTCTCACTGATATGTACACGAGATAAGTAAATCAAAAGTAGTGAAAATCAGTAGAAACAGACTTGACCATACAAATTCATGAATACATCTCCGAGTTCATTCCACTTTTAATCATAAATACAACATGTTTGTATCAGAAACGATGGCATTATATCTAAAAATGTAAACTGGATATTATATTGATCCAGGGTAAAATATGTAACTTATTAATACTTGGGTTCAAAGTTTGATCAGAGTTATAAAAGCGAACGGCATGGATTGAAAGCACTTGCAGCAAAAACATCTAAAGTAAGGACTATTTATTAAATGTTTGTTTGTTGTTTAACGCCACACTTAGCAGTATTCCGGCTACCTGGCGGCGGACTGTAAATAATCGAGTCTGGACCAGACAATCCAGTGATTGATTGAGTGAGTGAGTATGGTTTTACGCCGCTTTTAGCAATATTCCAGCAATATCACGGCGAGGGACACCAGAAATGGGTTTCACTCATTGTACCCATGTCGGGAATCGAACCCGGGTCTTCGGTGTGACGAGCGACCAGTGATTGACACTATGAGCATCGATCTACGCAATATTGGGATACGATGACATGCATCAACCAAGTCAGGGAGCTCGACCACCCGATCCCGTTACTCGCCTCTTACGACAAGCATAGTCGCCGCCTTTTATTCCATTTATTGAATGAATGAATGAATTTCTGATGTCAAGTTGCACCAATTTCATTGTATGGTTTATAATTTGGGAAATGAAGTATAATGACGACATTGAAAAGGTACATAATTATGTTCTATTAAAAGAGCTTTTAGGGTATCGGTAAATATGCTTCAAATAAGGATTTTTTGGTGAAACGGGTCAATATTCATTGTGTTTTTTTGTATTTTCAGTTAAGTTAGAGTATTGAAATATTGATCAACATATATATATATATAACTATAACTATATATAACTATATATAACTATATATATATATATATATATATAACGTTACATAACTTGCATAATGTTCAAAACGGCAATTATCCCAACTCACTATAAACGTTATCATTTGTCTGCAGACTATATGCCTTCGTTAAGCCTTGTAACCTCATCGCAGCAGTCGGGGTTAAGGTCAAGGACGTCAAAGACATCCGATAATTTTGCAATATAGAACGTATGCAGCCTGATGGGTTGTCGGCGGCCATTATTTATGCATAGGCTATTGATGTATTCGCACCCGCGGTCTTTTTTGTAAAAAGGTTAAATTTAGCGCGGTTTCGTCCTGTGGTTGTTTCCAAGGAAACTATTCGATTGTGGTTGGTTAATCTGAGGCATAGATCACATTTCACTTTCATGGTTGAACATGATTAACACCAGATTAACCAATCAGAATCGGGTAATTTCCTATTTCATGGTAGACTTGACGTGATGAAGGTATTAGACATTTACCATTTGAGGAAACCCACGAGCACAGGTTTCTTAAAACCCAGATTCGAAACCAATACCACAGGTTTCTGGTGAGCCTAATGTACGCAACTCCATGACAACCCATGTCCCCTAGAAACGGGGGAAAAAAGAAAACACACAGTTTACATTTCAGTTTATTTCATTTTACCCACCATCCACTCTGGATACTTGTGGCAACTGTTTTTATTATCCATTATACAAACATTATGACATATACACACAGCTCAATATCACTGTCAACCAAGATTCATAATAAGCCTTACACCAGGACAACAAACAAACAATTTACCTGGGTTGTGTCACATTGTTTCACTCACACACGTGCAGTAGCCAACATTAATATCACTAAAATATCTGTAACAATTAACATGATCAACAATCAACACACATAAACAAACATCTGTCCCTGATAAAAAATAAACTATGAATCGGGCAAAGAGAAAAAGCAGTCTGTGAACAAGATTGTTTTCAGCTCATCCTTGATCGTCCAGGGAATAACATCTCCATTCTAATAGATTAAATCCCCTGGACCCATTAACCAACATAGCTTCGTTTGTAAATCCCTCTTAGCACATGATCTATCATTCTTTAGCTTGAATCATAAATCTCCAGTGACGTCATCCTATTTTCCTCCAGAGGGGTTAAATCTCATGTATATGGATGTTATACTATCCGGGGGATATTTGCTATATAATATGTTAAAATATCACCGGGATTTTATTAATACAACTTCCGCTTATATTGTAACATATGCATATGCAGGTTTCTAGAAAGACAATTATTTTGGATTTTAACACAATGTTATGAAATGTAACATCAAATCTATTTTTTTTCGTTATATTCCCGCGGATCGAACACGCAACCTACGTATCTGTAGCCCATTGAGTGTTACAATAAGCTAGAGAGGCGCTGATAAATCATAATGCTTTTAATAATTCCTTTCCAAGTAACCGCACGCTAGCAACAGATATTTTACGCCCGTTTCTTAAGGATCTTGGAAAGTATGTTTGAAACATAAAAATATTGATTTTTTAAAGTTTTTCTTCGGTTTATAAGTTAGACAAAACACTTCCCCTCAGGTTTTTATGAGATTTAAAACCCTCATCCTCCGGATAAAACCCTGGGGATAACGCCCCGGGGTTATATCCCTTGGATTATGTTCTTAAATCTCATAAAAACCTGAGGGGAAGTGTTTCATCTAACTTATTAACTAAAATTTCATAAAACGTTTTATCCTACAAAATGCCTCTTCTGAAAAAAAAAGGAAAATATTTTCCTGAGTAAAAAGATAGAGTAAAGACCCATCCCCCTGGGTGTTGATGTTGTTTTGGACATGGCACCTGACAGTGGCCTCAAGTACAAGTGGTATCCCACTGGTTTCAATCATGAAGAAGGATTAGGATGTAATGTGACTGGACATATACTCTTAGAGTTGTGTCATTTGAAAATAAGAGGTATGATGGTGAATGGGTCGAGAGAATTATCATTATCATGATAATAGAAAAGATAACACTAACTGGAGGATGCTCATCATGCATACACTGACGAATCTAGTGATGAGCCTACCCTGTGACCTAAGGAGAAAGTAAATAGCAGCAAGTATTGTCCACACACATCACAGTTTATCACACTGGGTACTTCTCTGTGTAAATATTGTAGTTTGTTATCAGAATCCTGCATCCCATGCAGCACAAAAATCAAAATTCAATCACTGAAAAAACCAACATGCAACCCATTAAAAATAAAAAAAGAATGCACTCCTGAAAAAAAGGTTGGTAGTGATTACAATTACATCGGAAACACCTTGGGTGTCAGTTCTGGAGTAATGCTAGATCAGGAAAACAAATCAGCTGATAAGTGAGTGAACCTTAGAAAAATATGTGAAAATTTATTTATTTGTACTCTTCATGATGACCCAGTCAGTCTTCAATTTGTCTACATATAAAGTTTGGTGCATCAATATCAAAGTATCAGAACGAAATGATACAAACGTGTACATGTGACATTTTTGGGGGCTTGTTGCCTTATTGGTGATGTCACCTATTCACTCACTGTAAAATTAAAACTTTGAGCTTCTATAAAATTATTCATTAAATTATTATTAAAATCATTCATTGATCTTGTGTTGTAATTTACCGTATATTTCTATTTCTGTACAAACCCATTTGGATTAACCCCTGCGTTTAAATCTGGAAATGGGCTGGTGACACTATTGTAATCCTGTTGTGATATCAACTAGAGCTTTGCCCCTCTGCTGATCCTGTCTTGGAGCAGTCTCCATGCCTTCTCACACTGTCTCTGTGTGCAGTCATACTCCCACATCGTACACAGGGTCACATTAGCTTGTGCAAGGCGGTCCTGATTGGTCAGCTGGGCATCAAGTCTCTTTACTGCTTCTTCTTCCGACAAGCTATTCCTCTCCATCAACCTCTTGGTGGCTTCAACGCGAGGTACAAACGCTGACCAGACCTCATGCACCCTGCTGTTCCATCCAGCCTCCAGCAACACAGCTGCATCTAAGATCACAACCTCCTTCCCGCTCTCCTGAAACCTACTAATTTCTGCCTCGGCTAGTTTCATAATTTCTGGCCAAACAATTTTGTTTAATTCATCAAGTTTACTCCGGTCTGAAAACACAATACCGCCCAGCTTCTTCCGATCAATCTCCCCATCTGAGCCCACAATATCTTCCCCAAAGGTTTGTTTGATCTTATCATAGGCAAGTGTCCCAGGTTTATAAGCTTTGTGTCCAAGTTTATCACAATCCACTACTCCTGCTCCTAATCCTTCAAGTCTTCTACAGATGGAGGATTTCCCACTAGCTGTTCCCCCAGTCAGGCCAATCCTGTACGGTGATTTGGGCACGTTGGAGTTGACAACAGGTTTCAGCAGAGCTCCAAGAAGACGTTTCCTTAAAGAGGAGGAGCTGACTTTATCATCTTCATCCGGGGTGTGGCTGTTGTCGGCCACGAGATCAATCACTACCTGTTCAAGTCTGTTCATCCCTTGTTTCTCTCGCTCGGTATTAACCATAGCACCACCCTTCCGGGTCTCATCACTCAGAATGATGCACTGAAAGTCAGGGTCCGTGACAGTTGGTCCATAGGCATCAAATATGGTCACCGCATCAGGTTCAATTGTCGGTTTTATGTCCTTTATGAAATCTTCCACGGCTGAAGTCCGCACAGACAGGGGTTCCATAAGCTCTGCAACAACCTTCTTGTCGTTCATCTTACCTTCAGAGATACCTACAGTTAGCTTCTTGTTAGCAAACATGCAGCCTTCACTCAGTAGAATCTTGTGACCAACATGCAGTCTATCAAAGGTTCCGCCTAATACAACATTTTTATATGTTGTAAGAACAGGATCATCCGAGAGATCAGAACTGGAACTAGAACTAATTTGTGGGTCAAGTATATGGAAGTCCACATCTGCATCTGTCAAAAACAATGACTTGACCTGTTCCAACAGAAATCCTTTGTCCTCAGACAACTCATTTGATGTTGGGGTGTTGTCTAGGATAACTAGGCTGTATTCCCTCAGTAAAGGATATTTTGCTAACTTCAGATCATGGTTTGTGATATGACTCAGCAGGACCCGGATGTCTAACTGTCGGCAGACTGTGGAACCAATGGAATAGATGTCCTTCACAACTTTCCTTATCTCTGAGGTAACAGGGACTGGGGAGAGAAGGAACTTGGTGTTGGAGTTCCTTGTCTTGATTGGCTGGAGGTGAACGTAGAGTGTATCGGACACCACTTGGGACACGCGTTGGAGTAGCGAGGGAATCTGTCCTCGCAGAGCTGTGAGGGGCTGTGTCAGGATAAGCAGACCACTTGACACCATGCTTCGGTCTGAAAGTAGAAAGATGAGGCGTATCATGAGTGAACGACGTTTGGTTTACTGGTGAGGTGAGATACAGATTATTACATGGATAAAGCGATGTGTATGTGTGCTTGTGTATGAACTATTGCCTGTTTTATGGTGCTAGCCTACTGAGATACCATACTGTAGTTCAACATGAATACCCCACTCAGATACAGTATACTGACTCCGAGCCGACATGTTCTTGTGAGCAGGATAATAACAAGTACCATATTTTATATTTTTGGTATGATGAGGCCAGAGATCGAACGAGATTCAGCTCTCTTGGCATCTATGCTCTATCCACATGGTCTTTGGATTTAACACGGCTTTTGATGGATATTTAGTGAGTGAGTGTGTATGGTTTAACGCCGCTTTCAGCAATATTCCAGCAATATCACGGCGGGGGAATCCAGAAATGGGCTTCACACATTGTACCCATGTCGGGAATCGAACCCGGGTCTTCGGCGTGACGAGCTAACGCTTTAACCACTAGGCTACCCGACCGTCCCGATGGATATTTAGAAGCTGGAAGAACACAAGATCGTTTGGGATAACAACTATATTGCTTGTAACAACATTTCAGGACCTCTTACACAACCAGAGTGAGTGAGTGAGTATGATTTTACGCCGCTTTTAGCAATATTCCAGCAATATCACGGCGGGGGACACCATAAATGGGCTTCACACATTGTACCCATGTCAGGAATCGAACCCGGGTCTTCGGCGTGACGAGCGAACGCTTTAACCACTAGGCTACCCGACCGCCCCTCCATAACCAGAAACCTCATTGGCCATCTGGATTGTTAATCTAGTCAGCTCTTTGTTATCACACCCAGCCTTGCTTGACAACAGTATAAGGATCTATATCGAAATGTCGCCTTTACAGTAAATAAAGAAGTTCTATAAATTGTGTCTACATTGTCCTCTTCTAAGTAATGCGGGGCGGTCGGGTAGCCTAGTGGTTAAAGCGTTTGCTCGTCACGCCGAAGACCCGGGTTCGATTTCTGACATGGGAACAATGTGTGAAGCCCATTTAAGGTGTCCCCCGCCGTGATATCGCTGGAATATTGCTAAAAGCAGCGTAAAACCATACTCACTCACTTACTCTAAGAAATGCCTGTCAAACAATTCAATAAAGAAGTTATAAAATAATGTTTCGTGTCTTACATATTGTTCATATTCCCGTTATATCACAGCATGTCAGCAATGCCTTAGATGTTTACTTCAGCATACAGTTATCAGGGCTCGGTTCAAGGAACAGCTAGATGCACCAGATAAAACCAGGTTACACCCTGGTCCCATAAATTTATCACAGTTGAAACGTATAAACTGGTCATATTAAGGTGGTCAGACCCCTCTCCCACAGCTCGGAGGGTTGTACTGACTCTCTGCGGTATCCACAGCTAAAGTTAGGATATTGTTCATTGTTCACGTTTCTTACAAATAAAATTGTAATTGTCTCCTTTGACTCAGGCTATTTACAAGAAAACCAGCACGCCATTTGGAAGGTTTTGTACATCAGAACAGAACCATAATAGTATCCCAATCGTGTGGATTGATGCTCATGATGTCAATCACTGGATTGTCTGACATGTCACTAAGACATAAATATTTGGTTGCATTTTTCAATAATATGTTGCACTGGTGCATTTTTTATTATAGCTAAATCGTGCCCTGCTAATAATCAGGTGAAGCTAACCAAAGACGGTGGCGGAAAGTAGATGGATGGGTGACTGTGTATGGCAGCTATACTCCCGAGAGTTTTGGGGGCATCGATCCTGCCCCACAGCACATGTAGCATGTGTGTCTTCAGGCAAGTGATGGACTGTGTTTGTAAATGTGCCTCTGTTCACAGAGCAGTGAAAGGGTACCTAGTAGGAAGAGATGTAATGTGGCTGCTAACATGGTTAACCTTCTAGCGCCTCATAGGCAGCTTGGGTTGTTGTCTCTGCAGGGAGATAAGAATGAAAATGGAGGACACACTGATCCATTGACAGTGTAATAATGTAGCGCTTTGAGCACGCTTTAAGTGGCTTGGGTGAATTATAAACATGCATTATAATTGGAATGATACCTGGTTGATTATGGTGATGAGTGAGTGAGTGAGTGAGTATGGTTTTACGCCGCTTTTAGCAATATTCCAGCAATATCACGGCGGGGGACACCAGAAATGGGCTTCACACATTGTACCCATGTCGGGATTCGAACCCGGGTCTTTGGCGTGACGAGCGAACGCTTTAACCTCTAGGCTACCCGACCGCCCCGATTATGGTGATGATGATGATGATGATGATGACAAGAACACATAAGTGTATGTAGCAGAGGCATTTCACTCTGGCGAAACCAACAAGGTAACAAACCAAGGATAGAGACTAGAAATTCAAGCTCAGGATCAATGGATAGGGATGCAACTCTACACAGTGAATTGCACAACTAGGCCTGGGTGAGGCCTCTATTGATATCTATGAACAGGAATCAACACACACAACCCACAAAAACATTCAAACCGTCACCATTGTTAATAATGTTATTTGTTAACCAGGTGACTGCTAAGGATACAAACATACTCCACAGGGTATCCTGCTACCCTCACCCTCCACCTGAACAGCACTCAAACGGCTGATTAATTGACAGTTTTTATCATCGAAATTACTTTTACATAAATAATAATGATAATATCATATGATGAAAAATATGGATGAAATATATATACAGCCTAGGGTTATTCTGAACCAAGATAAAAACATTGTTTCATCATAATCACAATAATCATGCTTGAATTTAACTTTTAGTCTCCATGATATTATTTCAAGGAAGAAAGATTTTTATTTATGTTTATGTACCAACTCTGACAAGTGTAAATTGGCACAGCTCCCATGGCCGAAAGCTATAAACACACAATGCCATTTAGAAAGTGGTCAAATGTAACAAATGTTATATTTGGGATAAAACTTTCTTAGTAAAGTACAGATTCTCATACTTTTTGGGGTTGAGTCCCATCTGGGATTTGAACCCACACTGCCAGGGTGAGGCACCTAATCGCCAGCACATAAAGTCAGCGGTTTAACCCACTCAGCCACCAAGGATTCCACAAAAATGAATGTCCGACAATTGGTAGTCTAGATCATGTACCTTGTGTACCCCTCTGACAAGTGTTAATTGGCACAGCTACCACGGCCAAAAGCTATGAACACACAATGCCATTTAGAAAGTGGTCAAATGTAACAAATGTTATATTTGGGATAAAACTTTCTTAGTAATTGGTAATGTACAGATTCTCATACTTTTTGGGGTTCGAATCCTGTATGGGATTCAACCCCAAAAGTACAAGAATCTGTACTTAACTGGGAAAGTGTCATCCCAAATAAAACATATGATCACGATTACAAGTATACTTACCGCCAAAAGAAAAGCGAACAATAGAAACACGTAGAGAAGTAGTGGTGTAACGATACATTAAAACTATCGATTGATTGCGATTGCTTGTCTCACGATAGTACACTATCGATTGCAACTTGAAACAATCGATACTATTGGCGATAGTTTGTCTAACTATCGATAGTTTCGATAGTTAATTTGTTTGGTACATTTACTTTCTTAAAAAACATAGAAACACCTCCTATGATCATCTAACCTCTGTTGTGCTTTCCTTTGGATTGCACTACTTTATCTGCTTGATTTAGAATTACGTCCCTTAGCTACTCGTCGCTAGGCAACATTGACAAGATGGCGGACGCCACATATCAGTTTTTGTCAACTTTGTTTCCTAATTGATATGTTGAATCGCATTTAGTCATTCAGTGATTGCCAATGTGACAATTAGTTTGACAGTTTGTATAGTCAAATACTAGTCATTCAATCACATTCATTCACATTGGTGCTAAAACACTGCAGTAACCTTAGACTTTACAAGTTACATGAAGTGAAATTTTGTATTAAAATGTTTTTGAGAGGTCAATTTGAACTTGTTTTCTTCTCATTTCTTGTTTTCTTTACAAATAGTATCAGAAAGTTATAATTATTTTGATGGTGTCAGTCAAAATGCTGAAATATATGCTGCTAAAGCCTGCTATAATTGCAAGTGAAAACTATCGCAATAGTATTGCAATAGTAGGGCCACTATCGCAATAGTATTGCAATAGTTGTTTTAACTATCGCAATAGTATCGCAATAGTCAAAAATGCCTCAATAGTCACCCCTATAGAGAAGTATGTACATCAAGAAGAGATGTTTCTAATGTGTACCACTAAATGACAAAACTAACAATCAATCAAGTGTTACCATAGAGTGTCTTTATTCTTATCATGATATGATGCACGTGTTTCCAAACTTTACACACTAATCCTGCACGAGACAAATGGTGCATCTGGAGTCATGGATCTGTGATGTCACATGTGATGCGTTCATGAGCGTCGGTTCAATATGTTTTTTGAGTATCAAACCATTCTAATCTCTTGAATGAGTACGTCTTCATCTATTAACCAACAGGTATGGTTTTCATGTTCCTTTTGGAGGTGAGTATATTTTGGGTGGGATTATAGAGTCTGTTCGCCAACCAAAAGAATCACAAAAACTAGCTATAACACAAGAAAATGAGGTCTGAAAATACATATTTAAACGTGACCATTCAATCCTTAGGGTTAGTTGTGTTAGGGTTTGGGTACCCATAGCTCTTGAATGCAAATAGTGGCCAACATAGTCTATAGCAATTCAGTATTTGGGATGAAAACTCAATTAAGTCCTGTGTTACAGGGTTTCAGATGGCCGTCGGTCACAGACCGATAATATTTCAAATGTCAGGTGGTTTGTTTAAATTGTTGAACTTTTGACCGATAGAAATGCTGAGAAATGCATCACAAGCTTTCATGACTTCATGATTAGAAAGTTATTCCTACTTACAGTATCATTTCAATGACCAATGAAATGCTCTCATAAAGTTTTGTGTCATTCTGAAAATGTACAACACAATATTGTCCTATTTTCGATCAAACTTTTCGGCGTCATGCCTTTATTATTGTTCATAACACAATGATACTTTATTTGTATTATTGTCTTATGTTGGCAATGTTGTCTTGTTTTTTCAACAAAAGGTAAGTTAATATGCGGTAAGTTTTTTTTCAATATGCTTCAACATGGGTTAGACATTGCACATTTGTGACAGTTGTCCTTGTGTCTGGGGGATGGAGGATGAAGTTTAAGGCAGAATTGCCCCCAGACCCAGGAGGCAGCCGGGTGCCCAGAAGCTATGCCCGATTTCTTAAAAGTATCGATTTAACTTTGAATTTCTAGGGCAGTAACCCACACTGACAGATCCACAGAAGCTGCCATCATTTTTAAACATGCTGTTTGAACAAATACATTTTGCACATTTTTATGTTTTTATTTTTAAAGGCATCACATCTGCTGCATGCCCCACAATACTGACTTATTAACTTTTGCCATTGACTTGTTACATATATTGGGTCCAATTCATTGACACATTTTGAGTCAAAATCACTGAATGTTATGTGAATGATTGCCTTATTCCTGACCAAATTTCTTTGTTGGTTGGTTGGTTGGTTGTTTAACGCCGCACTCAGCAATATTCCAGCTATATGACGGCGGTCTGTAAATAATCGAGTCTTGACAAGACAATCGAGTGATTAATATCATGAGCATCGATCCACGCAATTGGGATCGATGACATGCATCAACCAAGTCAGTGAGCCTGACCACCCGATCCCGTTAGTCGCCTTTTACAACAAGCATAGTCACCTTTTATGGCAAGCATGGGTTACTGAAGACCTATTCTACCCCGGATCTTCACAGGTACAAATTTCTTTGTGGAACTGATGACGATGATACAGTTTGACAATAAGACAAAAAGTGAAATGGCAAAACTGTCCGACTTTGATGATCTGTGAGAACTGAGTCAAATTCTTCATAGATTTATCAAAAGAAACCTGGTTTCATATTTCATAATAATATGTATAACATTGTATGATGTATCCCTATCTTCTTGTCTGTAGAGAATGTTATTTTCATGCTAGAATTAAAATTTGTCATTTCTCAAAGGATGGTTTAAATAAAACATACATGTATATATGTCATTGGATTGTTTAGTGGCTAACTATCAGTATTTTTTATTTCGAACCCGAGTACAATATATTATATCAGTAAACCAAACAAATACGATCATCAATTACCAAGAAGAGTATATAATCTGGCCTACTTGTAAAATAGTAGAGAATATTTTTGTATAAATGTAGTATCATAGTAGCATTGATTGGCTCCAGGTAGTGGTGAGCTAGAGCCAATTTATCATGCGATCGTTGAACATAATCATTTTGGCATAAAAAATTCCCCCTGTAGTAGGTATATAAATCCGGCTCCAGTGGGGTTGCGGCAGAATCACCATTACCTATAAAAATTTATATCATAGACTCCAGGTGGTGGTGAGCTAGAGTCAATCTCATGACTATCGTTGAATCGCATAATCATTTTGGCATAAAAAATGCCACCTGTAGTGGTGGTATAGGTATATAAATCCGGCTCCAGTGGGGTTGTGGCAGAACCATCAATACCTATACTACTACATGATCAAATAAAGAACAGTTTAGTATCTTATGATGTTTATCAATTAAGAAGCATCTTATGACGAAAGTTATTGTTGTGATAAATAGTGATCTCTGATAAAATGTTAATGCACTGACTGTATACTGCATACTGTATACAGGTTGAAGGTTTCTTCAATTTCAGTGTGCTGGAGAGGGAAACATGAATTTTGCAGATCCCTACTTTTTGCTGAGAAGGGAATAAAAAAACTTAAACCATTTAGTGACAGTGACATCTTAACAACCAGTGACATGAGGCTGGCACTCAAGTGTCTGTCCTAATTGAAAGGGAACAAGCAGGATTTAGTATGGGAAACCTCATTTGCCTAGCAATGCGGAGTGAAACACTGAAAGCTTAAACAGCACCTCAGCTAAAAATGAATGAGTTAAAATGGTACCGATTATTAATTTTTCAATCTGTTTTTTTTTCTAAAAAAAAAACAATTGATGAAATTAAATTCACAGATTCACATGCAAACACATATAATTGCAACATCTTAATTGCTTTTAAACATGTTTACATTAGAAATTAGACTGTACTCCACTTTACTTGCCGATTGGGAGACGAAATTAAACATATTCCAAAAACATCTCATTCAACAGTTTTCAATTTAGCTCAATGTCAAACTGATGCAGGACATATGTTGTATGTGAGAAGACAGTCAGGTAAAATCAACACCCAGTATCATGTGATGCTACGCTGAAATATGGTTAAAACAGAATGACAATAATAAAATTAATAGATGAAATCATATACCTATATATGTAAGCCTATAGTGATGATAGTATGGTGACAAAAGTAGAATCAATGTTACCAATTAATAAAGTATAAATACAACTACATAAATCGTTTTTATCGTATTTTATTAATATTGGAAATACAGTCGAAACTATCGATATTCTGAAGTGAAATCGATATTATTGATCGGAAACGGATATACAATCGATTTATTGACTTTAAGTGCTTACCAATAGCAATATATCGATATTTCGATTTATCGTGACACCCCTACCAAGACGACGTTTTTTAGCCTGCACCCACCTGGCGCAGCTTACTAAATCACTGCAAGCATTTATTAGGTCAGTTGATTGTTTCACTGAAACTTTCAGGGTCTGTCGTTTGAAAACGGATTCGTTTCTGTGTTTGAAGTGAATGTCATTTAGTGTAACATCGTTATCATTGTGAAACAAATTACGATGAGATACCCCAAGGAGGAAAGACCTAGATATATTGTATACCTTTTTATCTGCAGATAAATCCACTTCGGCAAGATTCAGCTCAAGCCCTAGCGTTCAAAGTTCACATAATGAACAGGAAATGGTTTTCTTAAAATCCGGATGATTTCGTTGGTGGTTGTAAAACACTTTTCTAAAATGATTCCTATTCGTCACCTTTTCTTAGAATTGGCGGAGAGGGTAGGATCAGGAGAAGACACACGTGTATCAGTGTAATATTCAACTTTACAGAGTACAGGAACTTTATTTCTCGCGTCCATAGAAATGTGAACGGGCGAGTCCGGGTGGTACTTTAACTGGTACCTGGGATAGGATGCGCAATCCCCTTTCTCAATAAGTAGAATCCAATGACAATGACTGGGTTCCAGTCAAACGCACATGTTTATGTACGCTCAACAGCAGCGCATGCTACGCCAGTTTGGGTTCATGTATCTATTGAGCAATACCCCCTACCGTAGTAACGCTGTCCGGAGTTTAATGGTCACGTAAACTGGTATTATGGAGTAGTTTGTGTCGATATCAAGCTTACACAAGAAATAAATCAAGAATCTACATATCCTTAAAAATATACACTGAAAAACACGCACTTGAGCACATCGATTGACATTTCTGTTATTGAAATTGTAAAATTCTCTCTAGGTCTTTCATGTCAGGATGGCCGAGCGGTCTAAGGCGCTGCGTTCAGGTCGCAGTCTGGTTCTCCAGGCGTGGGTTCGAATCCCACTTCTGACACAAACTTTTTCTTTTCGTTTAATGTGTATGGCAATCTGGATTATACGAACTCGTTTATTCAAAATATAGCGATAGAAACTAACAATTTTGGTCCACTAGTCCTTATAATGATAACATATAGCAAAACGCTTTAAAAATTTCTAATCGCTTATGATACCATAACCATTCGGCAGTTTGGCAAAGGCTATGGTACTAGTCGCAATTGTTATCGCTGAAATACTCCCAGAGATTTTTGACATCCCTTATATATTAACATATACTAGTTTAACAGTGGGAGTGAGTGAGTGAGTGGATTTAGTGTATACATACCAGAGGCGATCCAGGATTTTGAAAAACGAGGGGTGCACATTACAGTACCGTCTGTCGAACCCAGGATTTCAGTGTGCTGAGATGACGTTTTAAATCCATGGCTACCCCACCGCCTCATTAGGATGGTGTTTTTTTTTAAAAATAACAGGTGAACATATTGACGTATTCCAGCTGGTACTAGACCTATAGTATAAGTTGTCGATGCTCCGATGCGATAAAATAAAGTAACGATTAATCGGCCAACCTGCACTCCTGTGTTCATAATCAATTGTACCCAATCAACTGTAATATCAAATTATAAGATTTACGGTATCTCTTGTCGTATTCAAATATCATGTCTGCAAATCCACCCCGCCCACCCGACCCCCCTGATGAATAAGAATTTTATTATAAAAATCATTGTAAGGCTCGCCAACATCCATTTTTTGTGTGTGAAAAAATAGCAACCGATTATGATCCAAGTATGACCAATGATCCGTGATACAATCCCAGCCAATCTCTTCACTAAACTGAGCTGGAGCATAAACTGAGAGAGAAAAAAACTATACCTCTCAGTTGATTTGATCACATTTTTGATTTCCAATTGAAAATATCTATGTAAACGATAATATATCCAATACATGACCTGTACTGGCGCGTATTCAGCATTCGAGGAATATGAACCGTTTCATTGGCATTTTAGGAGTTGGTAAGTAAAAGCAAAGTTAAGATATCTTATGGATGACAACTTCTTTATTATATTATCTATACCGAAACGTCGCATCATAATAGAATAAAGAATTTGTCATCAATAAAATATCTTGTCTTTACTGCCACTTTAAAAATAATTCTACATGGAATTAATTTTTTAAATACATTGTTATTTAAAAAAAAAAAAATTAAAAAAAAGACTTTGTCGCACAATACACAAGTGCCGATGGATATCTTATATTTTATAAGTTGAAGATTCAGATCGAAAGTTGTTAGCTTATTATCAATGTGACATAACACATGAGGTTGCATGCGACATGGAAGATGCACAACACATGTAGGTACATATGGGTTTTATACGAGAATGAACACCACAACAAACCTACAGCGAACAGTGAACATCTAAATAAGTATTTACACTGCCCACAATGTATGGGATGGTGACAGAAACGTGATGAAATGTTAATTCAATATCATGTCTGCTTTAAGAAACATCACATGTGATGAACATTATAATTTTGATGTAAAAGCTCTCCTGCAATCTTAATATGAAATACACATTTCTTAAAATGCTGTGAACTTTTTTAATTATTTCAAAATACCAACCCTACATGACAGTTTGCTACATACTTGTACAGTGGTGCTTTATTGCCATACATAACAATATTGTTTGTTTTTATCTTTAAGTATGAAGCGTTTGCGTTCTGTTCAGATCTTTATCTAAAGTACAGTTTAACATAATCCCAGACGGTGATGTAAGGGAGATAACTCTAAATACCGAAACCTTGTTTTCGGGGAGCTTCTGACAATTTAGTATGTCTCCCAGATTCTTGAGAATAAATCTGAAATATTTGTCAAAGCGTCGTTAAGACCAACTCACACACACTTTTGGCATGAGTAGCCTCCCTTAGCTACCAAGATGCGCTTGTCATTGGTTCGAATCCCTGATTATGATCCTTGGTCTGTAATCACAAACCCTGATGTCGGAGTTTCCAGCATTGTGCGTCTCGCACCTCTATGAATGCGTTTGTGTCCCCAACTATGAGCTATTGATTTACATTACGATCTGACTGGAGTCCGTGATTGAGCCGACTCGCCACAAAATACTCACCGAGGCGGGGTATACACACGAGTTTAAACCAAACTCTCTGCTCATTCCTGTTTAGATAGATAATGGTCATTAGCGACCACAACAGGACATAGAAGACGCAGAGAATGAAACTAAACCACAGTACATCGCAACTTCAAGCGTTTCCATATATATATATATATATATATATATATATAAGTATGACGTCATATTATATGTCATTGTCAGTTACACTGAAGAGCTGTCATGAGACAGCGAAAGTACTATGTCTGAAACTGATATAAAGAAGATGATGGACTTACGTGGACTTTATTATTTTATTTTATATATATATAAATATATATATATATATATATATATATATATATATATATATATATATATATATATATATATATAAGCACGAACAGGTTTTAGGTTGATTTAACAAACACGACCCTTGTTTTATTTTGTATAAGGCTTCTTCTTCTATCAAAATGTTAATATGTAATTATGCTATCACTAGCCATTTCGATGTGTTTTTAGTTATCGCATTTACACATTCAAGGATTAACATAATTTACTTTTCATAGTGTATTGATATTTTAGCACGCCTAAGTGATTACGCTTGGTCACTTGGTGTTATTCATAATGTTACACACTTACGGACCTGGGGATATGGCTAAATAGTACATATAGTACATAGGAGTAATGTACTCAGTATCTACCGGGTATCTACTGTACTCACGATCTGATGAATACGACATATATTACTTAGAATAATCATCTTCTTTTTTAGCCGCCTTCAAGTGAATATTTATTGCAAATAAATGTAAATTTTTCTTTTTGATAAAGTATGTCCCCACACCTCATAATATGTGGTTGCAGATGTACCCGTCACATCAACCGATAGTGCACAGCGCAGATATCTGAGGTATATGTGCTTATCACTATGGGAATAGGAAAACATATGTCAAAACACTTCAAGATTTGAAATTCAAAATAAAAATAAATATTTGCATTAAAACATGTGGAAATTCATCAGAAATAACGTTACAAATACATTAGCTTTCCCTACGTTGCATCTCCGTGGCTAGGTTTGATAAACAATCAGTCGCAACAGAAACAGTCATCTATGTACAAATATGAAGAAAAAATATGGTTTCAAATAGAATTCGAGGTATCCACCAGTTGCAGGCGTGTCGCGGCATCTAGATTAGCCCATTAGATAACACAAAGGTCATTCACCTCTGTATGTACTGTGTATAATATTACTTCATCAACTTAATTATCAAATGAGAGATATGGAGAGGCAACATGGAAACATCCAAAGAAAAACAGGGTTGATCCAGTGTGAGTTTTATTCACATAACGACACAGATGCGTCCTAACAAGACAACAAATTCTAGCGGAGGTCACAGGAGTGACGTGTTGGTGAGTGACTTTGGTCAATGAAAGTCAGGTTCATGATTTCGGCAATCACAATGATGAAACCATTGGGTACAAAAATGTCAGGTATACAGATTTCATGATAACGAACGAGCGTCTGAGCATCCACAGGTCACGTGTCTAATAATTATCCTGTTTAAACGACCATTAATGAAACACGTCATTGCCCAACGTGTTTATATAATTATACACTCGGACAGTCAACCTTGCGATTATCCAAACAGTTGATCTAGAATTTTTTGTCACGGATGCTGGTGCAACATTCTTGTCAATCCGTCACACAGATGCTCCCCGACTAAACCCTCCATGACCAGCGCTGTCCTCGGGTACCTCCGTGTCACTACGCCTAGTGGATCTCTCGTCCTGGGTTGTCCTTGACGGTCGTCAGAATATACGCGCCAGGGGCCAGGATGGCAGCGACCATGACGCCCCCCAAGGTCACCTTCTCAGCAAACGACACTCGGACATTCGGGGGACCTGAGACAATTGTTGCTTTCTGCCACACCTGGGTCTTCAAGGGCTGTCCCAACTTCGTCAAGGCCGCTCTCAGAGCAGACGACATCTTTGATATCCTTTTGAAAGACAAATGTTGAATTTCAAGATGGCGACCTTGTTGTCAAGAGCTGAAATCTCGGCAAGGAAATATCTCCCGAGATGTCCAATGTTCGTATTTTATCTTCCCTGTCTGACAAGCTATCGGATTGATATTGTGTCGTAGTCACGTGATAAACAAACCGATATCGGTTCATGACGAGTGGCATTTCGCACGTACAATACAGTGCTTCCGTGTCGTCGCTACAGTCAAACCAACTCGGTAAGCGATGCACGTTGAACACGGAAGCTTTTGACACACTACATCCTGCACACATACCGACTTAAGCAATACACTTCAATGCTTCGCTATATTGCAATACATTACAATTCGAGTTGGCGATTTAACCGAGATGAAAATTTAGGAAATGTCTCGTTGGGTGTATACTGTCGAGATATCTCACAGTATGTACCACAAGATCTTAATCCTTAACATATTCGCCACCGTACTACTGAAGCTAAAAGCACAACTTATCACAATATTGCCAACACGATAGTACGTACCGTAGTTCACTGTATAAAACATCCTCACCTCCCAGTACCACGCCAACATGTGGATGTGTGATAATCAAACACAGCACTAATAGCCAACATCTGTGCAATACAAAAAAAATATTTTCATCTATATATCAACACAGCCGGTGTTTGTGTCACCTAGCGTGATGGACGCACTGTTTGCTTCATCATATTAATTTTACGCATGTAATTGATTTTTGTTAATTTAGCAAACTATCATTGAAATAAACTGAGGTCAGTCGCGAAAGTCCAGAAGTGCAATAATTTTGAACCCCATTTCACCCTACCACCTCGTAGTTCACTACGCGGAGTTGCGTCCCTTGGACGTGCCAGGAACCAATTAACGTTGGTTCGAATCCTGGATTAACCCTCATAATGATCCATAGTCAGTCAAAACGATATTTGATTTTATGGATTCATTAAAGTGGTAAACATTTCAAACCTGCATCAATTCGATGTTTTGTGCTGTACATTAACACACCATGCACAAATTAAATACTGGCTACAGCGGCGTTCAATAAAACTCACTCACTGTCAAAGGGCCAGTGAGTTATTGAATTGTGAGTGACTTTGACCATGTTCCTGCCATGTATTGCTGAAACCATACCACGTTTGTTACAACGCCCAACCACCTAACGTGGTGTCCTGATTCTGACAGTCCATCAGCTAGACCACCTGGTGTCCTGGTTCTGACAGTCAATCAGCTAGACCACCTGGTGTCCTGGTTCTGACAGTCCATCAGCTAGACCACCTGGTGTCATAGTTCTTCCAGCCAATCAGCTAGACCACCTGGTGTCCTGGTTCTGACGGTCCATCAGCTAGACCACCTGGTGTCCTGATTCTGACGGTCAATCAGCTAGACCACCTGGTGTCCTGATTATGACGGTCCATCAGCTAGACCACCTGGTGTCCTGGTTCTGACGGTCCATCAGCTAGACCACCTGGTGTCCTGGTTCTGACGGTCCATCAGCTAGACCACCTGGTGTCATAGTTCTTCCAGCCAATCAGCTAAATCACCTAGTGTACTAGTTCTAACAGTCAATCGGCTAAACCACCCGGTGTCCTGATTCTGACAGTCAATCAGCTAGACCACCTGGTGTCATAGTTCTGACAGTCAATCGGCTAAACCAACCGATGTCCTAGTTCTGACAGCCCATCAGCTAGACCACCTGGTGTCCTGGTTCTGACGGTCCATCAGGTAGACCACCTGGTGTCCTAGTTCTGACAGTCCATCAGCTAAACCACCCGGTGTCCTAGCTCCGACAGTCCATCGGCTAAACCACCTGGTGTCATAGTTCTGACGGTCCACCAGGTAGACCACCTGGTGTCCTAGTTCTGACAGTCCATCAGCTAAACCACCCGGTGTCCTAGCTCCGACAGTCCATCGGCTAAACCACCCGGTGTCCTAGTTCTGACAGTCAATCGGCTAAACCACCCGGTGTCCTAGTTCCGGCAGTCCATCAGCTAAACCACCCGGTGTCTGTTCTGGCAGTCCATCGGCTAAACCACCCGGTGTCTGTTCTGGCAGTCCATCAGCTAGACCACCTGGTGTCATAGCACACCCACAGTAATAATCGAGGCCACATGGTGTCATAGTACTCACAGTCCGCCGTCTTCCTACACGAAGCCCCCCCCACCCCCCACCCCCCCCCCCCCCATCACTCTACGTACTTGTGTCTGCAATACAATGAAACCAGTGTTTAAAAACTAAAAGTACCCATTGTGATCAAAGTTGTTTTAAATACTTTGAGTATACTCGGATTTATGTGCCACTGCCAGGGGTACCTCCCTTCAACATCACATCTACCCGTGAAGTTCTGGGTTAGGATAGGTCTTCAGCAACATGCTTGTCGTAAGAGGCGTCTAACGGGATCGGGTGTTCAGGCTCGCTGACTTGGTTGATGCATGTCATTGATCCCAATTGCGTGGATCGATGCTCATGACATCAATCACTGGATTGTCTGGTCCAGACTCGATTATTTACAGACCGCTGTCATATGGCGGGAATATTGCCGAGTGCGGCGTTAAACAACAAACAAACAAACACACACATCTTTGACCCGACGTATCACCTTTTACGTCAGGTGTGCCCAACTCCGTACACTGCGGTGTGTTATAGATTCAGTCAAGGAGTGAGTGAATGTTATTTGACGCCGCAGTCACCACTATTCCATAATTCTATTCCACGGCGGTCTGTAAATAAGCGTCTCTGGACCGGACCCACCTGTGACTTAATACAAGATTTGTCACGGCAAGACCACCCGATTCTGGGGTTAATTCGGGCTCTAAGAGTTTCCAGTGGGCCACAATACACCAAGCATTTTGAATATATGAAGTTTCATGGATATTTGTTTGTTTGTTGTTTAACGCCGCATTCAGCAATATTCCAGATATATGACGGCGATCGGTGAATAATCGAATCAGGACCAGACAATCCAGTGATTGACATCATGAGCATCGATCAACGCAAAAGGGAAAGTGGGACAACATGTGTCACATGGAATACGAGGAAGCTAGATGTTTAAATGACACAATGCAAATCTTACTAGGACTGCAATTACTAATTCTAGTTCCAATCAATAAACTAAAATGACGCTGACTATCACAACAAGCGCCACATGTATGTTCTATTTATAGATTCGTTTTCCATGACCTAATCTGAATCTGAAACAATTTAAAATCCAATTTCTTTTCAAGTAGATTTATAATGTCTGAAAGGGTCCTGCGGCCAAACGAAAAAAATCTGTCCATTCCAACTTAGTCTCGTGCTTTTTTAGCGACAAATTTAGACTAAGCTTTATATAGAGGAGACGCCATGATGTAAACGCAAGTCGTTCCACATGTTACACAAGACTAAACGCGTGCAGGAGTCATAGCACACTTCAGAATGAACTGCATTGAACGTGCACGTCCCTTGGACATATGTGATAGTTGACATGTGTTTGGGGAACAGTTCTCGTGCGTCCCTTGGCCCCCAGCATCCTGAAGAGGTGAAGTGAGGTGAAATGGGGTTTAACGTCGCGTCCAAGATTATTGCACTTATATAGCGACGTGCATGTACGTGTGTGTGTTTGTGTGGCTGTTTGTACTAATCCGGACTGATGCCGATTTATAGTGCTAGCTCACTGAGATACCATGCCGCAGTTTAACATGAATACTCCACTCAGACACAGTATACTGACTCCGAGCCGACCAGTCCTTGTTTTAGTCCCTTAATGCCGAGCGCCAGACAGGGTAACAACAAGTACCATCTTTTAACGTGTTTTGGTATGACGCGGTCGGGGATCGAACCCCGGACCTTCCGCTCTCCGGGAGGACGCTCCACCACTAGACCACGGAGGCGGTCCGCATTCGGAAGAAATGTCTTCGAACTGATATTGTCTAAAGCCGCACCATTGTTCTAATGTTCTACTTTTATTTGTATTTATTAACGCATTTCATTAAGGGGAACGCTTGTCCCAGCGCCGGAATTTGCAGTGCAGAGTTACATCCCTTAGTCTGGTCATGATCCGCTGATTTGTGTTGATCATGATGTGAGTCTGTCGTCATAATATTCCGGCTCTTGATTGCACACAATTGGTAGACGTCAACGGCATGCATCATTTTGGGCTTTCCTCTCACATGATGTTTATGAGTAAATATGGTCTAACAAGGATGTTTGACACGCATGGGGCACTGGAGACACCATACGCGATCACGTAAAGTTGACGCGTTGTTGACACAAATACTGTAGAAAGCTGCGTGTAAGACCCAATCCACGCACTCAAAATACATTAAACTTGTAAAATATTTGTAAAAATTATTACTTGATAAAGATGGAGACAGAACAGCTTAAAGTCCTCTCTGTCATAAACGACACACGTGCTGACTCAGTCATGAGCCAATGTCGGCGTTATATCGCTATAACTCAACATGGGGCAGCCCCATATCGTCTTTTGATAGCGGTGAGTCAGATCTGCAACTGAAGAGTTATCTCCTCTATCTGACCGATTATCTGTTTTCTCCCTATGGGCCGCTTACCCCTGGGGTGGCGATAGCATGAATATTCTCCCTGTAATTTGAAAAGATTGTATACACATAAAATCGGTGTATGCGTCACTCAATTTAAAAATTGGGATGATACATTTGGTCAACTATGTTTTGAATCCGTACAAAAAACGGAACTTATCTGTGAACATGTGAAAACGTGTCCAACAAACTTTAACCCTTTTCTCCGACACATGTAGATCTATGTAGTATGAAGTATAAAATCTTGTGGTTGTGAAAATATTTAAGGTATGTCAACTGATTCTAGGGTGACTATCTCTTTATTGATACGAATAATAAATTCTGTTTATAATAAAAGATAGAAAACTGCAAATTTCAAGCTTTGAAAACATTTATCTTGCAATTTATGGTCAAGTTTGCAACGATTGTAAGGTTAATGAAAGAGAGATAACTCTGCTTGGCTTAACTCACACATGATTTGTGTGACGAATACAACCGCTTCACTCGCTCTGTATACAAAAGACATAGTTCTGAAAGTCAAAAGCAAGACATTAGACGATATTTAATTTTGAGAGGGCGATTGTTAATTAAACGTGTCTCTTTTTTAACATTTCCCTGAACAGGCTTTAAGATTTTGTTGTATTGTCTGCGTTGGCCAGTATGGCGGAAAAAGGTTAAACAATATTTGATCTTTTAAACGAGTTGAACCAGCTGTATAATTAAATGTGTGTATGTTATTGTGTGTTATTGTTATGTATATGGGTTTTTAGGAAGTCATATACATTTCGGGCTGGATCATTTCGGAGTGCCAAATTTTGACTTTCTTCACACCCCGCCTGACTCGAATAACCTGTCATAACTCTCACCGACTGTGTCGAGTTTCTCCACCATACACCACTTAGACCACTATATATCCCCCTTCTTGTATCGGGTGATGAATGTAACGAGCTTTCTAGCTGCTATGTGTGCCATCCATGGCGCGTTCAAAACGTATATCACTGTAGACAGGGCCCAGTCAAGTGGTCGGCTACGGTCATTAGGCAGATTCAGACCATGTGTTTGTCTGGCCAGGGTGTTCACGTGGCAACACCTGTTGTCCAACTTATGCCCACCATTAGAGGGTCAAGATGAATGGTGGCTAGTCAGTAAGACTACATTTCACTGTGAAATCGCTGGAGCCATGTTGTAAAAGTGCTTGAATTACAAGGGAAGTTCAACATTTTACTTGAAAGATGTCGTGAAAACGATGCGCTTATAGACACATGTCTTGCTGCAAACCTCTCATCAATGTATCCGCATCACGATGGACGTTCTACATTTACTTTAAACAAACACTTTTTTGTATGTTAATCAAGAGATGCAAAAAATATCATGGTTCGTTGTAAGTCAACAAAAATAACGTTTTAAACCCCATTCCATACAAATGATAATTTCCACCTAATAGTCATAGGTAACCGATAAAACCAACCTCTTAAAACACTTTATGAATCCACCAAAAGAATGGTCAAGTCTTGTTGCCCGGACTATATACCACATGTTCAAGCTGAGGCCATAAGAAAATTCTATTATATTCATTACAATTAAGTGTACGCTGCCAGCAATAACCTAATACACATAACTGTTTATATGATGTAAATGAAATAATACCTCTATACATAATGTACATCATATACATATACCTGTCATATCTATAATTATATACATGTTCATATGTAGATAGTCTGTACCCTGCCCTGTGAGGGTGTTCAGTACAATAAAAATTCTATTCTATTCTATTCTATTCTATTTATTGTATTTTGGTCAGTAAGGATATAACATTAAGAAACCAATCCAGTACCGGAATAGAGTTGTTTGTTTGTAAAATTTAACTCCTTTCAGGACAGCCTGTTTACTTCCGCGTCAAGACGTATAGTCTTAAACTTGTAATGGTTGCCGGCTGATCAAACAGTGTCACGGCTTACTGATGTCCGTCATTCATCTTCCAGCTGACAGTGGTCGGTGCCTGTCCGTGGCTGTAACTCTAACCTTATTTACACCTACTTTACCACCCCCACCCCCCACACACACACACACACACTTTCAGGGTTCATTAACGCCCCCTCCTAACCTCGTTTCAACTGTCGACCAATTTTCTATCATATTCTTTCACCCAGCACCTCGCCATCAGTTCTTCCGATCACCTTCTGTTGAAGAATGATCACAGTGGTTCAGTGGCCTCGGCTGTTAAGTGAACAGCCCCGTGAAATTATTTCTATATCCCGATGTCCTTTGTTTCACATATTCCCCGTTCGTTTAGGAAGCACATTTCAGTCCTTATGTCATCTGGCTGCACAACCACCTCCACAATATACATCCAGACCCCTCAACTTACCACACCCTTTTGTTCCCACCCCACCCTTTTGTTTTCGCCCCTCCCACCCCCCTGTTTCCCCACCCACCAATCTTATAGTTAGCTTAAACGTATATTATTCTCGTGAACAGGATGGGGCACAAGTTATTACAACTTAGAACGCCCTCTCCCTTAGATTTACATGGATACTTACTTACAATTGATAAATTAAATGACAGAAAAGAAATATAAGAAAAAGAGAAACGTATGTACATTCACACTGCTCGCTCAAACCTTTTTTGTTTTCTTTATATAGGTATATATATTCCTAGAGATGTTTTCCTTCACATGATTAGGTTGAATTGCAATGCCAACTAGCATCAGGTCAATATTTACATCGTAAATATCTTTCACAAATAATAATAGTGAGTTCCAGCTGATTTAAGAAATGGACATTCACTGAAAAAATTATATGAATTTACACATGGGCTGCCACATCGGTATTTTGGATCCTCGTACAAACCTTTTCCAAACAAGCCATTTTTTAATTCACAATCACCATGTCTTCATTTTGTATGTATTGTGTTTATTTTCCTTAGACCAGATGAGAAATGTTATGGAACTGTAGATTTATCTGTTCTTAAACTGAATTTAAATCGAGAGGCGGTTTCAACATTCCTTTATCAAAGTGCTTCGTTACAATAACTACATGCACTACACACGTCGTACACGAACAACAATATCTCCCCTACCCCTCCATGAACAACAATATCTCCCCGGGCCCTCCATGAACAACAATATCTCCCCCACCCCTCCATGAACAACAAAATCTCCCCCACCCCTCCATGAACAACAATATCTCCCCTACCCCTCCATGAACAACAATATGTCCCCTACCCCTCCATGAACAACAATATCTCCCCCACCCTCCATGAACAACAATATCTCCCCGGACCCTCCATGAACAACAATATCTCCCCGGCCCCTCCATGAACAACAATATCTCCCCCTCCCCTCCATGAACAACAATATCTCCCCTACCCCTCCATGAACAACAATATGTCCCCTACCCCTCCATGAACAACAATATCTCCCCCACCCTCCATGAACAACAATATCTCCCCGGCCCCTCCATGAACAACAATATCTCCCCGGCCCCTCCATTAACAACAATATCTCCCCCACCCCTCCATGAACAACAATATCTCCCTACCCCTCCATGAACAGCAATATCTCTCTCCACGAACAACAATATCTCCCCCACCCCTCCATGAACAACAATATCTCCCCTACCCCTCCATGAACAACAATATCTCCCCCACCCTCCATGAACAACAATATCTCCCCGGCCCCTCCATGAACAACAATATCTCCCCGGCCCCTCCATGAACAACAATATCTCCCCGGCCCCTCCATGAACAACAATATCTCCCCGGCCCCTCCATGAACAACAATATCTCCCCTACCCCTCCATGAACAACAATATCTCCCCTACCCCTCCATGAACAACAATATCTCCCCGGCCCCTCCATGAACAACAATATCTCCCCCTCCCCTCCATGAACAACAATATCTCCCCCACCCCTCCATGAACAACAATATGTCCCCTACCCCTCCATGAACAACAATATCTCCCCGGCCCCTCTATGAACAACAATATCTCCCCCACCTCTCCATGAACAATATCTCCCCCACCCCTCTATGAACAACAATATCTCCCCCGCCCCTCCATGAACAATACTATCTCCCCGGCCCCTCCATGAACAACAATATCTCCCCTACCCCTCCACGAACAACAATATCTCCCCAGCCCCTCTATGAACAACAATATCTCCCCCACCCCTCTACGAACAACAATATCTCCCCCACCCCTCTACGAACAACAATATCTCCCCTACCCCTCCATGAACAACAATATCTCCCCCACCCCTCCACGAACAACAATATCTCCCCCACCCCTCCATGAACAACAATATATCCCCCACCCCTCCATGAACAACAATATATTCCCTACCCCTCCATGAACAACAATATCTCCCCCACCCCTCCATGAACAACAATATCTCCCCTACCCCTCCATGAACAACAATATCTCCCCCACCCCTCTATGAACAACAATATCTCCCCGGCCCCTCTATGAACAACAATATCTCCCCCACCCCTCCATGAACAACAATATCTCCCCCACCCCTCCATGAACAACAATATCTCCCCAACCCCTCTATGAACAACAATATCTCCCCGGCCCCTCCATAAAAAAGAATATCTCCCCCACCCCTCCATGAACAACAATACCCCCTACCCCTCCATGAACAACAATATATCTCTCTCCACGAACAACAATATCTCCCCCACCCCTCCTTGCACATGAATTTGTCCCCTACTCCCCCACTAAAAACAATATCTCCCCCCACCTCTCCATGAACAACATCTCCCCCGTCCCTCCATGAACAACAATACCCCCTACCCCTCCATGAACAACAATATATCTCTCTCCACGAACAACAATATCTCCCCCACCCCTCCTTGCACAACAATTTGCCCCTACTCCCCCACTAAAAACAATATCTCCCCTACCCCTCCACGAACAACAATATCCACCTCTCCACGAACAACAATACCTCCCCACCCATCCGCGCCCATCCCTCCACAGATAGTAATATATCCTCCCCTGCCAACCCCCGAACATTTTTCAAAGTAAAGTTTTTGATTGGCATTGGTAGGCTCAACATGACAACGTGGTCTGGAGGGGAGGGGTACTGAAACATTTTGACAACAATTAAGGTGATGAGCATGAAAGTTTTACGTCTTCAATTTACCAAGGCTTTTATAGTCATATAGGACCTCACGTTTTCCGTCTTCCCTCAACTGCCCCTCTCCCTGCTCTCTCTCTCCCCTCCCCTCCCCTCCCCTCCCCTCCCCACCCCCTACCTCTATAGCGTCCCCTGCCACTTCCATGGTTTCCCCATTACCCCCACGTGAGGACAGACGCACTGCTATCTGGGGAACCACTCGACCACTTATCTCCAATACAAACAATACCAGACTCTTGTTCTAAGATCCATGAACATCAAAGAGTTTTGGTCATTGTTTTTCCAGCGAGTGGTCAAATATCGCGAGTGATCAATTTGTTTGACCTCTGACATTATAGGGCGAAATCAAATATATATGTCATCTGTGGTATCTAGTGCATGCAGTGGGTGTATAGGGGGCCATCAGTAATTGGTTGTAGAGGCGAGCTGGCCATGGAGACAGGGTAAGAGTCATCGTTAGAGAACACGTGGTTAAGGGAAAGGGTTGCAAATATCTTCTGGGAGGGTCCAGTGAAATGGGTGAGAATGTTAACTTGTTTTTGTGCGTCACAGAAAGGCTCCTAACAATCCTAACAAGAGAGAGAGAGAGAGAGAGAGAGAGAGAGAGAGAGAGAGAGAGAGAGAGAGAGAGAGAGAGAGAGAGAGAGAGAGAGAGAGATTTTAATTTTTTTTTCTTCGTGTTAAATTTGTAATTTTAAATCCAATGTACGATGTATATATATATTTTCTGTTGCTCGTACAAACCTTTTCCAGATAAGCCATTTTTTAATTCACTATCACCATGTCTTCATTTTGTATGTATTGTGTTTATTGTCCTTAGACCAGATGAGAAATATGATGGAACTGTAGATTTATCTGTTCTTAAACTGGATTTAAATCGAGAGACGGTTTCAATATTCCTTTATTAAAGTGCTTCGTTACAATAATTCCCTCAACTACATGCACTACACACGTCGTACACGAACAACAATATCCCCCACCCCTCCATGAACAACAATATGTCTCCTACCCCTACACGAACAACAATATCCCCCAACCCCTCCATGAACAACAATATCTCTCCTACCCCTCCACGAACAACAATATCCCTCCACCCCTCCATGAACAATATCTCCCCCACCCCTCCATGAACAACAATATCTCTCCTACCCCTCCATGAACAACAATATCTCACCTACCCCTCCACGAACAACAATATCTCCACTACCACTCCATGAACAATATCTCCCCCACCCTATCTCCTAACAATCCTAACAAGAGAGAGAGAGAGAGAGAGAGAGAGACACAGAGAGAGAGAGAGAGACAGAGAGAGAGAGAGAGAGAGAGAGAGAGAGAGAGAGAGAGAGATTTTAATTTTTTTTCTTCGTGTTAAATTTGTAATTTTAAATCCCATGTACCATGTATATATATATTTTCTGTTGCTCGGCAGTTTTTATTTATTCAGGTTTTAATATATTGTACACACTATTCGAGAGGTATCTCAATTGCATGGATCGATGCTCATGATGTTAATCCCTGGTCCAATCTTCATATAGCTGGACTATCGCTGAGTGCGGCATTAAACAACGAACTCAGAAACTCTCAAGGACATATCTTTCCTTGGCAACAGACCCGTGAAGATCCGGGGTAGAATAGGTCTTCAGCAACCCATGCTTGCCGTAAAAAGTGACTATGCTTGTCGTAAAAGGCGACTAACAGGATCGGGTGGTCAGGCTCGCTGACTTGGTTGATGCATGTCATCGATACCAATTGAGTGGATCGATGCTCATGATATTAATCACTGGATTGTCTGGTCCAAACTCGATTATTTACAGACCGCCGTCATATAGCTGGAATATTGCTGAGTACGGCGTTAAACAACAAACCAACCAACCAACTTTCCTTGGCAACAAGTTTTAGGTGCACATATTATGTCTGACCTTCATCAAATACTAATACACTACACCATATACATGCAGTGCATATGCCGTCATTTCGGAAATTAGACTGTACAAAAAACTGCACACTGAAGACATAAACCGGCGGCAATGTTAAGATCGTGACATAAACTCCAGCGGAGATCGACGCACGGCCGTTTTTTTTATTCCAATACCCATACAAAAATGTCGCATGAAGTTTGCTACTAATATTTCAAAATCATATCATCACAAATCATATGTTTTTTTTCATTTTTCATAAAATTTGACATGCACGTGTGCTAGAGCCTGTTGACATGGTCTGCAGCGTCGGCCCAGCGTGCTTTGGTTAAAAACAGAAATCGCAACTTTCTCACAGCACCGCTTGGCCTCGGCGTAGCGGACCTGCCGCGGAGGGTTCCTAATCTTATCTCATAAGGCTCAATCGCAAGAATTTTATCTTAAACTCTTGAAAAATAACCTGTTTGACTGTATCGCGTTACGTATACTATCGACTTGTGGCAAAACGATTACTTGGGATTGACATATTTTGACGATGAGAGCCGGTCCAATCTGAAGGTTTCCTATCTCGTCAGTTCATCGCGGCCATTGTCACACCGTAAAGAAATTATCCGCCACAATTTAGCAGGTAGAGGGCAGAATCCAACCTTAGAAAGGAGTTATCGTTAGAGATTTTTAAACGGAAAGGGCGGATTTCGTTGCTTCATCGGTTCTGGGCTGAAATCCGGGCATCAATATGTCCGTGGAGCTCGCAAACCACGGTGAATCAGATCAGGGTATAGACACACAGTTGCCGATATGGATCGCGTGCGTTGGATCAAGATGAAGATGCTGACTGGCACAGCTGATGTTGGTTAGGTCAGTACAACGTTGTCGGAGTCGACTCCACCAGCACGCGTACTTCTCTTCCCTGCCAGTGGAACAAAAACGTTCATGTTTTCATAGAGTAACATGTGGTCTCCTAAAACAGTTATGTATAAATTGTGTTTGTTTGTTTAACGCCTCTCTTAGCAATGTTCTATAGGTGCATGACGGCGGTCTGTAAATAATGGACCAGACAATCCAGTGATTGACATCATGAGCATCGATCATCCCAGTGAGTGAGCGAGCGTGTGTGTGTGAGTGAGTGGATGAGTGTGTGAGTGAGTGGATGAGTGAGTGAGTTGATGAGTGAGTGAGTGAGTGAGTGAGAGTGGATGAGTGTGTGTGAGTGGATGAGTGAGTGAGTGAGTGAGTGAGTGGATGAGTGTGTGAGTGAGTGGAAGAGTGAGTGAGTGAGTTGATGAGTGAGAGGATGAGTGAGTGGATGAATGAGTGAGTGAGTGAGTGGGTGGGTGAGTGAGTGAGAGTGGATGAGTGAGTGAGAGTGGATGAGTGAGTGGATGAGTAAGTGAGTGAGTGGATGAGCGTGTGAGTGATTGGATGAATGAGTGAGTGTGTGTGTATGGATGAGTGCGAGTGACCGAGTGAGTGAGTGAGTGGACGAGTGAGTGGATGAGTGAGTGAGTGGGTGAGTGAGTGAGAGTGGATGAGTGAGTGGATGAGTGAGTGAGTGAGTGAGTGAGTGAGTGGATGAGTGTGAGTGGATGAATGAGTGAGTGAGTGAGTAAATGAGCGAGTGTGTGTGTGTGGATAAGTGTGAGTGAGTGAGTGAGTGAGTGAATCTAGTACGGATGTAATACGACAGATGTAACTCTGCACAGCAAGTTGTGGCGCCTTAGAAGACTGGGCCACCCGTGTCCCTCGTCTGGGAGAGAAGGTTCTCAATACCTCTTGCCCACACAACAGCACCTCACCAGCAGATACTTTCACTGCGTCTTCTGTCCTCCTACACAGACGCAGATCAAGCTTATTTATCTTGTGTGGAGCGTAGCTTGTGTCCCATCGAGCTCGGAACGCCAGCTGCCCAAATCTACAGAAATATGTCGGGAAATCCCTATTCAAGCATGTGTTTTCTCCGGTTTTGTTTTGACATTACCTCAGTCATGAAGTGCAGTTAGCTTGCTGTCCCCGCTCGCCTTGTAATGTTACCCTTCTCCCTTGAAGTGAACAGGTTTTTATTGGACTTTGTGTAATCTGTTTTCTTCCACGCAATCAAACGCAACACGGTTGTAACTTTGAAGAATACTTCATCCCGCGAGGTCACGGTTATCGGAGTAAAATCATAACCTACATATTTCTTGTTTAATTGAAAAAAAGTTTTTTGTAGTTTGGTGTTTATCTGGTATCATATCAAATAGAAATGAACAGTAAGACATGGGGAAAACCGCCATGACAACCTTTTGTGAAATATCACGTTCCCGATGAAAAACGTAGATTTGGGATTTAAAAATATATTTATGTAGCATGGGGATGGCGTGCACCATCGTGTCAATGTGTGCTTTGAAGAATATATCAGAGGAGGAGTGAACGGACTGACGCTGAGGTCAAGTCACGAATATAAGCTCAGACTTGCTCCAAGGCTGCACTGAAAGAAAAGTCCATGGATGTGTTGTAATTCTATCCTCCTAATAGGCAAGTCTAGATTTGTGGACAGTTAGGACCCCAGTCTCTTATAGGGACAACTTGTTCTTATTTATTTATAAAATATGATTTAAAGAACTAATGATTGCCTTAGAGACTTGTGCAAGTCTAGTATACGCGCTACAGAGGGTCAGCTGAGGTCGACATAGCTTCGGAACAATATCACAACTTGGCTTCACGCGTCCGAACCCGAGGATGTTGCACTACGGGAATAAATACTACTCCATTTAATACAGGCTAACATAGAGTGACAGGAATAAGGGCGGTGGGGGGTGGCCTAATGGCTAAAGCGTTCGCTCGTCACGCCGAAGACCCGGGTTCGATATTTTATTAAATTTATGCCTTGGGGTCGGTCAGTCAGACTACGCAGCCTGCATCGACTGTTCTTTCCAAGTATGAGGTGAGGTGAAATTGGGTTTTACGTCGCGTCCAAGATTATTGCACTTATATAGCGACGTGCATGCACGTGTATGTGTGTGTGTGGCTGCTTGTACTAGTCCGGACTGATGCCGATTTATAGTGCTAGCTCACTGAGATACCATGCCGCAGTTTAACATGAATACCCCACTCAGACACAGTATACTGACTCCGAGCCGACCAGTCCTTGTTTGAGCCCCTTAATGTCGAGCGCCAGACAGGGTAACAACAAGTACCATCTTTTAACGTCTTTTGGTATGACGCGGCCGGGGATCGAACCCCGGACCTTCCGCTCTCCGGGCGGACGCTCTACCACAAGACCACGGAGGCGGCCATCCAAGTATGAACAAAGTGAAAAGTGATTGTTGCTGTGGCTAATGAGGTGCATGTACACTGTACATAATCTGTCCCAGCAAGCACGTGTTGTGTTCTTAATTTCATGTGTATGCAACTGTGTTGCTATAGATCTATAATACTGTTACTTAATCTGTCTGGATCAACATGCCTCATTATCTCGAATTTCCCGATATCTCGAAGGTACAACACGGTCCTGCTTTGTTCGAGATAACAGGGGTTCAACTGTATAACATTATCTTAACCTGACATCTTTCTAATTGGCAAGGGGGCACGGGTGACCCAGTCGTCTAAAGCGCCGCGATTCGCTGTGCAGATTTGCGTCCCTTGGACACGCCAGAAACCTATGATTGTGGGTTCGAATCCCGGTTCGCCCCAATTATGTTTCTAGGTTTGTCAGCACCATACCCGTGCTCGTGTGTTTCACCGAAGTGGTAAACGTCTGAGACCTGCATCACTTCGGGCTTTCCTCCCACATTAAGCTGACACGCCGTGATATAACTGGAATAATGTTAAAAGCGGCGTTAAACCCAACTCACTCACTCTAATTGACAAAGTTGGCTTAGGCTAAGATATATGGTTGGCACCAAACCCGAGTTTGTTTGTTTGTTTGTTGTTTAACGCTACACTCAGCAACATTCCAGCTATATGACGGCGGTCTGTAAATAATCGAGTCTGGACCAGACAATCCAGTGATTGACATCATGAACATCGATCTACGCAACTGGGATACGATGACATGCGTCAACAAAATCACCGAGCCTGGCCTGGCCTGCAAGGGGCCATCCCAATGGGCTTTGCCACATTGGCACAGGTCTACGGCATTCATAAACTCTACATCACTCCACCTTTGAACTGTCATGCCGTGATATAACTGTAAAAACGTTCAAAGCGGCATTAGACTCACTCACTCTAAAATGATTAAAACTGCCTACATAACTTCAGTTAGCTTTGAGAATATGGCTTTTATCAATAAATCGGAAATAAGATAGACTTGTGGTAGTAACAACATACGGGCATCATAGTCTATCAGCCCGGCAAAATTTCGGTACCAAACAGGGGGCAAATTGTGACCGGTTTAAAATTGAAGGTAATGCTATCTATATGTAGAATAAATATGATAGCATTTGAAATCGAGTAGCTTTGCATGTTTTTTTAAGTTCTTGTGAAGGTCTCCAAAGTTGGCACAGAAGAATGGCCAGTACAATATGTTGTCCGGTGAGTAGTATTTAATTCACTTCTTTGTTTACTTCCTGTCTTGGTGATTTGACCATAGCAACAGTAATTAATGAACATAAGTGATCATATTTCAACCTATCAGGGGTAAGTTGCTGTTTTGGCTGTTGCATATACTACTATACATCTTACCAATAAAAAAGGGAGCCAAAAACTGCTTTGCAGACACAGTATATAAGTAAATGGCACCAAGTGGTGCCAAACGTTTTTTTTATCAATGACTGTCAGACAACATGTCATAAAATTGTAATTTTTATTTCATCAAAGTTGTAGGGTACACTGTAGAAGTGTTGACTCTTAACTAATGTTATGAAACAATTCAATAAAAAAGTTAATGGCATCAATAGCATCTCTGAATTTGGTAATGATGATGTAATATTGATGTAATAATGATGTAATGGTACATGGCACTTACTTACAACTAATTATCATTACTATCTTATTTTAACCTTTATTTGAACTATTGTTGGAAAATTATTTTTTTTCTGCATAATTATTACATTTTCCAATAAAATGTTAAAACACATGTTAATTTGAATGTAATTGATTATATTTGTATATGATATGATGATAAAATTCCCAAAATGAGAAAATTAAATTTTCTCATTCACAGACCTAAAAATGAAAGATGCCTACTTTTGAATTTAGAAATTGATAAATAGAAAATCTACAGATAACAACTGCAATTAATGAAGGTTGTTTCAATTCACATGCAAGTATCCTTAGATGTAAAATATTAAAACACATGTTAATTTGAATGTAATTGATTATTTCTTTTATGATATGATAAAATTCCCAAAATGAGAAAATTAAAATTATTCTCATACCTAAAAATGAATGATGCCTACTTTTGAATTAAGAAACAGAAAATCTAAAAAAACCAACTGCAAATAATGAAGATTGTTTCAGTTCACATACTAGTATCCTTACATGTTAAATTTATTTAAAATTATTAGTCATTCATGATCTATTCACAATTATACAGTATACATTAAACATATTTTGTAATGTTTTGTTTCATTATCTTACAGATTACAAATTCATTCTTCAACCATGAATTAAACACCAAGTTGCCATTAGTATTACTACTACTTCTAATGGACAAATATGAAGATGGGACAAGTGCTGATAGCTGTAGTGACTGCAATATGGAAGACATTGTCACCGATGAACCGCCATACAAAAAGCCCAGGAGTAGTACATCCTGCATCATTCACTATGAAGGTGAAGATATGGAAAGCCACTTGGTTCAACCTAATAGCTTTGAATCGTGGGAAGCTCTGCTGAAAGCAGCACAAATACGAAATCACAAACCACTTCTGGAGTTTGCAAAGAGTACATCTGAGATACCAAACATTTTCTACCATCGGAAATGTCGTTGTAGATTTACAATAAAACGGGAATTACAGTCACTACAGTCAAGCAAAACAGAAGAAGGTAGCCATGCTTGTGTTGAAAACCGGAGATCGAACAGGCAATCACCAACTTCATCAAGGGTTTATGAAAAGCAATGCTTATTTTGCCGGAAGGTTAAGTATAAGAAGGGCCAGAAAAGTCGAGAACTCCTTATACAGTGTGTTGATCTCCGTGCAGATAGGAGAGTACGGGACATGGCCATAAAAAAACAAGATGTAGCAGTACTAAGTTTTGTAGCACGTGATATTGTTGCAGCAGAGGCTCACTACCATCGCTCATGTTATAAAAAGTACACAAGGGCACCTGACTGCACTCCCTGTTCTATTCCAGAAGTTGATGAACATGACATCCAGTACCAGGAAGCAGAAGCTGATGCATATTTTCATCTGTTTAGCTATATCAGAAACACCCTGTTTTCAAACCCAAAGACTGTTAAAATGGTAGACCTCACAACAGTCCTGGTGGATCACATGAAGATGGCTGGAATAAGTAACATCAGGGAATCTACAAAGAAGCACATTCGGAGAAAACTTGAAGCTGAGTTCTGTCAAGCAATTCACATATTTCCAGATGATAAAGGCAAACTTCTTGTTATACCAGACAACCTGAGTATCTATGAACTTGCCAAGGAGAATATAAAACTTACAGATGATATTCATTCCAAGCAGAGTCAGTCATCAGAAGACAAGGGGGTTATAACCTCTGCTGCCATATTGCTGCGCTCAAGGATCAAGGAGCAAGATGATGTTTTGGAATGGCCGCACTTACCAGAATCACTTAACATAGCTGCAATAAAACTGCCTTTGTCACTGAAACAATTTCTTTTTGGGCTACTAACTGGTGACATTTCACCAAAGCAACCGTCAGAGAGGGTAACCTGGCTTGTCAACTCATTTGGACAGGACCTCCTCTATGCTGTGAGCTGTGGCAAGCAGAAACCACCAAAACACATCCTTTTGCCAGCTGTTGTCAAGAATCTCACTGGAAATGCCGAACTGATTCAAGCACTAAATAGACTCGGCCATGGGGTATCTTACTCACAGCTTGAGGAAAACGAGACTGCACTCTGCCTACAGAAAATGGCATCTTCTGTAGATGGTGATGTTGTGCTTCCAAGTACTGCTCAGCCCCATGTATTCACAATCATGGCGTGGGATAATATTGACATCCTAGAAGAGACATTGACAGGGGAAGGCACAAGTCATAGGGTTAATGGCATTATCGTTCAGCCAAGAATGCACGGACCACATGAAGAGAAACCTCAGCTACCAATAGTAGAAAAAAAGAAACAGAGAAGCATTCCTGATGGAGAGTTTGCACTGCCAGTATATAATACCGGCGAAAGATGTGGACCTGGGCAGCTGACCACTACTGACAGTAACAGAGATGACACATTGCATCAGGCATTGAGAAAAGATGTCTTATGGTTCCTCACTCGGCAAACAGATTCACCACAGCAAACCATTGGTAGCTGGACAGGGTTTAACATTTCAGTCCGCCAAGATCTTGATGTCTGCAAAGACAACATAGGCTACCTTCCAACAATCAACGCTCCTGCAACAAGCCTAGCAACATGCTTTGAAATCTTAAACCAGGCGAAGAATATCATGGGGAACTTACATCTGAAAAAGGTGGTAATAGTCTTTGACCAAGCAATGTTTGCAAAAGTTGCTGAAGTTATCTGGAAGCGCAAGGACCATTATCCTGGTATCATCCTTCGACTTGGCACATTTCACACCATTTGCAATGTACTGAGCATTTTAGGGAAACGCTTTCAGGATGCAGGCTTGAGAGATCTTTGCATAGAGTCGGGTATTGTTGCAGAAGGTTCTCTTGGGGCTGTAATGGAAGGACGACAGTACAACCGAGCAGTTCGTGTTCACAAGTATGTGCTTGAAGCAATGATGAGGATTGCTTGGAAAGGTTTTGTACCCTGGCTCAGAGAAACTCAAGCTGGAGAAGTATGTAACCTTGAAGAAACACAGGAACTGATAACTGAACTTCAAGACAATATCTGCCAGAAACAGTTTGATGAAGTCTTGGAAAACACTTCCTTCATAGCTACAGTCAAAGCCTTCCAATCTTACCTGGATTTTCTGAGGAATGACAATGGACCGCTCTCTTCTTACTGGATGTCTTACATTGACATGGTACAGAAAATACTGCTGGGACTGATAAGGGCGTCACGTGAAGGAAACTGGGAACTTCACTTGGCAGCAGTGCGTGCTATGATTCCCTGGTGTTTTGCCTATGACAAAGTGAACTATGCAAGATATTTGCCTGTCTACTATGCGAATATGACAATTCTACCAACACAACATCCTGATGTATATGAACAATTTCAGCATGGGAGGTTCTCTGTGCAACTCAGTCAAGATAATCCTTTTTGCAAAATTCCAGTCGACCAAGCCACTGAAGAGACCGTGAACAAGGACACCAAAGTGCCAGGAGGAATCAGGAAATACAGTTTGAAAGCAGGGGCTGTAACAAGATTCTACTTAACTGCTGAATACCGGAGTGCATTCCTTCGTCAGTTCAGAGACATGTTGGGACTAAACAGATGTGATCTGCATCATGCAGAACTTCAGTCACCAAGAATGCTGAAAGATGAACAAGCAGTGAAAACAGTTGTTGATACCATTGAGAATTGGATTAATCCTTTTGATGGACATCAGGAAATAGTGAGCCTGTCCACTGCAACAGCTGCTACTACAGAAATTGCCAATGACCTCCTTAGGGCAGAGAAAGTGGGTGAGAATGCCTATAAAAGATTTAGAGAAGAACGATTGGACAATGAATCCCCAACAATCAAATTTCATGACAAATTGCCACAACACAAGCTACAAACCTTCACAAACATGTCAAAGAAGAAAACCAAAGTAAACTCATGTGGGAAAGATATCATCCTCGTGGCAGAAAGAAAACTTTTTGCACAGATGATTCTGATTGCACAGGCCAGAAAAGAGCTGCAGATGAAAACTGTTCTTTGCTATCCCCTTGGACCACTGCCATGGTCGCTCTCAACACCTGATGGTAAACCAAGGAAAACCAACAAAGCAGTACTTGCACGAGATTTGCAGAAGAGAGCATCTGTAGCTGAAAACATTCCACAGCCATCTACAACAATAATTGATGGCATGGCCCTTGTTCAAAAAATGAAGGGAGATCAGAAAACGTTTGGTCAAGTCGCAACTTTGATTCTGTCATCAGCCCTCAGAGAAGGAGCCCATAGTTCACGGATTGACATAGTATTTGATGTTTATCAGCATCACAGTATCAAGGAGGCAGAGAGACTGAATCGCTGTCAAGACAATGGTGTCCAGTACAAGAACATAGCATCAGCACACGTTGTTCGCCAATGGAGAAACTTCTTGTCAAGTACTGACAATAAGACCTCACTGATTGAGTTCCTCGTCACTGAATGGAAACATCCAACCTCACGTGAACTATTAGCAGAGAAGGAATTGTTTGTGACAAATGAAGAAAAATGCTATAGAATCACAAAAGACGACACACAAGAGGTACTAGAACTGGAGTCCAGTCATGAGGAGGCTGATACCAGACTACTACTCCACGCTGCCCATGCTGCTGACAATCATACTTCTGCAGTTGTTATTGCCTCAGAAGACACTGATGTATTTCTTCTGTGCCTTGCCTTCAGTGACTCCATACATGTTCCACTTTACCAGAAATGTGGCAATATCACCAGAACAAGGTTCATTGATGTTGGAAAAGTTGCAAGAGCTGTTGGTATGGATGTGTGTAAAGGAATACTTGGACTTCATGCCTTCACAGGTTGTGATTCTGTCAGTGCTTTTGCTGGTCGTGGGAAGATTCGTGCACTAAGAACATTAGAGAATGACAAAGCTGCACAGGATGTATTTAAAGAACTTGGTCAGGAATGGACACTGTCATCAACACTCTTTTCTAAGTTGGAAACGTACACCTGCCAGCTATATGGATCTCGAATGCCATCAATGAGAGTTAACGACTTCCGTTATCACCTATTCTACAGCAAGAAAGGTGCAATTGAGTCACACCAGATGCCACCATGTAAGGATGCTCTTCACAAACATGCAGAGAGGGCAAACTACCAAGCAGCAGTTTGGAAGAGGAGCCTGCAGCAGAAACCAGAGGTGCCTAGTCCTGATGGCTTTGGCTGGAGAATTGAGTGTGCACCTGAGGGAGGAGAAAAGCTTGTCATTGATTGGATGGACGGTGCACCAGCACCAGAAGCAGTACTTGAATTTCTTGCATGCAAATGCTCACGATCATGCAAGCTGCCATCATGTCCATGCATGGTCAACAGAATGAAGTGCTCTAGCATGTGTAAACTGAAAATGTGTGAAAATCAAGAGGATGAGGTTGACACAGGAACTGATGTTTCATCTGAGGATGAATTTGATGAAGTCGACTTTTAGGGTGGTTAGAGGTTATCAACCACAAGAGGACTTTTCAATGTCCAATAACATTGTGAGTGCAAAGAATGAATCAATTGTGTAATATTATGCAATGAAAAGATATTACAGATATTTCTTTTCACAAGTTAAACTGTCCTTGAATTGTTTGTTGAAAGAGAGCATCGTTTCATGGAATGACAAGATTTTAGTTTGTCACAAAATGGTGGACGTACTCGTGGACATATTTTATATATAAAGCTACCAGTTACAGACTGCTATCATGCATTTTTATGAAGCAGGGATATTTCCCTTTTGAAAAAACAAGGTTAGAATTTGCCCCCTTGAATGGTACCGATTAGTCAAATATGGGTGCCCGGCTGACAGACTATCAATCTCGATCTTTGGCGATCGAGCGAGTGGGCGATTAAACCATGATGCTGAGGTGATACAACGTTGTAACACACAATATAAGATAGCTATGCGATAAATCACAAAGAACAATGAAGAACGAAGCGTGGTTAATTTCGCGGTAAAACATTGTTCTCTCATGACGTCATTTTTGGAGATTCGAACATGTGCTCGCAACTTAACGACGTCGTTTATTGAACGCCAATATTTTTGAGAGGGGAGTGTGTAGTTACTTGTTCCCCAGATGTAGCTGGGCAACGCAGATAAACGCGATGGCCGAACGATCGCATCGAAAAGTGGGAGAGATATGACAATCAGTATTGGGAGAAAAAGTCCAGGTAATCGACGTGAGGAATGTGAGCATATAAAATACCCACCTGTGCATAAAATGAACTTGTCCGACATTGTCGAGGTCGGATTCTATTGAGGGAGTCATCATTATTGAAAAACGGGAAAATATCTTTAAAGTTTGTACATTTTGTCATCATCCTTAAAGAAGGTGTACATTATGCTAATATCCAATAGTGGCTACATCTTCCCGAGGCAAGAGAGTTAACTGACTTTAAAAGTCCAGTTTCCACCCTTGCCGAACTAGGCTGGAATTCCTGGGCGCGATCGTAGCGCCATCAGTGGCTATAACGTGTTATGTCCCTTCTAAGCCTTTCCTAGGTACCAATCAGATTCCACCTCTGGTATCATTTGCATTTGTTTCAAACAAAATGGCGGCGCCCAGTCAAGACGATCTGGTCGATAATCAAGATCTTTATTGTGATAAAACGAGTCTTACATCCCGAAGTGCATCAAATCACGTGAGCACCTTGATTAAAAACATGAAAATATTTAGAAAATACCTGTTGACAACGAGTTTGCGGTGCATATGTTTTGCAAATCCTGCAATCGACCGACATCTGCATGTAAGTTTACGAACCGGATTTCGATTTCGTTGTGCGGTGTTTGATTGGACTATGCATAGACTCGTTAGTCCTGCCGAAAGGTAACTCCATAATAGCAGCCTAGTTTGGCAAGGGTGGAAACTGGGCTTTTATAGTCAGTTAACTCTCTAGCCTCGGGACGATGAGAGTCTGAAGCGTTCGTTCGTTATCATGAAGACCCGGGTTCGATTCCCCACATGGGTACAATGTGTGGAGCCCATTTCAGGGCCAACTTGCACAAAGCGATCTTAGCGCTAAGACGATCATAAGCCTATGTTAAAGTGTGGGAGTTCCTCCGTGTCTGCCTGTACCGTTGAATCAGCCTGGCTACTGTCAATGGTGTACAACCAAACCTTCTGGCAATTTGGACCTGTGTTGCCCCCATTTCGGCCATGGTGAAACCCTTCAGACGAACGCATTTATACAGCTAACATGCACGTGCAGTTTATGCCATAGGCGGGAAACCTGTTTTAACATTTTTTGCACCGCACGAGCGCCGTCAAAGGTGACGCGTTCGGGTGAGGTGTTTTTTGGTACCTGTTCCTGGGCAATCATATCCCAATACCCACTTTCCACTAGTTATCGCTGTTTTTAGGAAAATTACAAATTGCCAACCTATACTTTCTTTTGCCGCTTAGTTTATTATACCAAAAAAATAAATAAACTAAACAACAAATCGGGTTACATGTTAAATATAATAAAGAGGTCATCGTTTTTTAAACCAATACACGAATGACATGATCAAATATAAGAAAAGAATTTGTTAAAAATAATTATTCAAATTTCGATTTCAGTCTATGCATGGCACTGCCGTAGTTTGTAAACATGTTGTACTAGTACTATAACTCTCGTTAGTGCGACCACATCGTACTACATGTATGACCTCGTAATATTTTACTGCCTCTGTAACACCATAGACGGTCACACGCACTAATTCAGACAAGGGAATCTCATTGGCTAACAGCTGAACAGATAAAGCACGTGCATTGTTACCCCCTATAGATATAATGATAAGATTGGCATGTTATCAGGAATATATTCTGATATCATAACATATGACGTCAAGGTGTCGAAATATGAGAACCCGTATTGCACTTTGCCAACAACTTGTTTTGGGAGGCATGCATGGCTAAACGATACTCTTGTCGTTAATTTGTTCACTGAAACAGGTCAACATAGTCTAAACATTACTGCAAAACCGTAAGCATCAATTCTAGTAATCTTCTACAACATTATCTTCTATCCAATTACATTGCTTCGCTTGCCAAAAGAGTGGTTTAGGTGCGCTGAAACCATTCCTTATATCCGTAGTCTCCATGCATATGATCACGTAAATCAATTGCAGGTTTAAAAATGAAACCCAGCATTTCTGAAGAATCCTTCTAGATGGCGAAAAGGAACTGGTTTAATATGAAGAATCATTCAAGATGGAGTGAAATAACTGGTATGATATGAAAAGTCCTTCAAGATGACGTGAAGGAACTGGTATAATCTAAAGAATACTTCAAGATGGCGTGACGGAGCTCCTATAATCTGAAGAATACTTCAAGATAGCATGAAAGAACTCGTATAATCTGAAGAATACTTCAAGATAGCATGAAGGAGCTCGTATGATCTGAAGAATACTTCAATGTGGCGTGAAGGAACTCGTATAATCTGAAGAATACTTTAAGATAGCATGAAAGAACTCGTATAATCTGAAGAATACTTCAAGATGGCTTGAAGGAACTGGTATAATCTGAAGACTACTTCAAGATGGCGTAAAGGAACTGGTATAATCTGAAGAATACTTCAATGTGGCGTGAAGGAACTGGTATAATCTGAAGAATACTTCAAGATAGCATGAAAGAACTCGTATAATCTGAAGAATACTTCAAGATAGCATGAAAGAACTCGTATAATCTGAAGAATACTTCAAGATGGCTTGAAGGAACTGGTATAATCTGAAGACTACTTCAAGATGGCGTAAAGGAACTGGTATAATCTGAAGAATACTTCAATGTGGCGTGAAGGAACTGGTATAATCTGAAGAATACTTCAAGAGGGCATGAAGGAACTCGTATAAGCTGAAGAATACTTCAAGATGGCATGAAGGAACTCGTATAATCTGAAGAATACTTCAAGATAGCATGAAGGAACTCGTATAATCTGAAGAATACTTCAAGATGGCATGAAGAAACGCGTATAATCTGAAGAATACTTCAAGATGGCTTGAAGGAACTCGTATAATCTGAAGAATACTTCAAGATAGCATGAAGGAACTCGTATAATCTGAAGAATACTTCAAGATGGCATGAAGGAACTCGTATAATCTGAAGAATACTTCAAGATGGCATGAAGGAACTCGTATAATCTGAAAGCATGAAGGAACTCGTATAATCTGAAGAATACTTCAAGATGGCGTGAATGAACTCGTATAATCTGAAGAATACTTCAAGATGGCATGAAGGAACTCGTATGATCTGAAGCATACTTTAAGATGGCTTGAGGGAACTCGTATGATCTGAAGCATACTTCAAGATGGCATGAAGGAACTCGTATGATCTGAAGCATACTTTAAGATGGCTTGAGGGAACCTCGTATGATCTGAAGCATACTTTAAGATGGCATGAAGGAACTCGCATGATCTGAAGAATACTTCAAGATGGCATGAAGGAACTCGTATGATCTGAAGCATACTTTAAGATGGCTTGAGGGAACTCGTATGATCTGAAGCATACTTTAAGATGGCTTGAGGGAACTCGTATGATCTGAAGCATACTTTAAGATGGCATGAAGGAACTCGCATGATCTGAAGAATACTTCAAGATGGCATGAAGGAACTCGTATGATCTGAAGCATACTTTAAGATGGCTTGAGGGAACTCGTATCATCTGAAGTTGGAACGTATTCAACACGGAGCGCCACCATATATCGGTGAACAGTTAACAATCAGGCATAATTTGAACGCACTTCGTAAACAGGCATTTTCTAATGTCTGTCCGTGTATTTCTGTAAACTTCACATTAATAATTTCTCAGACGATAACTTCATGTACCTTAGTGATAGCAGATATATATCCTTATGATGTAATTATAATAAATATTGTATCTCTCTATATATATACGTATCTAAATAATGGCAGTTTGATATGTGATAAACCCCTTGATGAGCTATGTGCATATTTGTGCATTTGCACTTTATGACATCAAACAGGTTCGCGGTATCAGAGATGCTTCAAAATATATATAAATATAAATCTTACAAAAATCCTGACATTCTGTTTACTGTAAAGGCGTGTAGCATGCACAGGCCTATTTATAACCCAGCATCAACAAAACACAAACAACATTATTTTCGTATTCGTAGCTATAAAGGTAATACAGTGTTAGACGATAGCTTTAAACATTGACAAGGCTGTTCTGGGAGTTGAAAAACACTGCCGGTAACGAATACCAGGCGGGAGACTTCGGGACCAGATATTCCTTTTTCTCATAGCACAAGCTGAGTTTCCATTTGTCGCTAACTCCGGCTGAATGCGTCCATAAGATGGCGCATTCCAGAAGCAGTACCAGTTATTCCTCAATATCCCCAAACCAACTACAGTAAGTACGGTCGTTTCGGGTCGAGGTCATGTGACCTTGAGCGTTGATAAAAAATACCAGTTGACAAAGTAGGTCAATGAAGCTGTATGTATGCGATGAGGTATATTTAAAAACAACTGGCTTTAATTAGCGAGATCAGTGTCGCGTACATTTTCCCCATACTGGGTTGTGGATGTGTGTGGTTGCACTTTGGTGTGGGGTGTGCGTGTCGTGAGATTGTTATCTCCCGAGATCAGATACGCTCTTACACCGATGCATATGCAGGATATGAGTGTGTCAACCCCTTCTGGTGCACAGGATGCCCATCCTGTTCAGTGGTATGTGAAGTTGGATGACATAAAATATATTTCTGAAACGCGGATGCCAATATTTGTGTACTCCCCAGGGAGCTGAGAATGATAGTTGAGTGCAGTGACCAGAGAAATAATAGCGCTTTGGGCATGCCCCTGAGTGGTGTATAAATATGCGCAATGTAAATAAATATTTTAATATATATTATTTCAAAGTTGACATTTATTTTCGTCTGTTTTTTCTTGCAAAGAGTGACCACTCAAGAGTTTATAGATGACGCTGACGTTTTTTCATTATTTATTTTTGAGACTCATTACAGACATACATCCAATGAGATAGGAAAGTTGTAAGTTACATCGAACCTCATTCTTCAAGCCGGCGTGTGCAACTCACACAGTCTTGATGTTGTAGACATGGCGGAAGTACAATGGACAATGTAACGCGAACCGAGTGAATTATGTAACTGTTCCTCATACCTCTGCATCCGCAGCAAGGACACCTCAGTCTGGGGCTCCCCGAGCATCTCTTAATCAACTGGCCCTGTTTGTGATCGGGATCGAGCTATGCAGATGCACTTAAACCCGAGGCGTGCTAAAAGGCAAGAGAGCGTCTGTGAATTATGTGAGACGTGATTGTATCTGATTGTCTTTGTCTAGCAACACAGGTGGTGTACCTCCCGAGACTGCAAATACCTCACCCACATCTCTGTTAGGGTCTGGTGCGTCCCTCCTTACACACCCCACACCCCGCCACATAAACATGGATGCCGAGACTTGCAGGAACCATGGCTGCAACGCTTGTAATGTAGTCGTGTAGTCGTGTGTACTGCAGGGGTGGGAGGGACGGGCATGGCGGGGTAGGGACGGGCAAGTAGTCTGGTCGTGCGTACTGCTTTCGTGGTGGTGGGACGGTAGTAGTAGAAGTAGTACATGCAGTCGGGGGTTGGGGGGTGGGGTGGGGGGGGGTGGGGGGTGGGGTGGGGGGGGGGGGGTGGGCAGTGGGCCAGGTGGGGTAGGGACGATAGTAGTCTGGTCGTGCGTACTGCTTCCTGGGCGTGGTGGGACGGTAGTAGTAGAAGTAGTACATGCAGTCGGGGGTTGGGGAGGGAGATGTTGGGGGTGGGGGTGGGGGGGGGGGGTGGAGGGGGTGGGGGCGTCAGTGGGCCAGGTGGGGTAGGGACGCTAGTAGTCTGGTCGTGCGTACTGCTTCCTGGGGAGGGGGGGGGAGGCGTCAGTGGGCCAGGTGGTGTAGGAACGCTAGTAGTCTGGTCGTGCGTACTGCTTCCTGGGGAGGGGGGGGGGGGGGGGGGGCGTCAGTGGGCCAGGTGGGGTAGGGACGCTAGTAGTCTGGTCGTGCGTACTGCTTCCTGGGCGTGGTGGGACGGTAGTAGTAGAAGTAGTACATGCAGTCGGGGGTTGGGGAGGGAGATGTTGGGGGTGGGGGTGGGGGGGGGGGTGGAGGGGGTGGGGGCGTCAGTGGGCCAGGTGGGGTAGGGACGCTAGTAGTCTGGTCGTGCGTACTGCTTCCTGGGGAGGGGGGGGGAGGCGTCAGTGGGCCAGGTGGTGTAGGAACGCTAGTAGTCTGGTCGTGCGTACTGCTTCCTGGGGAGGGGGGGGGGGGGGGGGGGGCGTCAGTGGGCCAGGTGGGGTAGGGACGCTAGTAGTCTGGTCGTGCGTACTGCTTCCTGGAGGGGGGGGGGGGGGGGCAGTGGTGGGCCAGGTGGTGTAGGAACGCTAGTAGTAGAAGTAGTAGTAGTACACGCAGTCTGGGGGTGGTGGAACGTGCGGGTAGGGAGTCTAGAAGTCTAGCTATGTGTGTTATAGTTCTTTCTTCAAGTTCTGGAGTAGGTGGGAATCTCACGGTGCCAAGCTGGCGAATAGGAGGCAGTTCAGAGCAATAGTCACGGCCATGACAACACAGACTTGTGCACAGATAGGTGCATTAATTGTCCTGGAAGAGCAACACCCCTTTAATGCGTAGTCCACGACATTTACATTGATATTCGTATGCAGCTGCCATAGCAGATTGGCATAATACTGGCCTTTAATGGTGTTGGAATAGTCCACCAGAAGCCATCACCTAGCCAGTTGATGTAACAGCCTTTACCTTCTTCGGAGAAGCAGACGTTAGATGTTTCCACTGCTTTGACTTCTTTAGTCTCTGGCGGAAAGTGGAACGCAAGACTCATTCGTGATTACAAATCTCTAAACAAATCAGCTTTGTCAAAATGCTTCAAAATCGCGTAAAGTCCCAGAATGATGACGGTACTCAGCATACAGAAACCTTTTGTCATGCCCTCTTCATTCCTTAGGGGGGCGGTCGGGGATCCTAGTGGTTAAAACGTTCGCTCGTCACGCCGAAAACCCAGGTTCGATTCCCGACATGGGTACAATGTGTGAAGCCTATTTGAGGTGTCCCCCGTCGTGATATTGCTGGAATGTTGCTAAAAGCGGCGTTAAATCAAACTCACTCACTCATTCCCTAGTTGGTTGGTTTGTCTGTTGTTTTACGCCGCACTCAGCAATATTCCTGCTATATGACGGCGGTCTGTAAATAATCGGGTCTGGACAAGACAATCCATTGATTGATGTCATGAACATAGATCCACGCAATTGGATCATTCCTTAGTATAGATGCCCACTATGTGACGTGTGATAGATAATCGTTTCCTGGTGTTTTCAACTTTATCCCCAGTGAATGCAGGTGAAGGTCTTCCTGATCTTGGATCATCTTCGAGGCCGTCTCCTCCCTTCTTGAACTCCGCTGCCCAGATCGTAACAGTGGCGCATCGTCTATTAAAGTTGACATCATGTCCGCATGGCTGGCTGGTGGAGTTAACCCTTTCTGTTGTAGAAACGTGATGACACCGCAGCAGCCACTTTTCTCCATCTTCATCAACACAGTATACCTGGTCACTTTGATGCTTGCTGAAGTATGCTCCCTGGCTGTGTATTTGGTTCAATTGTTGTCTGTAAGCATGGGTAGTATTGTACTTAATACATGCAAAGTGTTATGGGTGGACTGTTATACATCCATCGAATTCAGGCTCAGAACCTTTCAGCCAATCAGCATACTCCGTTCAGAACACTGTAAGCTGGTTCACCGAGCTTTCACTGAAGAAAGAAGTGCCCGTTGGACACATGGGATAGTAAGGTGCATGTCTGCTTGAACTATTCCAGATGTATGGCCGATATTGTAGTGCTAGTCCACTGAGATACCATGCCACATTGTACCCTTCATACTCCACCCACAGACTCCGAGCCGACCAGTCCCTGTTTTATCCACTTAATACCACGGGTAGGGTAACGACAAATTCCTCTTAATGCCAAGCGCCAGGTAGGGTAACGACAAATTCCTCTTAATGCCACGCGTCAGGTAGGGTAACGACAAATTCCTCTTAATGCCACGCGCCAGGTAGGGTAACGACAAATTCCTCTTAATGACAAGCGTCAGGTAGGGTAACGACAAATTCCTCTTAATGCCACGCGCCAGGTAGGGTAACGACAAATTCCTCTTAATGCCACGCGCCAGGTAGGGTAACGACAAATTCCTCTTAATGCCACGCGCCAGGTAGGGTAACGACAAATTCCTCTTAATGACAAGCGTCAGGTAGGGTAACGACAAGTTCCTCTTGATGCCAAGCGCCAGGTAGGGTAACAACAATTTCCTCCTCATGCCACGCGCCAGGTTGGGTAACGAGAAATTCCTCTTAATGCCAAGAGCTAGGTAGGGTAACGACAAATTCCTCTTAATGCCAAGAGCCAGGTAGGGTAACGACTAATTCCTCTTAATGCCACGCGCCAGGTAGGGTAACGACAAGTTCCTCTTAATGCCAAGCGCCAGGTAGGGTAACAACAAATTCCTCCTCATGCCACGCGCCAGGTTGGGTAACGAGAAATTCCTCTTAATGACAAGCGTCAGGTAGGGTAACGACAAGTTCCTCTTGATGCCAAGCGCCAGGTAGGGTAACAACAAATTCCTCCTCATGCCACGCGCCAGGTTGGGTAACGAGAAATTCCTCTTAATGCCAAGAGCTAGGTAGGGTAACGACAAATTCCTCTTAATGCCAAGAGCCAGGTAGGGTAACGACAAATTCCTCTTAATGCCAAGCGCCTGGCAGGGTTACGACAAATAACATCTTCTAACGTCTTTTGGAATGACGCGGTCTGGGGGATCAACCCCCCAGCATTTCGCTCTCCGGCATACACACTCTCCATAACACCACAGAGGCCGTTAACTGGACGCAAAGTGCCATTAGAGTTAGTGAGTACGTCATACTCCTCTAAGCTGTTCAAGAACCAAGTGCAATTTTATCAAAAACTCAAAGCTAAAATAAGATGCAAACGATGAGACAAGATGTTCGCGAAGAAACATCACAAATACTGGACGATATGTCATCGGTCCTTCGAACACTACGTCTGTGTGTCCGTACACACATCAACGTCCTGTGTAAACTGCGAACACTATGCTAGATATGAATATATGACAGGCGTGTGTAAAAATATTGAATTTTATTGACTGTCTCACTTGTCATTCGTAGACTCCATTATCCAGCCTTGTTGCATCTCATCCGAGGGGAGACGTTTAAACTCGGAAGCTTAACAAAAAGCTAAATAGCATTTCAATATGAATCTGTGAGACATTATTTGTTCAAGGCCCAAAAAAGAAGAATTTACACAATGCGCATGTGTGATCTCGCTCAATCCCGCATCTTAAACGGCCTTCTTAAAACGTAACAAAACACAAAACTCGCGACCATGTTTGTATGTGTGTTCAAAGTTCATCAAACAAAATAAAAAGGACCGCCTCTAAGTTTACAGGGCATAGTGTTACCAACGTTAGCAGAATCATAGAGTGCTGGGGCTATTTTCTTTCAATATATGTTTATTTGGGCAGGAGAGGAAACCAGTATCGCTCCGAGGTGTGAACCGCCGGAAGTAGACAAGAGACACGTTTTTCCTAATGTTTATGACAGAACTGTTGTTTGAGAGTAGGAAATGATTGTTATTTTTCCTGCGGAACAACATGCAGTGATATTCCTATGTGTTAATACGCAGCACTTTATCAGATCTTTGATCTAAATCTTTGTTTGTTTGATTCACGTTTGAGCAAGATTGCGCGCGACCTTTGCTCTATTCCTGGAGAGTCCGCGTAGTGTTTTATGCCGTGATGACACGTCAGGGTTAATGATGTGATAGGTGGTAGTTGCTGTACGTGAACAAAAACATGTTGTCGTCACTCAACGAGTAGTTGTTGCTGACGTCTGTTTTACACTAGGTTTCTCAGTGCGTTGCGTCATGAAAATATGAATATATGATTGCGCTGATTTATAGCTGTCGTGATAGCAATCGCGGTATTTCTTTAACATACCTCACGAGTGTTTAGCTCGGGAAGTGTCGGACTTCTGAGGCTGTCTGTCTCCAGGTGCGAAATCAGAAAATATGTTGCACTTCTCGTTCACGTCTTTGGAAGGTATAAATCAAATCCAATTTGTCAGTTCTTGTGTGTGTTACCGAGTTAGTATAGGAATACATTAATCTTACTGGGAAATACACAAGACGGGCAGTAACCCTCAAATTACACATGATATACCGCTATTTAATTTGTCCCAGCCAGTTGACACATATTTGTTTTCATTGGTTTATTACAACGTACATGTACCGTTAACTTACGTTTTCTTATGTTATCTTACGTCGTCCGATTTTCGAGCACGAACGTTTATACTACGTTATGTCATTTATCGACATACTCGTTAATCCAACGTCATATGCAACCAACCATGTTGGATTGACGTGAGTATATTTATGACTTGCGAAGATGGTGATAAAACGTTTAGTTACGAATCAAAGTCCAATCTCCGGTAAATGATAATTTGTATTGTCCACGTAAAAAAGCAAATTTTGGATAAACGAGTTTAAATGATTTCTCTGCTTTCATTACAACAGGAGGTGGTGGGGTGTTAGACTAACATCTAGTCTCTGAAATGAACATATTTTACAGAAAAAAACAGTTGTTTAGTTATGGTTATGAAGTATGATAAAAAGTAGCCCATAGACTTTCTTCATATTCATGATACTGCAGTATCAACACTTGCCAAACATTATAGACTTGCATGGGCTGTATCGGATATATTTGTTACAGGGTTTGCATGACAGACTGGTGGGGTGTGTGTGTGTTTGCGTGTGTGTGTGTGGGGGGTGAGGGGGGGGGGGGGGGGGGGGGGGGGTAGGAGTTAGGGTGTGTGTGTTAGCCAAGCCCATAAAAGCTGAAATGTTGGTCGCCACGAAAAACACGGAAACACTCCGCAGTGATATAAAATCCTTGAAGCACGTGACTCCAGTCTGTCCCAACTGCCCTACATCTGTTATAACCCAACACTACTAAATATGATAAAAGACTCTAGACCCGAACCCTGAGGTTAGGGAGTATTTTCATCTCCTAAATAACCACACGGTATGTGAATACCGACACATTACAATACCCACAGCAAGTCATATCGATATTAAACCGTCTGTTCTCCGAGCCGCGCTCATCAATTGTCGGCTTTTACCGTGCGTCCGTGACTCACCCCATACATGTTCTCCAATATCTCGGGTGCAACGAACTCCACACACACTGTAACCTCGCTAAGCACTACCAGCAGTGCCCCAGAGCTCCTTCAACTCATACACGGTCCCATAATAAACATACATTCTATCCATTGTTATTTTCTCAACGCGGCTTGCTTGCAAGATATTGCAAGAGAATCCGGAGGTCCCCCCTTGGTACCGAAAGCTGACTTTTCTAAAATGTTATTTCTTCCGGATAACGTCTTTTTTATGTTTGGTTACGTCGGAAAGTAGGACTGGGCAGAAAAAAACCCGAAAGTACGCGAGTTCCATAGATGCGTGCAACAAGCGCAGAGACAAAGGTTAGGGGATTTTGTGGAACTGAAGAACGAAATAGATAACGGCTTGTGTCGGGTCAGGTTCTGTTTTGGGGATAATGGTATTATTACGCTGGTGTTAAGCTGACAAAACAACGTCAAGGTGTGATGGGGCTAATGATGATGAACAAGAAATAGTGCGTGAGTGGGTGAATACCACTGACCGCCGTTTTGAACAATATTCAGTTCTATCACAACACTTTATATATAGGAAAGCTCGCTGAAATCCAACAGCATGGGAATGGTGCTAATAACCTAGAAACATAATCAGAGCGAATTTGTGTCTTCTTGCTTTTATATTGATGAGGAATGGTCCTAATTAAACAATAAAACAAATATTACAAGAACGTTTCTTCACATTGAACACGTTTAATTTATAACAAAGATAACAGAATACCAAAACAAATGTTCCACTCAAACCCGAGTTAAGAATATGCTGTTACTAAACGTCAACAGTAATCTGTTAGAAAGTATTATTTCAATGTTTATTTTACGCCAAAATTTCTTTCACTGCAGCTAAAAGGTCTTAATGCTGTTTGCAAACATGAGATTAAAGACTAATATCGCCACTGCCTTTAGAAGTCGGAAACCCGTTATCATGTTATACAGCTCATGTCACAACCAGACGTCCGTGCCAACCCTCTCATGGGGATGTGTTTGAACGCTTGTTGGCCGACATGTTGTTTGTAACCTGGATGTTGTGAATTGCATTAGTTTGTTAACAGATGGTATCGAAACCAAGTTCATACTAGACTTAATCTGTTTCTTGTTTAGTATAACAACACTTTGTGATAAACTGATTAGATTATCATAGATATAAATCAAATGGAATAATAACACCTTGGTAACTGGGGTAAATAAATCAACTAAGAGCGTCTTTATTAATCGCACATACATACAGTAACCTCTATTTCCATTTTTATAAATACAGTTTTATAAACAAAGACTCGGTACAGTCTATATCCCCACTTACTGTACAGAGTTAAGACAGTATCTTGAAATGTTTACATCGCGGCTCCCCGATAGCGCCTTGAGCGGCATAGCTTTGAAATGTTTAATAAAGTTTTGAATAAAACATATCCATACTTTATAGCGTCGGTCTGGGGGGTAACAGTTAAAGGTTCTGTGAATATCCTCTGTGCAATAGAATTGTCTGCAACAGTGACGATGACTGATGTTGCATCATGCGCTACTGCTGATTTTATTTACCTTACAACAATTTCCGACTAAGTAAATTCATTTTCACTTATTTTCATTTATTATACAAAAAGTATCGCCGATCTAACGTAAAGAAAAGTTGGTTGGTTGGTTTCTTATTTTACGCCGCACTCAGCAATATTCCAGCTATGACGGCGGTCTGTAAATAATCGAGTCTGGACCAGACAATTCTGTGATTGATATCATGAGCATCGATCCACGCAATTGGGATCGATGACATGCATCAACCAAGTCAGCGAGCCTGACCACCTGATCCCGTTAGTCGCCTTTTACGACAAGCATAGTCGCCTTTTACGGCAAGCATGGGTTGCTGAAGACCTATTCTTCCCGGATCTTCACGAGTCTTATGCACCGTTAGAGAATTGCACAACACTCTTCCCCTATACGGCGTATTGCTGTGTTAGGCAGCTCAAACATTTATTTTGAACCACACAGTGGTTATGTTTTGCATATTAGTATTGTTAGTTGGGAATATGAAAGTAATAATTCATCTGTTTAATCAGGGAAACACACAGCTTCATGGCTTCCGTCAGGTAGTGACACTATTGACGCCACAAACAATACCATGACGTCATTGGAGACTTGAACTAGATAAGATAAGATAAGATAATATTTATTGCAGAAACGTTCCATTACGGGACAGATGCAATTTTAAAAGACAAGACATTATGATTCATATATACATATATACAGACATACATAATTTACATTCCTGTAGACACATACAAAAACAAAATAATCAATATAACATATTTGATGATATTTTTATACATAAAATGTCAACGGTTGATTATGAAGGGGTATTTATTGTTTGAAATTATAGATATGGAAACAAATGCAGTTGATATTGACTGCTTCATTATTTGACAGGATGTAGTGAAATAATTTATCTTCATGACTGTGGACATTTACATTTACATTTTGTCTGGATAATTTTTCAGAGAGTATATTTCTTTCTTAGGTGTGTTTAATACAGTGAAGTAAGTAGTGTTCGTCATCAATGGTTGAACATGTAGAGCATAGCCTCTGATGTAGTGGAATTGGTGGCTTTGTATGTCTTCCAAGTTCAATATTTAATGTATGGTTACTTAATGTTAGTTTAGAAAAGTGAACTCGATATTTTCTTACTTTACAGTGACTGAGACAGGGTTCTAATTTTATTTCATTTTTAACTATCCTGTATGTCCTAAGTTTGTTTCCTGTGCCTCTTTTTGCATTTGCATCTTGAAGAGATTCCTTGAAAAGGGAGTTGAATTTAGATTTGATTGTCTCTTTGAATATTGGTGATAGGAAAGCTGAAGTACTCAAATTGTGTTTTCCTAAGAATAGATTGAGCTGGTAAACCCATCCTAATAGTTGTTTCACCAAATATGTACTTTCTGTAAAAGCGTTCTGAAGTATTATGTTTTTGGAAGAATATACATGGTGATAAATTTTTTGATTAATACTGTGTAGATAAGAGGGTAGAGTCCTAGTTCTGCTCGTCTTGCCCAGTTGTGTGTTGTTTTGTTGACACCTAATATGGATTTACCAAATTTGAGCTGCAGTTTTTCGGGGATAAATCAATCAAAGTTGTTCAGGAGGATTGATTCTACACCCAAGATTTCACTATTATATAAAATTACTGGCTCGATTAATGTTTTAAATAGTTTCCAAGCAAGAGCTATGGGTATACCTTGGTTAAAAATGGTGGACTGAAGCTTGTGGTAAGCCCCTAGGCCTTTTTTCAAGAGAGGTTTAGCACTGTTTTTAAGTTTACCAATTGCTTCGAAGCGTATTCCTAAATAATTATAACTATCTGTAACTAGTATTTTTGTATCACCCATGGTCCAAGTATTCTTTTCTTCTGTTTTAATTGATTTTCCGAACACTACAACACATTTGTTTTATCACTATTAATCTTTAGGTTATTTGTGGCACAAAATACCTTTAGTCCATCAAGTAACACTTGTAGCTTTTTGGGGGAATCGGCAAATAGAACTAAATCATCGGCAAACAACAAATGACAAATGTTGAAACCATTGATTGTTATATTATTGCTATCAGATTTGATATAATGTGGAAGGTCATTGAGGAATATATTAAATAATGTGGGAGACAAAATGCACCCTTGTCGTACCCCATTGTTGGTACGACAATGAGACTATAGGTCTTGATTTGTAGAAACGTAAATACATACTGTACCATAAACTATAAAAGTAACCTGGGCTGCTATCAATATTTAACGTCACATCAGCAGTATTTCAGACATATCGTGACTAATTTATATACAAATAGAAATAAAGAAATATATATACATACACACACAAAAACAAAACACACAAAAAAACGAGGCAAAGGAAAGTTTACTCGGTGGACATGTCATATATAATGAAATAATAAAGTCCACGTTAGTTCAACATCTTTTTTATATATAAACTGATATAAAGAAGATGCTGGACTATATTATTTTATTATATAATAATACAACGTTCTGTATTACGGGCGCTAAGCTGGCATTAAAACTGTTACAGACCAGAGATACAAAACCCGCTAGATGTTCATCACCACCTCAGATGTTAAATATCACACAAGTGAAAGCAGTCCACACAAATAAAGAGTTTACGGTCCTGAACTAAACCAACGTACACAAACACCAAAGACTGACTAAACCATCTCCACAAACCGACGCCGATAACAAACACACCAACCAAAACTAAAGACAAGATTTCAAAGACAATTTAGAGACAGAAAAGAAAATATTGACAGAGAAACGATTATCGTGGAAATCTGAGTGTGACTGAAATCGCAAAAAAGTCTTGTGGCCACCCAAATCCCTTCTGTATCAGATGGTGATGATTAGTTGAACACACGTTGTGGCTGCGGAGACTGACGGACTCGTGGGATGGCGTGAGAGGTTGTAATCTCCACGCAATTTATTGCAGTTTTTTGTCGCGTTTTAGCGGTTTAAAAATTAACTACTTGGGTTTTATGTCAAGCGGTGTCTCGAGGTCGCAGCGTTTTGCTTTGAAAATTGATGTTGTTGAAGATTGACAGGTAGGGAAGCGTGATTTTTGCTTTCGTGTTCGCAGGACATGAAGAAGATTGCAATAGATTACAATGTGTTTTGTTAACGTTGGTGAGTTTAATGTTCTCGATGTTATTAATCACGGAATAAAATGTTCAATTGCACCATACAACATACACCAGATACAGGCTCTGGGTTGAGTTTTTTACTGTAAATGTTATGCATTGTGACGATGGTTTCTCACAGAGAGTATGTGTAAGCATCACGATTTTATTATAGCTATCTTTGTTAAGGGTTTATATTAAATTCTAGTAATTACGTATTTCTGAACTAACACTGTTTCGCACGTTTCATATAAGCAGTAAATGTATCACAGAGTTAGGAAATGTTGCGGAGTCAGCAGTATTGTAACATTACGTCTCTGAAATGAAATTGTATTTTGTTAGAATGTCTTTCAACATATTGCATAAAAGGAGCTAAGAGTGAGTGAGTGAGTGAGTGAGTGGATTTTGATTTTCGCATTATTCCAGTTATAACGCGGTGTGTCAGCTTAATGTGGGAGGAAAGCCCGAAGTGATGCAGGTCTTAGACGTTTACCACTTTGGTGAAACCCACGAGCACGGGTATGGTGCTGACAAACCTAGAAACCTTATCGGGGTGAACCGGGATTCGAACCCACGACTCCATGTTCCTGGCGTGGCCAAGGCACGCAACTCTGCAAAGCGAATTTGGGCGCCTTAGACGACTATAGATATGACGTCATCATCATGTTATTTCAGCACGTGTTGACCGCAGGCCTTTGTGTACATAAATAAGACAATATACACACATACATGTAAAAACATATAGACTTTCCATACAGTCCATATTGATAATTGTATTTCATTCCTTTATAAACTAAGGGCAGTTACATAGCTGGAATATTGTCAAGTGCGGCGTTGAACAACAAACAAACGATATAAACTAAGGATCTAGAATCTTTCCACATTTACCTTGTACAGAAACTTTGCGGTGTTACTTGGACTTGAAGATGACGGCAGTAAGTCAAACGTCTGTATATTTGGGTATATATGATATATTCTGATATGAGAGTTGAGATACATATGTCTAAGGTGAGAATATGCAGGCTATATTAGCAAAAAGTGGTATTCATTTCCAAAATAATTAGAGTTACATACATAACATTTTCTAAATTCCCGCAGAATATCAAGCTGCTGTCCTCCCTAGATTTCTAAATTGTGACAGCTCAGCCGAAATCGGGAAAGTGATATTCTCAGTTTACTTGATTTAATAAATTGTAAATAATCTGCACACAAAATAAATGGTTTGAAATTAGCATAAAATAACATCTTTAACTGTTCAACAAGTCGCTGTGCCAGAGCTGTTGAAAATTGTCATTGATTTGTCCTTAATATACACATAAGGGATACCTACTCCAGAATACCATTACAAGTATGACAGGAAACATCGAACACCGTATTATTAACTTCACTGTTTGCATAGCTCGGGACCCGTGAAGATCCGGGGTAGAATAGGTCTTCAGCAACCCATGCTTGCCGTAAAAGGCGACTATGCTCGTCGTAAGAGGTGACTAACGGGATCAGGTGGTCAGGCTCGCTGACTTGGTTGATGCATGTCATCGATACCAAAGGCATGGATCGATGTTCATGATGTCAATCACTGGATTGTCTAGTCCAGACTCGATTATTTACAGACCGCCGTCACATAGCTGGAATAATGCTGAGTACGGCGTTAAATAACAAACAACGAAAGCATAGCTGGGTACAGAGTTCATGTATGGATGTATAGGAGGGGATCCCCGTTTTAATAGTTTAATAGCCACACACCCTGCGTGATGGGTTACTCTAAACCATCACCAATCTGAGCAAGTAAATGCACTACCACAACCTCTGAGGCACCCTATGATAGGTTAACGAGGGTGTCTGGTAACTAGTTACTGTCGATTTGTTTGTGACTAGAAGCATGTAAAGAGTGTTTATGAATGGCATGTTTTGTTCTGCTCAACGGCGACAAGAACGGATGATGTAGTCCTAATGCAACAACTACACCAAGGTCTGGATGTAGAAAACAATCCCCGCCCTTCCTTTAACAGGCGGAACAGGAAATTAGGACACACACATAGACATATCACGTGTAGAGTACGTGGAAGCACTTCCACGGTTGCCAAAGACGGAGGTAATTTAATGAATCAATCTGGAGACACCACAGTCCGTCTTCACGGTCATCTCATCAGGATTAATGGCTGATTCCACGTGGCGTCACTTCCGGTTTAGGACCACGTGGTTGAACCATCACCCGCCACATGTCGGTACGATGTTTCGCGAAATGATCACAAAATGCAGGAAGGTGGTGGGATATTCTACAATTTGTTTCAACAGATGTCTACTTTCATCAGCTCGGTATATTCATCAACACTCGCCAGATCTTCACTGTTACGACATGAGGCGGATGTTTCATGTTGTTTCATCCAGTATTCATGTTGATGGTGATTCACGAGGGATGGCATGGGTCGGTCGTTCATGACAACGTCTCGAGTAGCTCGTGTTTTATTTTTTATGACATTTTGCCGCAACGGATTGGCGGAATTCATTTAGAAACTGACGGAAACTAGCCGCAGGAATATAACACACTCCTTACCTCAAGAGCTAGAAGGCACTTTTCATTAAATTCGAGACGCAACCCCTTTAACGATATTCATTGAACATATTCCAAACGAATCTTTGAAAATAACAGTTGTCCAGATAATCTTTGGACATGAAAATTAACTAAGAACTTAACTTCATACATGCAAACTTGACAATAACGATGACTCAATAATGTCTATATTCTACACCCAGGTACCAGATCAGCCATATGATTGGATAGTCCAGTGTATATTTCGTATGTACACTACAACCAAAATGAAACATTTACTATTCTAAACAAGTAAAAGAACACCGATATTTTCGTATTTAAGTAAACTACGGTTATAACGAACTCAAAGGGATCACCTATTTGAGTTCGTTACAAACGTAGTTCGTTATAAGCATTTCAACATCAAAATACAGCAAATGTCCGGCACACTAAAAACAGTTCGTCATACCCATTAGTTCATTATAAGCATGTTCGTTATAAACGTACTACAATTAATCTGTCATAACACGACAGAGTCGGGTATTCTTAAACATCTTTTGAGCAGTATACATACAACTATATACAGGGATTTAAGGATGTTACACTATGTAACGCAGATTGTTTTTTCTCATATCCATGGTAGGAGAATATTCTTACATAACTAAAGATTGCTTTATGTTTGCATAACATTATATTTGTAAAAAAATAATCACATTTGGTTAATGGCAGTATGCGTTGATGAGGTAATGAAGCCTTAAAAAGGGTTGTTTAACTTCGGGATTTTTACTTCTTAAGCACTCGTACTAATATCATCTGATAACCATGGTAACGGGGGAAATGGTTACCTTGATTGCAGTGAATATGAACCAATACTGAGATGAAATGCAATGTATGTATGTCAAAAAGTGAGAGGCGTTACCATAACGACTGTTCATAACAACAAGGTGATGACAAGGAAGGCTTCCTCTGGGACGAGTGAGTCGTACCAAACTATTGTTTGACGTACTTATTAAAGGCCGGGATCCAAACATGAAAAAACCCCATGGGTTTCCAATAAGCATCTGATTGGCTACTTCTCTGCTGGGAAGATCTTATCTGCCTGTGACAGACAGGACTGTAACGGCTATTGGAGCCAGGCAGGGTCAAAGGTGAAGCATGGAATTTACTACAAAAGTAAACACAAGTGGTTCAAAGTAAATTTTGAAATGTGAACTAAAGACTAAAATCCCATTTAAAGCATACAGCATTAAGGTTTTCAGTAAAAATGATAAGGCTAACACAAATCTCTGCAACATATCATCTTTTATATTTAATACAACACATTAGAGACTATATACACTTATTACATGAAATACCACATGTGAAATACTTCAGACCATATAATATAATAATATAATATGAAACGTCAACGCCTGAGAATAACCATTCTCAACTATCCACCGAAACAGATTCTATTGGGGGTAAAAGGCAAATGTGCGGTGAAAATTATATGAATGTATAACTGAAAATAAGGTGAGGTGAGGTGAAATGGGGTTTAACGTCGCGTCCAAGATTATTGCACTTATATAGCGACGTGCATGCACGTGTATGTGTGTGTGTGGCTGCTTGTACTAGTCCGGACTGATGCCGATTTATACTGCTAGCACACTGAGATACCATGCCGCAGTTTAACATGAATACCCCACTCAGACACATTATACTGACTCCGAGCCGACCAGTCCTTGTTTTAGCCCCTTAATGCCGAGGGCCAGACAGGGTAACAACAAGTACCATCTTTTAACGTCTTTTGGTCCTCTTTTGGTCCTCCCCGGGTGCACGCTCTACCTTTAGACCACGGAGGCGGTCCTGAAAATAAGGGATGACACTAGGTGTTCGAGAAAAGGGTAAAAATCGTACACTCGTACTTATTATCCACAACCACCATTTCTTGCAGATGTGTAAACAAGGTGAATATATATATACCAAGACGTATCCTTGGATATACCTATGAGACTTAAAAAACTGCGATCACTTTATTGCTTTGGTACAAAATACATCTAATTGAAATCGCATTTTTACAAATGAGCGATCACCTTTTTTCGGATAAGGGTTGAACTATTTTGTGAATATTTTTTCTTAAAGATAATACAAGTTTTCATTCAAGTTATATATTTGTAAGAGCACTGCATAACCCGATGGTCACACACAGTCATGCAAAATTTAATCTCAACACATGCGGCGGAAGGTTTCGCGTTTCGCCTTTTTTCTTACTTATATGCTCCTGACTGTGTTCCTCCGCGTGTCGTGTTACACAATTAATCGACAAAAAAGTCCACGCGAAAGTCATTAGACAACTGCCTCCGCTCGGGTAAGAGTTTTCACAGGCGTGTAATGCCCTTCAAACCACCAAATAGCTTCAAAAACGTTCTCCTGGATGATCTACATAGACCCGTGTGTGCATATGTGACGTCACATGTCATCACGTCGTCTCACGCGCTCGAGTCAAGCACGTGACCCTGCTGTGCTCAACCTGATCACGTGACTTCATAAACCTTTTAGCTATTTTGTGTCTCTCCAGTTGCAGGATGTTTGTAAGTTTGGACATTTTTACCGGGCCTGCTTTGCGGAACTGGCATCGTCATTAACGGTTTGTAACTGCAAAGTATGCTGAATACGTAAGCCAATCTAGCCTCGAATTGAAACTGTTTCAAACAAGCTGGCAAGGTCACGTTGTCATATATTGTATTTCACTAATGTAATCAATATGTTAGTCAGTGTTTTCTTTGAAATTGGCTACCATTACAATAAACTCACTGACACTGATTGCGCTCGAATAGCACTCACCACATAGAATTACTTTTGAAACGCGACACATGAAAGCTGTATTTTTCTTGTATTTAATTTCCATTCACAGTTCGCGCTTTAGCTGTCATTAATAACCGATTAATTATGTCTTATTTTCCTTTTCTTATTTCACCATCCATACCGATCACAAACAAATCGGGTGTTCTTTAACATCTTTTGAGTAGGATATAATTGATGTTGTCGCAGTCACTGTCTTACCAGTACACTGAAAGAAAAAACTAGTCAACTTACTTAGGTCACCTAGCAAAACAATGGTGCGACCTCGTCAACTAATTGACGATCAACTGACGAAGGAGGCTCGTAAAAGTTGGAAAAACGAATTATACACCTCCTGTGACGTCATCCCATTGTTCTGAACAGGGTTTTCAGCTTTCAGTATGTACTTGGACTCCATAAAGTTGAAACCCTGGACCAGTTTTGAGTATATACTGACGGAAAAAAATTAACTGTTCTTATTTATTGAAAAGTTAACTACGTTTATAACGAACACGCTTATTCCGAATTGACGGATATAACGAAATGTGTTTTGATCCTGTCCATTTGCTTTATGTATGCTTATAACGAACTAAAATTAATGGTCCCTTTGAGCTCGTTATAACCGTAGTTTACCGAAACAACATAATATTGGGTCATTTGTCTGATCAATGTTTTATCATAACTAGTTTATTACAAAACGCATACCTAGTAGCAGCTAACAGAGACAAGCACTAAAAGTGCAAGGATTAGTTAAGTCCGCCTTTCTCAAAGCTAAACAGTGGTAATCATAAATTGGAGAAGAAGAAAAGAAGAACGTATTTTATTTATGTGTCACATGTTGTATGTGTACACATTAGACATAAAACACTTGCATAAAATACATACAACATCAGGTCATAAAAGGCCTATGAGACACAATGAACAATGAAAAACATTATTTATATAATAGAATTATAACTTACAGAATTGTGGAACCCAAATAAAATGGATTACAATTTTAAGTAATAAAATGTTGCCTACGTGCAAATATTTTTGAAATAAGTGCGGCAAGAGGTTTTATATACGTGTTACAGTTCATTAAGAACACTGTCTGGTCAACAGGAGACAAGGAAATAAATGTAGGATCAGACTTTATAATTCTCAACCATAAATCATATCTTAAAATGGACAATTAATGAGAAAATGTATTTAATCTCCTACAGCGTTACTATTACATAATTTACAAGTTCCATCCTATTCGGGTGTGATAGGCTTAACAAATCTATCAAATTCAACTTGTAAGGGTACTGTGCCGCAGCGTAACTTGCTTAGGATACTACGATGTGACCTGTTCATTATACATGTAACATAGGGTTCAGCTGACAGCGAATGTTTGAACAATCTATAAGTACGAAGCTTATTTCCATTTTGTAAACCTCTATCATTCCACAATTCTGAATACCAATTATGCTCCTCTAACGCTAACAACTTATATTTTAAACGGGTAAAATGGGGTTAAATGCATACCGTCAAAACATTTAAGCAAAGCCAAAACATTGTTTACCCAGGATTTACGGAATTTTGTAGACCATCTACTAACAAAGAAGTCTATTGGGATCGAGCGGTTGAATTCGACGCCAAAAACAAAGTATTTCAATATGCTGTTTTGTACCATTTCGCCACGGACTGATAAATTTGGAGTTTTGTTATTAACCGCAAAGAACAAACGAGCAGCTCTGTTTTGAACAGAATTAATACAACTTAATTGCTTGAAGCCCCAGATAGCCGAACCGTACGAAAGTATAGGCTGAACAAGATTATCATACAGTTAATAAAAACTGAAAATGACATTCCACCCGCTAATTTAAATTTACAGATAATAGCACCAATAGATCTATCTGCTGATTTTGCCAATTCCTTAACAGAATAAGTAATATCCAAATGCCACTGAAGCCAAAAGCCTGAAATGAACAACCTTAGTTTTTTCACATTTAATTTTAAAAGCCATTGTGCTGCCCAGCGGGAGACACAGTCTAACATACGCTGTAAGGAAATTTCGCCTGGAGCAATCAAAGCTACGTCGTCCGCGTACAGTAAAATACTTTACATTTTATCGTCTAACTGAATACCACATTTAAGTTTATTAATTTCCTCTGTGAATAATAAACACCGAAAACAATGTTGGAGATATCACGCATCCTTGTCTAACTCCAGAAGTTACTGGAAACGGATCTGTTAAGCAATTATTTATCTTTATACGTGACCAGGTGTTATCATACATTGCTTGTACAGCATGAAGAAATCTACCACTGACGCCAAGCCGACGAAGTTTATACCATAAACACGAACGAGTCAAACGCCTTCATCGAGTCAATGAAACAAACATATGTGGATTTTCTAGACAACTTTCTATTATTGATAACGGGAAATAAACTAAATATAGGTTCTTGAGTACTTGAGTACGAAAATCGTTTTGTTCATCAGCAAGAACATTATTAGTTTCTAACCAGCGGCTTAAACGGATTGGATTTGATAAACGTGGTGGAAGTTGCAAGGTGCAAGGTGCAGTCCTGCGTGTTACATAATGACGATGTCGATCCCACTGTCAAATGGGAGTTTTCAGTTTCCTACTCAGAAAGAGACAAGTCAATTTGACGAGTGGGTTTGTGAATTTGACTACACTATAAAAAAGGACATGGTTAGGTCCAAACATGTGAAGGAATGTGTTACAATCCTAAACCCCTACACATGTGGTGTGTTGTACCTAAACAGGTTTAGGGTCTAAACACATGAAAGAAGCTGTCGTCTCACATCCTAAACACTACCTAAACACCGCAAGGCCCAGTAATGGTTGTTGTTTGGATACGTGTCGTGGTTTGGTCGTGGACGTGGTCGTGGTCGAGGCCCAGTCATTGGTCGTAGATGTTGTTGGGATCCGTGTCGTGATTTGGTTGTGGTTGTGGTCGTGGCCATGGTCATGGTATGGTCGTGGTCGTTGTCGTGGTAAAGGTATAGGGGTAGGTTGTGGTCGTAGTCGTGGTCATGGTCAAGGTTGTGGTAGTAGTTCTTTTGTTCGTTGTCGTGAATGGGTCGCTATGGTGGTCGTGGTCATGGTCGTCGATTTGATCGTTGAAGTGGTTGTGGTCGTTGTCAAGGTCTTATTCGTTGTCGAGATCATGAGTGAATCATTTGTTCTTGGAAGGAAAAGCCCCATAAAGACAAAGAGGTGACAAATAAGCCAAACATTGCCACCCATTGCTTTGTTTATCAATGTGACCGCCGGGTACAAATACTCAAGGATGTTATTCTCAACGATTTTCTGAAACATTGCATATGGAATCAACAGAAGACCCACGTCAAACCATCCAGCCTTCGTAACAGTCATCTGTAATCCCCCTGGTCACCGAAGATGTTTCCCAGGGAGCTAAGAGCCACACACACACACACACGCACACACACACACACACACACACACACACACACACACACACACACACACACACACACACACACACACACACACACACACACACACACACACACACACACACACACACACTATGGACTTGTAGTCTTCATTCTAAGCGTCCATCTGTAGACAGTAACACAGAACGACTTTGTGTATGATTGAAGACATAACGGCACTGATATGAAATTTTTGGTTTATACATTGAAGGAGGAACGGAATGCGTAAATTGTAAACAAAACATTTTGTATTATATAACGTTTTTCTTTTTATCACGGAAACTGCAAAATCTTTTTCTAACCCAGAAACTACTTTAAAAAAAGTAAGTTTCTGGTTAAAGAAATCGCATTAACAGATAAATAAACACAGATACCAGAGCCTAAGAGTGAAAAGACGTCTAATCGTTACGCCGTTACATAGAATGAACTATATGATATGAAACAAGATTTTTTAAAACGCATGTCTACCACAAACATCTGTTTCCTATCGTAAATATTTGAAGAAATTGAAACTGATGTAATCTCATATCAAAACGCAGCAAAAAAAAACAACGGACATGAGTCATTGATTACGGGATCTTCTTATCACGTGTTCCGCAAGTGTGCGTAGCATCCTCCTGGTCCAAACGCAGGTGGTGTCTACATTTGGGCGCCTAAAATATGACCGAATACCTCTACAATCACGCTGCCCCCAATGACACCTTCAACAATGTCTGGTTGACACTTCTACAGTAGGACGTCCCAATTCATCACATCATTAAGATTTCATTTTGATAAAAACCGCCATTTTTAAAAATGGCGGCCAGTTACGTTGAGACGTAAAGATAACGCCTCTGACACCTGTCGTCAAAACAATTCCCCCCAAACAAATAACGATAAATGACACTGATAACACGGCGATTGGCTATTATACACCCATTTTGCACTCAGCAGTTTTTTAATTTAAAAAACTAATTTATAGCAAATGCCTTTTTAGAAAATAGTTATCTTTATACGAGAACACGCCGCGTTGAAAGCCCACCAGCGGCCTATAACATTTATTTACCATTCTGTCCTCTTACGACACATTAAACAAAGGCTAAAAGCGTCTAAAACACCCAGAACGGCTCATTTATTGCATGTAAAGGCATTCATTCCTAGCATAATGTTTTGTACAGCGAGCAGTACGCTAAGGTAAATATGGAGGCGGACCGATGCCCGGACAGGTTTTAAAGAAATTCAAAAATCATTTATTGGTCTCGTGCTTCTGAAACCAGACTGCTTGGCGCCGCAGGGATTCCCTGTTGATTTCAGTGGATAATAGACGGGTGCTGATTTCACACCGTGATGCCTGCATTGACATGAAATGGTTTGGCGTTCTCCTCATTTTCAGTGTAGACATGTCTATCATCTGTAACCAACTACGGGTCACCGCCAAGGCCATGTTTATTGCAATCAAAACTTTTTTCTTCGATCTGCTTGGATGAAATGATTTATACAACAATGTCAACTGCGTGGACTACTGAAGACGTCCTGATTAAAACGACACGTGTGCAACAGGACGTGACGTCACTGGTGTGGCGTCGAAATCCCAAATGAACGCGGAATGAAATGAGACGGATCCGTATGTCATAGTATATGTGTTAAGCGGGTCCTGTAATTGACGAAGTTCCTGTACTGGGAGATAGGCAGGGTCCTTTTATGCTACTTTAAAGAAGTGAAGGACCTCCCGAGACTTTCCTATTACTCTAGTTAATCTGTCATGGCATATGGTGCTGACAAACCTAAAACCGGGATACGCGCAGTTTAAAACGAATTAGGGGAATCAGGTCGCTTAGCAGAGGTACTACGGTACACGACCAACCAACACAACAACACAAGCCCTGAGTGAATTAACAGTTTATGAGACAGTGAGTGAGTTTGGTTTTACGCCGCTTTTAGCAATATTCCAACAATATCACGGCGGGGGACACCAGAAATGGGCTTCACACATTGTACACATGTCGGGAATCGAATCCGGGTCTTCGGCGTGACGAGCGAACGCTTTAACCACTAGGCTACCCGACCGCCCCTTTATAAGACAGACACAGAAAGAAATGTGACTGTCTGTCGTCCGTATTTATACCTATTCTAGCAACTACCGATAATCTCATTGACTCAAAACTGACAATAAATTTGTTATTGCGTACTTTAGTCACGCTATCTAGACAGAATTATATAATTTAGTTTGACCGAGGCATTGATGATAAAGGTGTTTATGAGTGAAGTTTAGCCAGAATAATAGTTTACCAGTTGCTAGTATGCAACGAATGTATTCGTGGTACGGGTGATTTGATAAAGATATTAACGTCTTATATTTGTTTGCCTAACTCTATCTGACCAGCACCATAAAAGATGCAGGTCCTGTCCAATATGCGTTATCGGGTCGACCCTTGACCGTCTAAAGATAATGGAACGTGGTCGTTAGTTGCAATATTCACTTGTTTCACAATTTTCAATTCTTAATATGTGGCATTCAACGTGATAAAATATTTGTCAAACTTTGTTCATTTTTCTCCATGTTCATAGCACCAACGAACTTGGGTTTCTGACACGCCTTTTGGGACGTAACTCTACAGTAGAAGCAGAGGTGGTAGTGGTAGCAAGAGAATGACCAAGCTAGACGTAGAATTGGTAGCATACGTACTCGGAGAAGTAGTCGTAGAAATTGCGGTAACGGCAGTAGTTGTGGTAGTAGTAGCAGTAGCTGTAGCTGTAGAAGCATTAGAAGTAGTCGCAGTAGGAGCAGTAGTAGTGATAGTAGGAGTAGCAGCAGTAAAAGTAGCAGTAGCAACAACAGTAGTAGTAGTGGAAGTTGTAGTAGTAGTTGCGGTAGTAATAATACTAGTAGTAGTTCTGGTAGTAGTAGTAACAGCAGCGGTAGTAGTGGTAGGAGTAGCAGTAATAGTAGTAGTAGTAGTAGCAGCTGTAGTAGAAGTAGCAGCAGCTGTAGTAGTAGAAGTAGCAGCAGCGGTAGTAGAGCAGAAGTAGAAGTAGTAGTAGTGGCAGCGGTAGTAGTAGTAGTTGTAGTAGTCGTAGAAGTTACAGCGGTAGTTTGATAGTAGTAGTATTTGCAGCGGTAGTCGTTGTAGTAGTGGTAGTAGTAGTAGCAGCAGTGGTAGTAGTAGTGGTAGGAGTAGCAGTAATAGAGTAGTAGTAGCAACGGCAGTAGTAGTAGAAGAAGCTGTACTAGTCGTAGTAGTGGTGGTAGTAGTAGTAGTAGTAGTAGAAGTAGTAGAAGTAGTAGTAGTGGTGGTGGTGGTGGTGGTGGTGGTGGTGGTGGTGGTAGTAGTAGTAGTAGTAGTAGTAGCAGTAGAAGTAGAAATAGTAGTAGTAGTAGTAGTAGTAGTAGTAGTAGTAGTAGTAGTACGCCCAGCGGTACTGATCAGGGTTACATTACAGATGTCAGCAAAATGTCACTGAAATGTAAAACCCATATACAAACGTGACATGCTGCTCTCCAGCAACATCAGGTAACATCAACAGACACGGCTAAGCACGGCGGTGACAGACATATCGACAGTAAGCACCTGCAATTGTGTTTTCAAACTACCACCGACAATTCTACACACAGCTCGTAATCTAATTAGACCCGTGTTGTATTATATAATCAAGGTGACTGTATTGGTGCTTGACATGAACGTATACATGTATTACTACAGCAAATCAATCAACCAGACAAACATGTGGCGTGCACCTGAGATTATATACAACGCGAGGTACAGAACACCCTGACTTACATCAAAGTCCGCGGCAAGGAGCACCTGCTCTGCACTTTATTTTTGCAGCCGTATACTTGTTACTGGTGCACAGGTAGCTCCCCAACAGCAACGTGTTGGTACAGGAACATTTATTTTCTTATCATCAAGGTAGATAGGGAGGCCTTGGAGTTGTAAACACGTGAATGTCTTTGTTCTTTTGAACCAGCCACTGCGTCAGTTATCTTATCAAATAAATTCTTTCTAAAACGATAAGTTTTGACAACATTCCTGACGTATTTTGTTCGCGCGGAAACTCCCTGACGAAATTGGAAAATGTTCTAAACTGTCAGAATCAGCGATACAAGGGGTGCTTCAACGCCAGACAGGGGTAAGGTGTGATGGGAGCACTGATAATGAGTGGCGGCCCCCAAACAAACCAAGGCGTCGACATACAACACACGGATCGGGTCCACCTGTTTACAATTGAATAACGGACTCTTTTTCCTCGTTTGTAACATCCGGCGATTCACGACACCTGTTGAAGTTATTCGTCCGACTTCCTGCCTGGTATAATTAGCTGAAGTGAACTGTCTTAATGAATTAGGCAGTGAATTCATGCATGCCCCCAAGCGCCGAAAAACTAGTAATTATCACAATGAAATACCACAGTGTCTGATTATAAGTAATTATAAACCGTTAGTGTGGATTAATAGGTGTTATCACCTGAAGCTAATTAGTGGCTTAGATTTCCACATCCGGTGTAGCAGTTGATTCAGTTGGATACACTACACGTTTGGAGGATGGTAATTAACAGTGACGCCACAAAGGTATCTCCTTGTATACCCATATATGTGATTGTTTGTTAGTTGTTTTACGCCGCATTCAGCAATATTCCAGCAATATGACGGCGGTGTGTAAATAATCGAGTCTAGACAAGACAATCCAAAGATTGACATCATGAACATCGACGCATTTGGGATGCTTCAAGCACGTCACCGAGCCAGACAACCCCCAAACCAGTTTAACCAGTATCTGCAAGGGGCCATCCCTATGGTGTGAGTTAGTGAGAGAGTTTGATTTTACGCCGCTTTTAGCAATATTCCAGCAATATCACGGCGGGGTCCATCCCTATGGGCTTCGCCAAATTAGTCAAGTTCTACAGCATTCATAAACTTTACATCACTCCAGCTTTGAACTGACACGCCGTGATATAACTGTAAAACCGCCCAAAGCGGCGTTAGACTCACTCACTCTAAAAGGTTAAGACTGCCTACATAACTATGCTTTTAGACTATGACAATCCGGTGATAACAATGGGCAATTGGGATTGATGACATGGATCAACCAAGTCCACGAACCTGACCACCCGATCCCGATAGTCGCCTCTTATCACAAGCATAGTCGCCTTTTACGGCTAGCATGAGTTGTTGAAGACCTATTGTTATCCGGATATTCATGGGTAGAATTGTGCAACACTGACGTGTGTCATGTTTAATCTGTAAATATGGTTGACCTCGATGAATGTTTCTGGCATCCGTTACAAATCATGCCCCACGGGTTGAAGACGTCTGGGTGAGTCAGGTGTGGGGGAAGGTGTCCGTGGACGTATTCATCATCAACTTCTGAAACCCCAGCTGTAACTCTCACTGATATGTATACCGGAAGTAGTGGTGGCGCTGCAGTATTCTTGTATTGGTACATGTGTTGGTGGTGTGTGACTGTAACTGAGAAAAGGAACCTGTAGCGACATAATGCACGGTAAACTATTCATTTGGCTACAGACTCCCTTGAATTGGGTGCTGATGATGCTGATGCTGACTGTGTGATGATGCGGTGAACTCTGATGTGCAATGTCGTCTTTATGTGGTGTCTGTGATTGTGTTTGAGTGTGTGTGTACGTGTATGTGTGTATGCGTATGCTTGTGTATATGTGTATGTGTATGTGTGTGTGTGTATGTGCGAAGTCTGTGATTGTGTTTGAGTGTGTGTGTACGTGTATGTGTGTATGCGTATGCTTGTGTGTATGTGTATGTGTATGTGTGTGTGTGTATGTGCGAAGTCTGTGATTGTGTTTGAGTGTGTGTGTACGTGTATGTGTGTATGCGTATGCTTGTGTGTATGTGTATGTGTATGTGTGTGTGTGTATGTGCGAAGTCTGTGATTGTGTTTGAGTGTGTGTGTACGTGTATGTGTGTATGCGTATGCTTGTGTGTATGTGTATGTGTATGTGTGTGTGTGTATGTGCGAAGTCTGTGATTGTGTTTGAGTGTGTGTGTATGTGTATGTGTGTATGCGTATGTGTATGCTTGTGTTTGTATGTGCGTGTGTTTGTATGCGTGCGTGTATATGTTGGTGTGTATGTGTGTGATTGTGTGTATGGTTGTGTTTATATGTGTGTGTTTGCATGTGTATATGTGTGTATGTGTGTGTTTGCATGTGTATTTGTGTATGTGTTTGTGTGTGTATGTTTGTGTGTATGTATGTGTGTTTGCATGTGTATGTGTGTGTTTATTTGTGTATATGTGTGAGTATATTTGTGGGTATATGTGTGTGTTTGCATGTGTATATATGTGTGTGTGTGTTTGCATTTGTATATGTGTATGTTTGCATGTGTATACGTGTATGTTGGTATGTATGTGTGTGTTTGTGTATATGTTTGTGGGTATATGTGTGTGTTTGCATGTGTATATGTGTGTGCTTGCATTTGTATATGTGTATGTTTGCATGTGTATAAGTGTATGTTGGTATGTATGTGTGTGTTTGTGTGTATGTTTGTGGGTATATGTGTGTGTTTGCATGTGTATGTGTGTTTGTGTGTGTGTATGTTTGTGTGTATATATATATGTGTGTGTTTGTATGTGTATATATGCATGTGTGTGTTTATGCGTGAGTGTGTCATGTGTGTGTGATGTATGATGTTCATGTGTAATATATGTGAAATGTCGTATGTGGTATGGTGTTACTGTAGCAGGTGACGACGTTGATGTCATGCAATCCGCGAATAAATAATACACAATGTGTTTCAGTAAACGCACCTTACAGGTAGAATATCGGGAAGTATACTGTTACGAGAGTTGCGTCATAGTGAAATCTTTCTTGTGGCACTACATGATGTCATAGAAGTATAGCCAGACAAACAACCCTTTGTAAATTGAGGAAATTGTTTCAGCAGGGGTCTGTGACCTTTGGGTAATGGACAAACGTGAGCACCGTGCAGTGATCAAGTACTTGGAGAAGACTGCCCATCCCATGCAGGGAGAGCCTTGAAGACGACCCCCATCCTGGAAGGCCTGGGACATCATCCACGCCAGAAATGATCAAGAGAATCCGCTATGTGACCGACCGGCAAATGACTGAGCGTCGTTTTGCCAGTTCCCAGGAGAGAGTACATTAAAATATAAAAATACTTTGGCAATAAAGAAGGTATCGCTCGTTGGGGTCAAAAGCTTCTGGCATCCGATGAAACAGTCACCAGGCATAACATGTCTCATCATAATCTAGCTCTGTTTGGAGTTGATCCAGAAAGGTTTTTGCAACACCTTGTGACTATGGATGAAACGTGGGTTCACCACTTCCAAACAACAATCAAAACATTTGGAAGTGGAAGCATTCAAAATCATCACCAGAGGAGGCAAAGACTGTCCCATCCGCTGGACAAGTTATGGCCTCTGTGTTTTGGGATGCCGAGGGTGTCATTATGTGGAATTAGCTTCCAAAAGGACAGAAGCTAAACGATGCATATTACTTTGCACTTTTGAGGACAATGCGCCAGTGCACAAATTAGTCATTGCCATGGTTACAATCCACAAGTATGGCTTGAACTCCTTCAGCACCCAACTTATTCTCTGGCTCCGTCAGACTTCCATCTTTTCCCAAACATGAAGGAAATTCTTGCAGGAACTGAGTGGACAGGCAAGAGCAGGACTTCTACGAATTTTGGATAAATCACTCCAACATCGTTGGCAAAAGTGTATAAAAAAATATCACCCCATCTAAATACCCATCACCCCATCCACAAACCCATCACGCCAGCCCTCAGGTGCGCCAAACCTTCGACGCATTTTTGTTCTAAATTGCGCTAAATTACTCGGGGAGGTGAGAGATTGTATCGCGAACACCTCACGAACAGGCTGCTACATATCTACACCGAATACAATGAAGTGTTTAGGTGCACGCTTACACATATATATCTACATGGGCTTATTAAGAACTCATTTCACTGACGTCTGACAACTGACTGAATTTACAACTCTCGTTTACAACGCTAATTAGATACCTGATATTTTAAAACCTTTGCTTCGGTCGTAGATTATTTGCCTATCGTAGAAAATTAATACTTGCCTCAACAGACATTGATTCGAGGACAACCAATTACGTCATTGCTGGGCAGTATTTCATGATAATCTTGTCACTACAGAAAATATACGACCACTTCCGGTTCCAACTGCCCCATGGGAATTCACTTCCGCTGTAAATCATAATGGTTGTGGGTCATCGTGTAAACACTGATGGGTATGTTTGTTTCAAGGGTAAAACCCTGAGACAGTAGCGTGGAACAAAACAGACTATATATGCACGTAAAACTTCAAAACTATTAGACGCCTCCGTGGTCTAGTGGTAAAGAGTGGCGCCCGGAGAGTCCGGGGTTCGATCCCCGGGCGCGTCCTACGTTAAGAAATGGTACTTATTGTTACCCTGCATTGGCCCGTCATTAAGGGGTTTGCAACAAGGACTTGTCGGCACACACACACTATGGACTTGCAGTCTTCATTCTAAGCGTGCATCTGTAGACACAGAAAGACTTTGTGTATGATTGAAGACATAACGGCACTGATATGGAATGTTTGGTCTATACATTGAAGGAGGAACGAAATGCGTTCACACACACACACACACACACACACACACACACACACACACACACACACACACTGACACACACACACACACACACACACACACACACACACACACACACACACACACACACACACACACACACACACACACACACACACAGACACACACACACACACACACACACACACACGTGCATGCATCTCGCTAAATAAGTGCAATAATCTTAAACGCGACGTTTAAACCCCCTTTCTGGTGAGGTGAAATTGGGTTTAACGTCGCGTCCAAGATTATTGCACTTATATAGCGACGTGCATGCACGTGTATGTGTGTGTGTGGCTGCTTGTACTAGTCCGGACTGATGCCGATTTATAGTGCTAGCTCACTGAGATACCATGCCGCAGTTTAACATGAATACCCCACTCAGACACAGTATACTGACTCCGAGCCGACCAGTCCTTGTTTTAGCCCTTTAATGCCGAGCGCCAGACAGGGTAACAACAAGTACAATCTTTTAACGTCTTTTTGTATGACGCGGCCCGGGATCGAACCCTGGACCTTCCGCTCTCCGGGCGGACGCTCTACCACTAGACCACGGAGGCGGTCAAACCCCCTTTCACCCCCCCTTACCAAATTGATGCAGGTCTTACTACATTTGGGTGAAAACCATGAGTAGGGGAATGGTACTGACAAACGTAATTAATCCAATCTGGGATTCGAACCCACGATCATAGGTTTCTGGCACCTGGAGAGTCGATTCTTTCTTCACAGGTGTGAGATAATTGCCGTTAATAATGGTTTGTATCCGGCACGCCCTTCTGATGGATGCTGATGTAATGATGTGCATCCTCAACTGGATTGTCTTACTGGGAATGTTTACTCTGGTGCAGCATACACTTTAGAATGATATACGAATAACCTACGCCAAGAACCATATGCAATCATCAAAAGTATATATCTGTTTTCCAAAGTGCATTTTTTGCGCATGGTTTATGAATGCAAACACTTCTGGCCTCGGCTCCCACACGTATAACAAACACGTGACTCACACAACACCAAAAAAAATGAACGCAAAAAAACACTCAAAAACAGTGGAGCGCTGTACGCCAATAAGCAGGAGGGACAGAAAAACAATCATCTCTCCGCCAGACGCACAGATTCCATGTGTCTGTGAAATGGTAAAAAGACAATGATGAATTTTTGTGTCCTTCGCTACGTTGATACAGTAAACACCAGGGAATTATAAGTAACAGAGCCGAGTTGAAAAAACGATATATATTTGTCAAATATGTGCCAGTCATAATCCCATGGGGCCTCCCGAACACATATAATTATGACGTCATAGGTTACGTGTCATTACTCAGTCAATTACAACCCCAACCATTGCAATGACGTCATCGACCAATTCATCATATCGCCTAGGTCCAATCATTTACCAATTCATCATGTCGCCTAAGTCCAACTACCGATGCCAGTAAACCTTTCAAAATGGCGTATTTGGCAGAGAGGCCCGTAACAAGGTTCTGTTAACGTACACCGGGATGCTACCATCAACTATAACCAAGTCCACAGCCGCTCTAACTGCTTGTAACGAGGCCTTGTGATGAGACGGAGTAGGCCTAACATGAATATGGTTCTGTTTTCCAGAAAGTATCTGGGGCTCAAAGGTCAAAGATTACATTAAGTGTTTCAGTTAAATTGGATTCTGTTTATATGGATCTTTGAGTCTTGTGGTTGGCACTAATGCCGGATGATCTTGTGGATAGGTTACGGTGATATAAGGCGTGGGAATGGCGGTAATATGCAATAAGTGTTACTGGCAACATTGCTTCTGCCCTGTAATGGCCTGTTGCTCGTTCACTGGCATCATTTAGCCATCTTGTGTACTTGTAGCAGAGGAACTACTTGTTTAAAGAATATGCATTCCATTTTACCGACCATTATATCGTCACGGAAGTGAGCTCTGAACCTTGAGGGTGGGATGGGGTGGGCGGAGGGGTGGTGTTCAACCATTCGTGGTACTGGTTTGACGCTAGCAGTTTTGAAAACTCAGTGAATATAATTTACAGTGGTGAGCGTGTAAAAATTAAAGCAATAGAACTTTTTTTTTATTTTGAAGAAGAAAAGGTTTTGTCTGTAAAAATAGGTTTCGATACTGCACATACCAAACGCCATATTGACCACACGATACTCAATTCATCGCCCTGACCATGAAACCCACGAAACATTCCAAGGAAAGTACTTTTTAAAAAGTGATGAATAATTGGTACAGCATTAACAATGCCTCAAATTCGATTTCTTTTAAAAGTTGAAAACAAATTGAACATTAACAGTTATCAACGGTAAATCAAAGAGTTCCGTTTGGTAGTACCCTTCGTTTCCTCCAATCCCCATTCTCCCTGTGCAAGCATCTACCGTTATACTTGGCATGTCCTCAGACGTCAACACAGACAGAACTCGCTCATCCATTAGTTGACGTCACAAGATGCTCCTGAGATCTCACCTCATAACGAGTTCACAGACGTGTGAGAGATTGTAGAACAAGAAAAAACCTCCCAGACACCTTGGGTTTACGAGCTGGCGACTCCGCAACGGACCGGCGTACTACTGTGGGTCGTCTACACAAACAGTAGTGAGAAGACCGTCCTGGGCCGCCAGGGGGGATGATGTTATTCTAAATGAAGTCTACCGCATGCCAAATGTACCTTGCGATACTCAGGGTTTGGTGAAAGATGGATTACGTCAGGCTTAATGTTTTTATCACATTTGTATTCTCGTTAAAATTGCAATGTTCTTCATGGAAATAACGCTCTTGGGGGAATGGCATTTTCCAAACATCGGTATCTAATATTAAGACATTGTTTGTTTCAATATTACGTTTGATTAAGTTTGTTTGTATTTCTAAAACTTCTGGATAAACAACTTATGTCGAAAAGCAAAATATGATTGAAATTTCTTTAGAATTGCATTTCCTTTAAAAATATGCCAGACCATGTTTAAACAACACCGGTTTGATAAGGTTAATACACGACGGACGCCCTACTCATTGCGAGGCAAGGCGTAGACGTGTTGCTGTCAGAGCTAGTGCATTATCATAGTACATTACCCGCTGTGTGTGTTTGCTTGTAGTAGTAGTTTAAGCGTTCGCTCGTTAGGCTTCCGCATCACAACGTCGGTGTACGATTCATTCAAGGGGTATCTTATAATAAAGTGGTTTAAACAACGTAAAAATGCTCTTTGAAAGAGCATAATGGAATATTGTGTGAAGTCTTGATTGGTATGGCATGACTCTTGCAGTGATTGGTACGTCATGGCTCTTACAATGATTAGTATGACATTGCTTTTGCACTGATTGGTTTGTCATAGCTCTTGCAGAAATTGGTATGTCATAGTTCTTGCAGAGATTGGATGTCATAGTTCTTGCAGAGATTGGTATGTCATAAGTCTTCTAGTGATTGGTTTGTCATAGTTCTTTCAGTAATTGGTATGTCATTGATCTTGCAGTGATTGGAGTGTCATGAATAGTGAAGTGAATGGGTTACCATGGCCGTTGCAGTAATTTCTGTGTCACGAGTCTTGTACTGATTAGTATGTCATGAGTCTTGCAATGATTGGTGTGTCATGGCTGTTGCAGTAATTTCTGTGTCACGAGTTTTGCAGTGATTAGTATGTCATGAGTCAAAAAGTGATTGTTATGTCTTGAGTCTTGCAGCGATTGGTATGTCATGAGTCTTGCAGTGATTAGTATGTCATGAGTCTTCTAGTGATTGGTTTGTCATAGTTCTTTCAGTAATTGGTATGTCATTGATCTTGCAGTGATTGGAGTGTCATGAATAGTGAAGTGAATGGGTTACCATGGCCGTTGCAGTAATTTCTGTGTCACGAGTCTTGTACTGATTAGTATGTCATGAGTCTTGCAATGATTGGTGTGTCATGGCTGTTGCAGTAATTTCTGTGTCACGAGTTTTGCAGTGATTAGTATGTCATGAGTCAAAAAGTGATTGTTATGTCTTGAGTCTTGCAGCGATTGGTATGTCATGAGTCTTGCAGTGATTAGTATGTCATGAGTCTTGCAAGGATTGGTATGTCATGAGTCTTGCAGTGATTAGTATGTCATGAGTCTTGCAAGGATTGGTATGTCATGAGTCAAACAGTGATTAGTATGGCATGAGTCTTGCAGTGATTAGTATGTCATGAGCATTGCAGTGATTAGTATGTCATAAGTCTTGCAGTGATTAGTATGGCATTATACTTGCAGTGATTAGTATGTCATGAGTCTTGCAGCGATTAGTATGTCATGAGTCTTACAGTGATTAGTATGACATGAGTCTAACAGTGATATGTCTTGGTTGGTATATTTTGTCAATCTCCTTTTACTGCCCCCCCTTCCCCCTCCCCAGAAATTAAACCGGAATTAAATGGAATAAAGGTAAATATCTGGATTCTTGTGTTTAAACCATAAAACATTTGATATATCATAAGTATGGTTTTGTTTACAAATAACTGCTATAAAGTGCATCGGATGTTACGGTATCCGCACTGAAGGCAGATCTATCCCCGGTGCAAATTTTAAGCTCAACATTAATGTCTTGCAAGATCATAAACACGTCTAGTTAGGGCCGCATATCAGACATAGCGGGGATTTCACAGAAACAGGTGGAGATGGGACACTTTCTGATACGAGGAATTAAGTGTTAATTTTGTGTCATTAAATATCTGGTTTCAGTAACATTCAGCGTGAGATGAACTCGACCTGCACTCAAGTTTCATCTCTAGTAGGACGTAAATCGAGGATCACGTTTCACCACGTTCCGACATGACTCGTGTGTGTGTGGACCAAGACGATTATATAAAATGTAAAATTTAAGTAAATTATCATATGAACATTTTAAGGTTTTATACGTAAATGCTCTCTCAATTTATGAGGAAGGTCCAAAGTGACCAGGTCCTAGATTAATACAATAAGCACGTGTACCTTAGTCCTGCACCAGGGGGCACGGGTGGCCCAGTCGTCTAAGGCGCCAAGATTCGCTGTGCAGAGTTGCGTCCCTTGGGCACGCCAGAAACCTATGATCGTGGGTTCGAATCCCGGTTCGCCCCGATTATGTTTCTAGGTTTGTCAGCACCATACCCGTGCTCGTGGGTTTCACCGAAGTGGTAAACGTCTTACACCTGCATCACTTCGGGCTTTCCTCTCACATTAAGCTGACACGCCGCGATATAACTGGAATACTGTTAGAGGCGGCGTTAAACCCAACTCGCTCACTCACTCACTAGTCCTGCACCATGACCGTGGAATATATTTATTTTATTTAAAAAAATAATCTAGAAATGCATACAAAAGCAAGTCTAGCCAGCTCAAGCTAGCTCTTATCCGCAAATTAGCATAGGGAATATTTTTATACTTTTAGAGTCAAGAAGGATATTGTTTAATATAAGATTTCAGAGACAAAATGTTAGTCTACGTGTATCTGTATTGGTACTGGTCACTACGAGTACTGGTACTGCACTTGTGAGTGAATGGGTATGGTTTTACGCCGCTTTTAGCAATATTCTAACAATATCACGGCGGGGGACACCAGAAATGGCCTTCACAGATTGTACCCATGTGTGCAATCGAACCCTGGTTATCGGCGTTAGGAGCGAACGCTTTAACCACTAGGCTACCCGACCGCCCCCTATACAGGTGAACGTATCATTCAGTACTATGGTATTGGCATTCTGTGGCCCTCTAGTCTCGGACTGATGGACCCTTCCTCGTGCTACAACAGCCGTCTTATATTTTTATGCCCTATGTTTTGACACATCGTGATAACCGAAAATGATCACTTTTTTAAAGATTGTTTTTACGAGTCTGAAACGTTTTTAATTTAACGTAGGGCAAAACACATTTTCACCCACTGCCATTGGATGTGACGTCACAACTTGCTGAGGACGGTGGAATTCCCAGGCTCCACACAGGGATAAATTTGCCGTACCCAACTGAGAGCTTTGTGACACACTTTTCACAGCATAGGGTGAAGAGATTGTGGAAATCTACAATTTCGTCGTAGAGACTGATTCGTGGCTCTCCATCTGTCGGGACATTGTTATGACATGTAGCAAGATTTGGGAAATATTCTGACAAATCTAATTTTAGCCGATACCGGTTTTGTAACTTCATTTCTTTAAATGACCCTTACACCAAGTGGAACTCTTAAAATGTATTTACGCAATTTGAAGTGTTTGAATTTGTTCTTTGACGGAACATCAACGAATTAATCACCAATCATAAACACATCTGCTCTTTAAAGGTACATAAAATAATTAAATCTCTTCGACGGAAACACCAATTTCGAAGTAATCACCAACGACATGAGAAATACATTCATGGGAGGAATATAGAACGATTATCGGTGCAACATCACAACAACCTCTAACCATCACTCAGTGATAAAGGGGATCAACTCAGGACATCTTGCCGGTCGAAAAAACTTGCTTTAAGTAATACAAACTAGAAAGTGTGTTATAAAAAGTTTTAATTTAAATCGTCAGATTCAGATCAATCTAGCGATTAAAAAACACTCAAACTACAAATCCATTTTATCCGTTTCATATTTGATTTTATTTTCACATCGGCGTTATTTCAGCAATACAGTGATGAGTGAGTGTGGTTTTACGCCGCTTTTAGCAATATTCCAGCAATATCACAGCGGGGGACACCGGAAATGGGCTTCACACATTGTACCCATGTGGGGAATCGAACCCGGGTCTTCGGCGTGACGAGCGAACGCTTTAACACCAAGGCTACCCTACCGCCCCCAATACAGTGATGAGAACAGTTACATAGATAAAGATCTGTCCTAAACGACAGTGAGATGCCAGCAAGATATCACACAATGCAGATAAACGACTATCCCTTTCACATACTGAGACATTCCAGTCACCCGTGGAGATTCGGGGTAGAATAGGTCTTTATGTTTGTCGTAAGAGGCGACTTACGGGATCGGGTGGTCAAGCTCGCTGACTTGGTTGATGCATGTCATCGACCCCAATGCGCGGATTAATGCTCATGATGTCAATCACTGGATTGTCTGGTCCAGACTCGATTATGTACAGACCGCCGTCATATAGCTGGAATATTGCTGAGTACGGCGTTAAACAACAGACAAACAAACAACATTCTAATCACCACTTACTGTTACTCAGTACTGTTAACATAGACCACCAGCAACCAAAGTTAAACCACCTTACAGACTAGTGCCACCTACACGATTCCAATAAATAATTTACGTCATTAATGAACCCCCAAATTACACAGAGACAATGTCCTAGTTCACATGAAACAATTGTTTGAACACATTGACGAGACATGGCCACCAGGTGTCTCTTTAAGTAGCTGTGACAGCTTGAGGAAACAGCTTATGCATTGATCCAAAGTTCATCCAAAACAAAACAATCTGATGCTGGTATCTCACCTCGAGGCATTGTCCAGGCTCCCTTGGTCATCTGGTGCGGACAACCATTATTGGGCCAAACGTCGATTAGACGGGTATCTGGATGGTGTACAAATAAGGTGCGATGAGATAGCCTAGTGGTTGAAATGATGGCTGTCATGTCGCAGTCCGGGTTCGATTCCTACATGGGTACAATGTGTGAAGCGCTGGAATATTGTTCAACATAGTGTGAGGACAACCCGTCTTTCAGGTGAGTGAAGTTCAACCGATTCACGCAACCCGGGGTTTAAATTGATCCCCAACAACCTATGCTTGGCGTAAGAGGGGACTAAATGGACCGGGTGTTTAGGCTTTGCGTCGTTTCTACTAATCATAATCACTTAGTGCTCTGAATACACACAGGCCGCTGTCTTATATCGCTGACTGTAAAAAACGTAACGAACGAACGAACGAACGAACGAAATGACCCTCTTGAATCTGATTTTCCAGGACTGCTTGACTGAGGAGACCAATGCAAAATGACGCCGATCGTTGACAACTGTGGAAAAAACGTCATCTTTTGTTTGGGAGATATAAAATGTCCCTGCTACCATACACAACGTATCACTGTTACTTTGTTAAGATGTAGCAAAAAAAAAGAGAACTTTGTGACTTAACAGTCGATCCCAATCCTGATCATTTAAACCTTCGGTATATTTCAGCTAACGTAAATCATTAAAAAATGAACTTTCAAGTGAGATGTGGAAAAACAGATTCGATAGAGGCAATTTGGATAACAAGAAGCCGCATATCAACGTTAATGCCAATCACCTGGTTTATCAGGAAGCGTTATCATCAAGTGGCAATATCTTACGATCTCACACAATATATTTCCGAAGGTAGCCGGAGTTAGATAATAGCTCCTCAGTCGTTGTAATGCTCACCTGGAGTGCAAACTAATTATAACATATTTGACAGGCAGGTAAAAAGTTGTCTTCAGTTTATCAACACATACCCACAGTATCGCAGATTAAAAGATACAACTGAAAAATTGGATGTTCGTGTGAACTTTTGACGAACCTGGAAGCAAGCCAAATCCAACACACTGGCTTCACCTTCATAATTAACGAGAAAGTGTCAGTCATTGACATGGAAGGTTCGTCTTTCAAGGGGAACCTCTAGTCTGTTTCAGCACACACTCTGAGCTGATTTTATCGTACGTAACTCATTTTCATCTTCTTGGCTTTCTTTACTTTGGAGGGCAGGATGTAAGCCTAGACGATGGTATTGTGGTATTGTGGTATTTCACTTTGTAGTTCTTGGGTGTTCCAGGAGGGGTAGGTGACACTTGACATGCTGGCTTAATCGCATTTTTATGTGATGTTGTAGTAAGATTAGATAAATTGTTGTGGAAAGCTGTATGGAGCTTTCAATTATTTAAGGATTGTCTCCGTGGCATTTAAGGAGTGATAAGATTGGGACAGAATAATGAAGAACGAAGAGTAAGACGTCGATATTGGCACAGAAATGCCATAATATTAAACATAATGGAATCGTATTCGTCATTCTAGGATTAATAATGTCAACAGATGCGCCTGCAGTAAACGTACTGAAGTTTCCGTTGACCTTTGCATGTAATTGTTTAAAGGCACACATTATGCGTTATTCTGACGTTTGCTAAATAATGCTAAATATAGAAGACTAAGAGCCCCTACATGTCACGATATAGAAGAATAAGAGCCCCTACATGTCACGATATAGAAGACTAAAAGCCCCTACATGTCACGATATAGAAGACTAAGAGCCCCTACATGTCACGATATAGAAGACTAAGAGCCCCTACATGTCACGATATAGAAGAATTAGAGCCCCTACAGTTCACGATATAGAAGACTAAGAGCCCCTACATGTGACGATATAGAAGAATTAGAGCCCCTACAGTTCACGATATAGAAGACTAAGAGCCCCTACAGTTCACGATATAGAAGACTAAGAGCCCCTACATGTCACGATATAGAAGAATTAGAGCCCCTACATGTCACGATATAGAAAACTAAGAGCACCTACATGTCACGATATAGTTGACTAAGAGCCCCTACAGGTCACGATATACAAGGTTAAGAGCACCTACATGTCACGATATAGAAGACTAAGAGCCCCTACAGGTCACGATATACAAGGTTAAGAGCACCTACATGTCACGATATAGTAGACTAAGAGCACCTACATGTCACGATAAAGAAGACTTAGAGCCCCTACAGGTCACGATATACAAGTAGCTCAATCAAAGCCCCAACAGGTCACGATAAACGAGGCTTAGAGCCTCTAAAGGCCACAGTAAGCAATATTCAATAAAAAACCCAGCAGGCCTCGATATATAAGGCTAAGAGCCTAAACAGTTCACAATAAACGAGGCTTAGAGCCTTTTTTAAGACCACGAAATACAATAATACTTCTGTCGTTTCGGACATAGTAACAAAACATACCTGATGGATAATTGTTTCAAAGTTTACTTATTTCTAAAGGAATGAGCTTCAGATTCGTTTACATAACAGGATCCAAGGGGAATGTTGTGATAGTTTACAGTAACTCTCGAGAACAAAGAACTCCTAGGTTAGATTATACAGTCATAGCTATGATTTAGATTCATTTGACATAACGTATGGTTCGTGTTACCGTCAGAACAAAGCAGTCGGTAAATACGCCTTTTAACATTTAAGAAAGCCACCTACAAGCCACGTGTGAGATGCGAGCTCAAGATGGCGGTTGGTTCAAGCGAAGAAGCAGGCAGCGAGACATCGGAAAGGGTAGCATCTATGTACACGGGTCACTTGACGTTCTCGAGTGTCGTGAGGCAGTCATTGAAGCTCCTCCTGGTCCACAGGAATTTCGAGGAACGCGATACGCCCCCTCCCCCCATCCCGACCCTACCACATGTGTGAATGGCTTACTCCTCCCGGGACACAGATGGCATCGGAGACTGGGCTGGAGACCGAGACACAAGATGGAGTCTTCTTCAAACGGAACGAGTAGATATGCCATGCATCACGTGAAGCTCGGGGCTTCTATGCGTACTAACGGTGGTGACACAATTTGTTTAATCAATTAAACTTTTGAATTCGTACATCTGTGGCCAATATGTTTCAAAATCACACACTGTTCTTAATTTTATCAGAAAGAAGAAAAAATCATACACTTTTCGCTAAACTTTGATTAATTCGCATGTATTGAATTCTGAGAGTAGTAGAATAACTTAACAATTGAATAAGGATGCACAATGAGTAGAATATTGATGTGGTTAGTGTAGATTAATATGTTGCAAGGGATCACCGCGTAATAAATCGGGGTTTCAAATTTAATGTTTCATTATATAACATTAGTTATAAGAATTATACATTATTATTCATCTGGTGTCATCACAGATTTTAAGTGGTTCATTAATGTGTTTGTCACCACTTTTTTGCCTTTTCCGCAAAATGAAATCAGATGACCAAGGCTAGTTATTCTCTGGCGTTGACGTTTTAGATTTAATATATTGCTTGGTTATTGGTCATTTTGGGACATATTTGCTTTCTTGGCGGCTGTGATGTAAACTCTATAAACATCATTACACTCGTGACTGTCAACGTATTCGATCTGTACGTCTCCATTTAATGACTAGCAACATCATGATGACGTTGGAGTGAAGTATAAGTGTGAAAGAAAGGTTTATGTTAAGTGGCAGTGTTGTATACTCCACTACACAGGTTCGTGTAAAGTGGCAGTGTTGAATACTTCACTACAGGTTCGTGTAAAGTGGAAGTGTTGAATACTCCACTACAGGTTCGTGTAGAGTGGCAGTGTTGAATACTCCACTACAACTTCGTGTAAAGTGACGGTGTTGTATACTTCACTACAGGTTCGTGTAAAGTGGAAGTGTTGAATACTCCACTACAGGTTCGTGTAAAGTGGCAGTGTTGAATACTCCACTACAGGTTCGTGTAGAGTGGCAGTGTTGTATACTCCACTACAGGTTCGTGTAAAGTGGAAGTGTTGTATACTTCACTACAGGTTCGTGTAAAGTGGCAGTGTTGTATACTCCAATACAACTTCGTGTTAAGTGGCAGTGTTGTATACTCCACTAGAGGTTCGAGTAAAGTGGCAGTGTTGTATATTCCACTTCAGGTTCGTGTAAAGTGGCAGTGTTGAATACTCCACTACAGGTTCGTGTAAAGTGGCAGTGTTGTATATTCCACTTCAGGTTCGTGTAAAGTGGCAGTGTTGAATACTCCACTACAGGTTCGTGCAAAGTGGCAGTGTTGAATACTCCACTACAGGTTCGTGTAGAGTGGCAGTGTTGTATACTTCACTACAGGTTCGTGTAAAGTGGCAGTGTTGTATACTCCACTACAGGTTCGTGTAAAGTGGCAGTGTTGAATACTCCACTACAGGTTCGTGTAAAGTGGTGTAGTGGTGTAGTGTAAAGTGGGGTAGTAGTGTAGTGTAAGGTGGTGTAGTTTAAGGTGGTGAAGTGTAAAGTGGTGTAGTGTAAGGTGGTTTAGTGTAAGGTGGTGTAGTGTAAGGTGGTGTAGTGCACGGTGGTGTAGTGTAAGGTGGTGTAGTGTTCTCTAGGCACTATGGTATACAATGTCAGCAACACCAGCTGTCAGGCGAGGCGAGCTGCTCCGCCTCCAGGGAGGACGGGACAGGCATGGTGGGAGGTGTTGGGTTGCATCTGCCACTGCTGGCACGGCTGGGAGGATTCGTGTTAACCCCTTCTATTCTGCACTCCACTGTCAACTAAACACAGTACGTTCCCATATAATCCCTGGCATTATCAGTACTTGGATTCCGGAATTCTGCATTTGTATTTTCCCTGACTTTAGTAAATACACAAGAAAGAAGTAAATATGGGAAATAGGGAACTACACCATGGGTAGGTTCGACTCCTACCGTTAAAGCGGTTGTTACCACCGGCATATTACTGTTGAAAGGGTTAACGACGCCATCCCAAATAGATATACTGGAACTGGTTAGGGTTGATCTGCCAGGGACAAGCATCTTATAGAGGATTCATTAGGTTCCTAACATCGGAAGTGTTCACACTGTGTTCACAATAAGGCATGTTGCTGTAGGTAAACATGTTGGATACGTGACATGGTTAAGTGCCACTACTTGCAATTGCTTACAGTAGAATCAGCAATACTCACATAAGTCTAGAGTCACACTAAACCACCAACTACATTGTGGACAAGATGTGCCTCTGTTTAGGAGGAAAAACATTATATTCTATATATCATATTTACCCTACAAAAAGTATTAAATCGTCAAATCGAATTATTTGAAAAGCTAAATAATGACTATGACATACTCAAATGAAATAAAATTCCTTTCATAATGTAAAACAATAACCAAAACTGCACCGATACTATCTGTTGTGGGAGCGTGTCTCCGTGGCTGAGTGGGTTAGATCGCTGACTTTGTGTACTGGCGATTAGGTGCCTCACTCTGGCAAGGTGGGTTTGAATGACGGATGGGACTCAGCCCCAAAACGTACTAGAATCTGTACCTTACTACGAAAGTATTCTCCCAAATATAACATTTGTTATGATATAACATGTACCTCTACGACTTTGGTAATGGGACCATATCATGTACACCAAATCTCAGTCCTAGTACTATTTATTTTTTGTTATTATGTTTATGTAATGTAGCAAGTTTTGCGATGTGTTTCAAATACGAGATGTTCTTTGGAATAAATATCCGATCTTATGCTGCGGGATAAAGTGATGAGTTGGAGAATAATTTGGATTCGATCGAAACCAAGAAACGGATATGCCATAGAGTCAGGATGACTCAGAGTAAACAAATGGGTAAACAACCAAGGTGGTCACGCTGGACAAAATCAATATTCAATGGACGATACAGCATCATCGATACGTACTTCAGTCAACTTTGAAGTATACATTGTGCTCGTGGCTCCCTACAATCTCAACGGTATCAATTGCTGTATTGCAGTGCTTCTCAAACCTGAAGGGTTAATCATTTGCAAAGGTAAAGGACTTGATATGCATTCCTCGTCTAGCGTTATAACAACCTAGTTTCCAGCAGCGAGGCATACTTCCAACTGTCATTGTGCTACCTAAAAACAGTAGGAAAAGAAAATTATGCAATAAGTGCCTTGCAATTTAACGAGGCAAGTTTTACTTTTTGCCCTTCGGTTTAGGAAAGCACGTGTTCTCAATCATAAGCCCAGAGCGTATGATGAATGGCAATTTCATATAACCGCATGTCCCGTGTATCACTTTCAGAAAAAATAAACTTTAAATTACCACCATATTTTTCCAGTGTTGTGTTACGTCACGACGGTCCTAGCTAACTCCTCTGAGAGGAGCTGCGTCTTCAAATATACACTCGGTGATTTACGTGGATTTCAGGGGCTTACAGGAGGAAGTGCGGGTCTTGGGAGAGGCCATGGTGGGACACTCTTACATAAGGAACCGAGGGTAGACTTAAAGATGTGCAATGGGAACTGGGATATTTAGGGGATTTAAAGTAAGCTCTACCCATTACAGATTGTGACTTCCACTGTGGTTTATGCAATGCTAGGAAGACAGATTGTTTTGTGAATTAGAAAAAAAGAAATGTTTGACAGGTACAGACTGTTGAATGAACGCTTGGTGCAGGGTATGCAGTGGTGGACATGTGACAGTTTGGCTTGAACTGATCTCATTATCACATTGTGATTTGCTCATCACTTGTTTGCCAAGTTGGCGCATCAGTGACAACAATGATGTCCGATGCAATTTTCCTTTTTTGAGGTGAACCATTGTGTTTATTTCTTCATATGAACATTTGACTTGCCTTTGCTTGTGTTTGTGACGGGTGCTCTGGTGGGATAGGATACGCTCACCTTTTCGCGAACACCTGCTATCATCATTCTCACTATTCTTACGACATAGCCATACAACAGACCTTGCTTTTGGCAGAAATTTCTTATGCATTGGGAAAGGTCCTGTCGCTTTTATTTACTAGATGTAAGATGCTAGGGTGTCGGTCAGGTATAATGGAACAAATCAATATTTAATCACTTCCTGTCAATCACAACATTTAGTGATGATGCATACTGTTTGTCAAAGAGCCCGGTCTTATTCAAATGAAAAATCAACAATGAAATGAACATGCCATAGTGATCCTTTAGTACTTTTTGACAAATGTACATCTAACCGACTGTATTGTTATCTTAGACAAATGGCCCAAAACAATAACAATACGCACAAACTCATTTTTCTAAATCTATTCACCCTATGTGTTTTCTAATGATACAGATGTGAGAGTAAATGGCACTACGTCTCTGAAGACCGCCTCCGTGGTCTAGGGGTAGAACGTCCGCCCGCAGACGCTAAAAGATGGTACTTGTTGTTACCCTGTCTGGCGCTCGGCATTAAGGGGCTAAAACAAGGACTGGTCGGCTCGGGTTCAGTATACTGTGTCTGAGTGGGGTTTTCATGTTGAACTGCGGCATGGTATCTCAGAGGGCTATCACTATAACATCGGCATCAGTCCGGACTAGTACAAATAGCCACACACACGCGCGTGCACGTCGCTATATAAGTGAATAATCTTGAACGCGACGTTAAACCCCATTTCACCTACCTCTTAGTCACTGAAATTTCAATTCTAGCAACTTGTCAGTACACCACTGTATACACCGCAGACAGCCATGTTCGTATAGTTGTTCATATTGAATTTCAACCCAACATTTAGGAATTTAACCGAAATTGTTTATTGGCGCTCTGTGTAATGACATGAACCACATTAGTAACGTTTTAAATATTTTAAATAGCTTCCATCAGTTGCACAGGCGGTTCCAAAATGGCAAAACTACTCAAAACGTCAATGTTCCACTTATGTGTTCAGATTGATGGATATTTTAACGCTTTTTGGTAATTTACTAGAACATTTGAATCCGTTTAGCCGGAGGAAAAGGTGTGTTCCAGGGAAATGAATATTTATACGTCATTTATCGTGAGATTGCGTATAGATAAATAAACGTTTAAAAGTATCTTACATAATTACAGCAGTGAAAAAATCCTTGGTACATTTGTACTTTGGAGCTCTTCTTCATATCGCCAAAGTCGACAACATTTTTTGTAGTTACGACGAACCTAAATTATTATTATATTTAGGTCCGTGGCACGACACAACTAAGGGGCGGTGGGGTAGCTTGGTGGATAAAGCGTTCGCTCGTCACGTCTAAAACCGGGTTCGATTCCCCAAATGGGTACCATGTGTGAAGACCATTTCTGGTGTCCCCCGCCGTGATATTGTTGGGGTATTGCTAAAAGCGGCGTAAAACAACACTCACTCGTTAAACAAAAGTCAACAACAATCACACGCCACACAACCACAAAATAGAATATGTCATAGACGGCATGCATCGTAAGTATGTACACGTGTATGTATGTCATATGTATGTCCCTTGACCCTGGGGAATAAACTCAAATTGAATCCAACTAAAGTCTAGAACGAGTTGTCCAGATTGACTCCTGAAATTAAGCATTGTTTTGGGCTCAGTTTGGACTTAACGTTGCAGATATATATTTTGAAATAAGATAACTTTGTCTTGTCTACCTATGTGACTAAGGCGCTATACGTACTCTGAGTAATGGAATATAACGTTAAACATGGGCAGAAAATATACTTATCTCTTTGGTCAGGACAATCACATTGCACGTCTATCACCACTATTAAACGGCTTTCTGCCAGATTCCTGCATCACTACCCATCACCGTGAAGCGATGTGTCTGGTCGTCACGTGACCTGTCTGGACAAGGATTGATGACCAGTGGCCAGTGAGTCATGTAGTGAATGACAGCCATGTTATACATTTACTTAACGCCACAGCAAATAAATAAGTGATGGTCATTAGTGGCTTATCGTCACTGCTTCCAATCCGTCTGTGAATGGGAGACAGACACCTAAAGCGAGAAGGAATAGGTGTCAATGAAGAACTTTCCACACAGATATGGGTAGACTAACTCTGAAATGAACATATCGTACAGAAAAAAACGTTGTTCAGTTATCTTAATACAAATATAATAAAAGGGAGCCCAGTGACTCTCTTCATTTTCATACTGCAGTCATCTAGACTTGCCAAACATTATAGACTTGCATGGGCTGTATTTGATATATATTTGTATCAGGGTCTGTAAGACAGACTACGATATAGGCAATGTCTGATACAACCATTTTTTGTTTATCATGAATGTGGAGAAAATTCACATTCGCAACTGCAGTCATGCTTATCTGTGTGACGTAATATAATACTTTAACAGAATTTAATAATTTAACAGAATATAGTATTTTAACAGAATACGGAGATTTGCCACCTACCACAAACTTAACTGTATCCTGTGTGCGAATATATCTCTCAGACAAGATGATGTTGATGATGATGATGATGCTGTTGATGATGATGATGATGACGACCCAATATATTGATAAATGTCACATCACAAAATAGTAAAATATGATAGGAGTCAAGTAACAAAAAAATAACTGTTTTTAATGAATATTAATAAATGATTCTCGAAACGATTTTTGGAATGAATGTCATGTCATGTACTCTCTGCTCGTCAGTCAACACATGACATTCCATACACCAGCTAAACATTAGTGCCGCCGTATCTATGTATAAACATTTACATGTCCAAAACATGTTCGTTCAGCGAAGATTTCAATCAGATATACCATATACAGCAGAACGCCATCAATGTTGATACAAATGTAGGGCGTTATGTACATTTTCCACATACTTCCATCGGGGTAAAACGACCCCTAGAACATTCCGCATCATGGATCAGTTTAATTAAGTACCGATAAGAAAGCAAAATATACTCTGCCCAAATGAGCTATAACCCATTAACGGTTTGACCGTCTCAAACTGACGTAAGATTTAGAAGTTCAAGTGATCATTGTTCTGTCTCTCCCACAGAAGTAAGTATTATTCGTCCACGAATCAACCACTCCGGCTGCGGAGCTACAAAGTATCATTCAATGATAAAATCTAATAACTATATGTTTACAAATGATAACGCCCACGAGTGGTGCAAAATACAGTTTTTTCGGCCACATCTCTTCTTTTGTATCACATAGGCAAGTCAAGCTGTTTTGATATTTCAGTCAGTGCCCGACCACATGTCGCGTTCGGAGCCCCTGAACGTATCTCAGTCTTATCAGCCTTTGTTTGACGGACTTTACCGGAAGTGTAAGTTTACTTGCGTTACAAACACTGCGTCGCGTCTCGACGTCGAAAGAACAGGCCGGCGTTGATAAACAAACCCTATCTTTCTCATTGATATTACTTTCTTTGCCACTGGCTATAACTAGAAATTAAGAAAAGGAGCATTTTGTTAAAACGTTTATGTTTGTTTATTCAAATACATATTTACGTAAAGATAATAAAATGCTGGTCCGCAGATAATGGCTATTTCAGATTGCAGAGACTTTTCGCATACCGGAGTCTCCTAGAAAGTGATATTCATATCAAAATTGGAATATTAAAAACATATTTCTTTCTATCGTATGTGTCCATTTGTTTGTTGAACATTGATATGCTCATTTAAACACAATCAGACACGATACAATATTTTTAGTGTAAAAGTAAAATATGTGTGTTGAATGCATACTACTCAAATTATTTAAGGGACATAAGCAATTCGATATTGCAGGGGAATACTTGACGGAAGGAAGGCACTATTAATTTGCTGATCATTATGTTAAGGGTGGCAACAAAGGGTGGCAACAGCAGTGTTATTACATTTTACCGCAGTTTATTACATTTTACCGCAGTTTATTACAATTTACCGCGTTATTACAATTTTCGTCATAATAAACACTGAAAAACATCAACAAAATGTAAAACATAAAAGAATAGAAAAGAAACATCAGTCCATAGTCATGCGAATAACTGTAAGATAGCCTGTAGTCAAATTTTAGAGGTATTTACTATTCAACTAGTCAGACTTGATGATGTCATTGGTAACGCTTAGAATAACAACCACCACACATGTCTTTACCGTTAGATTTTGAAATATCGTGTGATCACAAGGCTATAGGTTACCAAATATGGAACAGACTTGGCACCAATTGGTATGACTAAATGTACATCACCCCACATCCTTATGAATCATTGTATCCCCTGCCAAAGAGGCTGCAAGGAGTCATTGAAGGTCTGCTATTGGACTATTGAGCCCTACTCATCAAGGTACTAGCATGTTGCATGATACTCGCGATAGATCCTGGCCAACGTTACTGCCAAGTATAACAATCCTAATCAATACATGTCGGATTGTAATGACTAATGTTTTCTACCTTAAGTTGGATTCAAAATATCGATTCTGACATATATCCGTTTATAGAAGCAATACATCAATAAAACTATTTGAATTAAGTGTCCCTTAAGAAACTGGGATTTCTGGTCTGCAAGGTACCTAATGCTTGTAAAAAATATATTGAAGATCAGATGGACAAAATGGATGACGTGACTGAATGAGTCTATATGTAGCATTAAGGCACATGTGGTGTAAAACACCGCTCACGTCTTCACTGTCGCTTGACAAACCAGAGGTCGATCGCATGAACATCGATTCCTAATAAAGGGCTATTGTGACGTTATGCAAATTCTGCTCATTTGGATCAGAGCTCACTCACTCACTCACTCACTCACTCACTCACTCACTCACTCACAGTACATATACTCTCCATGGAGAGAGGCTTGTAGTTCTTATGATAACATTGGTAAGTGTAGCCTGATCTACCTTTTATATGACGCAAGGCATCCAAGCATACTATGCATACCAGAAGTAATGAGTGCGCCAATTCGTGAGTATGGTTTTACGCCGTTTTTAGCAATATTCGAGCAATATCGCGACAGGATACATCAGAAATGGGTTTCATTGTGCCGACGTTGGGAATCGAACTCGGGCCTTTGTCGTGACAAGCGAACGCTTTACCACTAGGCTACCTTACACCTCTTCATCAGCGTATTTCCAGTAGACTTTATAAGAAGCCAGTTTATCTCTCTATGGATTGGGTGTCTATGTTGATAGTATTTTATGTAATATAAAACAAATGCATAAACAAATAACACAGGCTGTCGAGCGTGGGAGCCCCCCTTTATAGCCTATCTCTCAACAAGTATTGGCAATCCGATGAATTGTTGCACATACATGCAGTCAGTGTGAAACAAAACAATGCATTTATCACAAAGAAACATAGGTTGATTTATGTAGACAGTTGGGAAAAACCTACAGGTAATTACACAACCTGACGTCATTAGTCAGGGGTGAATTGGGAATCGCGAGCAGAGTAATCTACCTGCATCTTCAGCTGATTGCTTTTCCCGTTCATGCGATGTTTTGTCATCCTCATCCCCTGTTAATCACCAATTTGGAGTCTCAAAATGACTGTTCATATGACTTCATAACAACTGGCATTTGAGTCATGACTGGCAGGAATTTTCAAGAAATGACTACTATCTGTGAGAGTGAGTTGATAACATTTCTTAACCTGTTAAAGATTTCATCTAAAAAAAACACCACAACGAAAGAAAGACCTACTTTAATGCTTACAAAAATATAAAACTTTGCTCAAATTTGACCGTTGTGATTAATATGTCCAGAACACCTTTTGAAGAAAAAACGATGATATTCAACCAATTTTGGAACAAAATGGAAATTCAGCGTATACATGTTAAACGAGTTATGTTTTTCACATAGAATTCTGACTGCTTTTCATGTTGGTCTGGCATTCATTACCATGTTAAAATAGCTTTGTTATACAGATCTGTCAAAAAGTGAAAAAAAATACATATTTTAGACTATTCATAGTGCGCAACATTAACTGTTGAAAGACGCATATTTCTAAGTTTACATGATGAAACGTTCCTGAGACAGACGGTACCATAGTGTCTAGTCAAACACTAGTTCCGGAGGAGGGTGGTTCTAATCTAAACATTTATACTCGCTGTCAGGGATAGGCGAACGTAGGGAAATAGCTAGCTGCCTTTAGAATAGATCTGAGGTCAATTTGATCCCCAATACACCTTAAAATAATCTCAGTGACGTCATCGGTAGGCTGGTTTTAGAACGGAACAAATGGGAGACAAGGATTGGGTGTTACGATCCCTGTCTGAAGGCTGGGCGTCATAATTATCCCTATAGAAAAAAACACAAAACAGATGCACTTGTGACAGAAAATAAGTCCCACTTAAGATACTGTTACAGGAACATTTTACACACCATGTCCTGATAATACCCAAACCATGGCATAAATATTGGCAATGTTAAAGGCATGTTTAACATAATTTGGATTTGTTTTTATTTTATATATTAGCCTTGATGATAATTCAGTTTCTTTTAAGACATATTAATAGCCACAGACCTTAAAATAAGATATATTTAATATAAAGGAACACTTTTGCTGTTTTCGATCTTGTTGGGCAAATGCAATATAAAAATGAAAGGTAAATTATTTAGATAGTTACGTTCAGTTGCATACAATGTAAACAATGTAACGATTTGGACAAACTGCAAAAGAAATATATTTTGTTTTCAGGTTCATTGTCAAGTAGAAAATGTTCTTGTAGCTGTCTCTCTGACTGTCGTATCAGCATAAAATACCTATTTGCTAGCCTGCGTAAAAGAACGGCGTCTACATCTCTCGGGAGATTCAGAACATGCGAAGAAACGGCAGCAAGGGGCCACTGTTTTTTCAATCAACTCCCAAAGACCATCAGGGTGTCGTCTGCAACTGTGCGCGTGCACAGCTCGAGCCAAACAGAAGATGCATGAAATCCTAGCCGTCGTGCCTTGTGCCATAGGCCAGTCGTGAAATTTGAGTAGAGTAGACTCGTTTTAATGGATCCTGAAGCCGTCCCGTGAAGTCATCGCATCTGGAGATACAAGAAAACTACTGGGGGAGAGGAGCCTGCATTTGACACTTGTTGCATTCTCTGAGAGCAGACGAGACCCGCGGCAGACGATCACGGGCAGCGGCAGCAGACGTGAGGGTAGTGCGCACGCGAGCTGAAAGACCCCCACTCAAACAAGCAGCACCACCGCCTGACGTTCGGCCTGTTGGCACCTCTCCACGATGCCTAGGATATTCATGATAACAAACCGGCGATATTTCTCTGATTTCCGCGTGGAGAGGGAAGCACCAACACTACCTATACCAAGCTATCAAGGTAAGAGCCATGCTCTCTGCTAAGTCCGTTGTTTGTTTTGATAGCGTGCACTATGGCCACCGGTGACCCGGTCAGTGGCGATGCACGTCCAGGTGCCCTATGGCGTTTATGACCACTAACCACATGGTCGCACTGATACGTAAATTGACTGTTTATGAGAGCACTGATAATGTTCTTGGGTTCGGTGTGTATGCGTTTACAGGTAGTTTACTCGTGGTTAGAATGTTTGGTCTTTGGTTTGTTTACCTTTGCTTGGAATTACCTTTTCCACCAAGAATCTATGCAATCTCATGAAGCAGTGATTTAACGTATTGAACTTTTATTACGTTCTAGTACCAAAATGAGAAAATTAATCTGACATGTATAAATTCCAAAACGAACAAGCAAGGAACTAATTCGAGGTTGTACTGTTTCTAAGCCATAAATTACATTCATCACACGCTTCTTCCAACAAGCGTATGGGACGGCCACGCACGCGACTCTGAGGCTTGTGAATCTCTCAGCCGAGTCCACTGTGCGGTTTCTTTGTTCTGGAGAAGATGGAGTCTCCAGTAGGGTTGCTGTCATTTGATATGGGCTCTGTTCCTACCGGCTCTGTCATGTCGTGGGAGATAGGCCGCTGGCTAAATGGTAAAGTGAATCCATTTTGACGTAAAAAACAAGAACATGTGGGCCTTTCGTTCCAGTTTGAAGTTGATCTGTCTTGCGGTTGCAACAGTGTCTGTTCTTATGCTCTCAAATCTCTTCACACGTGCAGTACGTTGTCCAATATTTTTTGTATCCAATTTTTAAATAGTTTATGCTTCTAAACTCATGTGTGTGGCAGTGGACTTGTGTTATCGTCTTACTATTTTAGAAAATGATTCGGTAGTGATGTTAGAAATGAGGGGAGAAAGTTATGGAGTTTCTAAAAATTCCGTGCCCGAATACTATGCCTCCTTCCCAAAGTTGCATATGTCGAGGACGTGTAATCTTCAGTCATGAAACAGGTGCACAATATGTTTATTGGGATTGGGTTGGGTAATGACGCTCATAAATGCTTGAAAGAGGGCATACTTATTTAATTGCAATCTCATGACCACTTATGCCCTAACTAAATATGAACACTTCTACTGTAATAAAGATGGAACCAGGTTGGTGATGTCAATATATACTTTAAAAGATAAATTACATGGATGTCAAATAAATATAAGACGTCAACGCTAGAGAACAACCAGTCTCGATTTCCCGCGAAACTTCATTGCAAAATGCAAAATAGAGGTAACAAGTTATATGAATGGATAACTGAAAAAACATGACATGCAACTCAACCAGAATTGACCTTTTGCATCACGAGTTGTTCGTGTATGATATTGACATACGACCCTTCAGGAGCTTGATCCAACATGGGTTGTCAAAGTTGCCGTTATAAACGATTAGGTAACTTCAGTTGATGGATCAAGGGCAAGTAACCATATGTCACTCGGCCTGTTGCTATGCACGTCCCACGACCCACGACCCACGTCTCATTTGCATATCCACTCCTTGCAAACGACCATTCCTAGGCTTCCGATCGGAACACGCCGTTCCTCACTCTAAAGGTAGTGACACTCCAACAATGTTGTGGTTAAGACGAAGCTGGTTGGCAACAACTGTTTTTCCCACTTTTGACAATAAAAAACCATGGGAAGTTGACATTTTAAAAAATAATTGTAAAACCTGGTTAATTACAATGATCAGAAAATTGTCCCACAAACAACCTCTGATGTCAAATGTAAGATATAGTGGCATGTTTCTACATCGGAAATTAGAGATGTACTATTACGATGTAATAATGGGTAAAGAGTAAAATTTATTTATTATGAGTGTAGGTAGTAGCATTAATGTGACATTGGTACATAACGATAGGGATGATAGTAGCAGCATCTGTTGTTCCGAGAATTGCTCTCTACACGATGTCTGACATGCTGACTTATCTATAAGAGTTCGAGGGTAACTCCCATTTCATTCAGTGGGAGTCCTCAAAGACAAAGATTTGGACGAGACCACCTGCACTACAGTTAGACTCTGAAGATAACAAAATCGCCACGGGCGCCGCCAAGCCTTCCACGGTAGTGAAGTGTGGGTGGAAATTTGTTTGGATGACCCATAATTATAAAATCCCACCTGCCAGCGCACATGTGGGTCAAATATCGACTTTCCAAAACATCATCTTTCCTTTCATGTTGGCAGCTGTAGGATATCAGTCTGTAGCTACGGTAGGAGTAGCAGAGGAGGCATCTGAGGTCATGGCTCTGGTCAGCCTGGTCAGTGTGGGGCACAATTAGCGTCTTAGATTGCTTAGGGAAAGATACCAAGGGGGGTTTCAATGTTTTTGGACGTGGTATATCAGATATTCAGTGACGTTTAGTGATAGAGGCTAATCATGTGGTCTCTTTTACAGTGTTTTAGCGTTCTAGTGATTTGTCAAACATCAACAAGATGATATGTGGTATCCATGGGTAGTATTATATATCATGATGCGTTTATTTAGTGATCTGTTTGAAAATCAGAAGAGAAAAACAATAATAGCTGGAGCTCTTAAGTGCACATTGGGCAAAAAGGCACGCAGCATGTGGTCATATGAATATTGTTTTAAGTGAACACTGTTATCTGGAAAATAAACCTTATTAAGATGCAAAATCACTTAGTGGAATAAGGGTCTCTGAAATCCTCAAAGTGAGGAACAGCTAACTGCATTCCAGTCCCCCCAAAACTCCCGCTATCAGCAGGGGTCCTCTTGCCAGCCTCCCCGGTGTGTCACATCTGATTAATGACCACAAGCTCTTCTGTAGCAGACGACATGTATGTAAGTCCAGAAAATAATTGTCTTCTTTTAAAATATTGATATTTGGTTATTTTAAACTACTTTCGAAACATTTAAATGTTCTGCAGATTAAAAGAAAGTTTATTGGTCAACTTGTAGACAACCCATTTAAATTTAAATTTATTGTGCGTAACATAATGGCTTTATTAATGCTTTCAAAAGCAGGCAAGACATATTACAAAGTATAACTCTTTTGCCATGAAACATTTATCTAGTCAGTTGTGTACGAAAACATCAAAAGTACAGTAGACATTGATGAATAATTAAAACAAATGTTCATAATTAACAAATCAAGTGGGTTTTTTACATGAAGCAGAAACAGTATTTACTTACTGGATTCAACATTTGACATAATAAGAAATATCTTTCAAGAGCTATAAGCGTGTTCATAAACCTGCAGGTGCAATGGACATCAAGTTACTGCCCAGTACTGGAATTGGTGCACGTGGTCTTCTGGTTACATTCATGTAGATACGAGAAGTTAAGTTAAAACAAACTATATAGAAATAGTTTCATCTTGGTTTTCCTTTCATGTAAATACCATAGTCACCCCTATTTGTTCTAACTTTGATGGCAAAGAGTATTTAAAACATAAGTAAGTACAAAGTAACAAATGTCATATTTGGGATAAAACTTTTATCTGTAAAGTGCAAACCCTAGTAATCATTGTTGGAGTTGAGTCCCATCTGGGACGAAAATGGAAGTTTGACAAATGGTACTCACAAGCTTCGTGTACCACTCTGACAAGTGTAAACCCACTAATTATAAAGTTTAAAATTTTACCCATCATATTATTCTCAAAAAGGTTTGAGGAACCATTTTACATTGCTACGTTAGATTTTGAGGAGGTTATTGAGGCATATAATATATCCTTTTAATAACTGAAGTGGTAGTCAAACATAACAAATGTTATATATTTTGGATAACACTTTCTTTGCAAAGTACAGTTTCTCCAGACTGAGGCACCAATCGCCAGCACACAAAGTCAGCGCTCTAATCCACTCAGCCACCGAGGCTTCCACAAAAATGAAAGTCCGACAACTGGTAGTCTAGATCACGTACTTTGAGTACCCCTCTGACAAGTGTAAATTGGCACTGTTCCCATGGCCGAAAGCTATGAATACACAATGCCATTAAGAAAGTGGTCAAATGTAACAAATGTTATATTTTGGATAACACTTTCTTTGCAAAGTACAGATTCTCGTACTTTTTGGGGTTGAGTCCCGTCCAGGATTCGAACCCACACTGCCAGAGTGAGGCACCTAATCGCCAGCACACAAAGTCAGCGATCTAACCCATTCAGCCACCGAGGCTTAAACAAAATTGAAAGTCCGACAAGTGGCCATGGGAGCCCTGCCAAATATACACTTGTCAGAGGGGTACACAAAGTATGTGATCTTGACTACCAGTGTTATCCCAAATATACTATTTGTTACATTTGACCACTTTCTAAATGGCATTGTGTGTACATGGCAGTCAAACAGTTTTGAACATTATTTGTTGTGGCGAACATATTGTAAATTTGCTCCAGTATAAATCCATTTTTCAATTTTTCACTGAAAGAGCAAGTTGAACAGAATACTATTAAAACACTAGTCTGCCTCACAGAATCTCAAGCTTTTTAGTTTCCTTTCTGCCTTCCCCTTACTGAAATGGTATAGCCCTAAAACATGAAGCAAGTATAAAATTTTCTAAAAGCTGAATCTCTCATCTCTGTGTGGCTCTTTTTCAATTTATTGGCGATATTGGTTTTTATTAAAATTATATAGACTAAGGGTTAGTCTACTAACATACCTATGAGTATGAGCCTAACCCAAAACTACCATCATTAGTAATGGCTAATGAATTGCCTAATTGGGTTTAAACCCGATAAATATAAAAACTTACCACATTGAACATGATTTATATATTGGTCAAGGGATGTCAGTTTCCAGTGAATAGACACTTTATTGTAATTATTACCTCCAAAACGTTTTTCAAAGAGTTGATTTGGTCACTGTAGTTTCACTGTTTTGTCTTGGAGTCTTATGTTTCAATTCTTGAGTGTCAAGCTGGCCCACGCCATCAGTGCCCTAAAGTAAACAAACTGGGACCAGCTTGACCGTGCCTGCTTCACTGGAGCAGGGGAACAACTGATAAGATCATGGCTAAAGAGTATCAGATTCAGTGAGAGGGGGGATGCTGACAGGGAGAGTTTGGGCTTATGCCACTAAGTGAAATGTTAACTGTTTGCTGTTTTAAGTCAGCACTGTCATTTGTAAAATAAACCTTATTAAGATACAAAATGTTAATCAACTTTAAGCTCTTCTTAAGTGGCACTGATCTGGAAAATAAACTTATCAAGATGTAATATGTTAACTGTATGCTGTTTTAAGTGAGCACTGCGATCTGGAAAACTATACCCTGTTAGGTGCTGTCACTGAACCTCATGTCGCGTCGCAAAATATACATGCACAAGAAAACATCTGAAGAAAAAACACCATACTGCCCAGACTGAAGAAGCGTTGGTTCCCTGTAACCTTAGAATCCTGCAACCTAAGCATACCATCAGCGTATATATTCTTCTCTGGAAGTAGAAAGGCTCGCCATAATACTTCACATCTGTTGCTGTGTATTAAGTAAAAACATATATTATTAAAGTATTAACATAAACGTTATTCACATAAAAAATGACAATATAACACAGAAATAAACATACAACAAATGAAAAACAAACAGCCAATTGGAAAGACATCAAAGAGTTCCTTTGTTCTGTTTGATAGAATGGTTCCAGTCTTTTCATTCGACTCTACCTCCCAAGAGAAACGGTACATCGCCGGGCTTCTCTTGATTTCCTACCCCATGACCAAACACAGCTGCAGGCCATTTTACCTTTTAATTCATGTTTAGCCTTTCTGTAAAAGTGGCACGCAGGTTGCAGAATGTTCCCCAACTGTTGACACCAGTACGAGGCAGGGATTAAGAACACCATTTCCTGCGGAAATCGCCCATACACACTAACAGTGATAGATTTGGCATTCATTACCAGAAAGGACATTAGGTTTTGGCATTGATATGTTGCGAGCCTCAACATTAAAGGGGATATGGTGTTAAGAAAAATGTCGAAAGCAAATGAAATAGGGATCTGGGAGATTGTCAAAATATGTATTGCTAAGAGGAAACAGTCTGTTTTTCATCAGAACTTTAAAGAAGGTTCTGCATATGCTGTTTTGTTTGTGATTAAAGGGAATCGCTTAAAGATGGATTTGTTATCTAACATCAAAACGTTTTGTCATCTGATGGGATTTCTTTAAGATTTTGAAACATTTTAAGCATATGTGTGTGTTATCTTGGAGTCATCGTGTGTCAGATGTAATAGAATAGCATCTCTTTGGTGTTTCGTCTTCCTGACATCATTTCGATGTTTTTACACAAAATTATTTAATCATTGGATTTTGTTCTTTTGAGTGCAAAGTAGTAACCAAATAGCTCACGTCTCGTCAGCAACATATGATGTTTATTTCTATACTGCATCGCACTTACATTAATGTGTGTAACTTCTATAATCATTATTGTTGAACTTTTCTAAATGAATCAGACTGCCATTTGCATTATCATATCTTCGTTTGAAACACTCTTGTAGTGGCTGGGTAGTTAAATGGTTGAAGCCGAAGACCCTCGTTCCATTTCATATTTGTACATACATGTTAGGCCTATCCTTGGTGTCAGCACTCCTGAAAGGCTGCACTATCACTAGATGTGACGTACTTATGTGACGCACTTGTATGATGCTTATCTGTATTTGTGTACTTTCAGAAAAGCCCCCCAAGAGCGTGTCCTCAGATGATGGCAGTGAAAGTGATGCCAGCAGCTGTTCCGGCTCCCCGCGCACTGACACCAGGGTGGACATCCAGTCGGAATTCGACTATGGCTGGGGTGACTGCCGGGCCCACGTGTCCCTCCTGTACGACCTTATGACCCAGAGCCCAAGGAAGAGCACGTGTCGCGACATCCCTGACCAGGCAGCAGAGTATCCTCTGGATGCTGAAAAACAAACTTTCGTTGATGTCAGCAAGTTTGAAGCTCGCAGATCCCTGAACGAGCTTCTCTTGAGTCCACCAAGAAGTCCCGAGTCTCCAGACAACTATATTTGTGTAGACTGTGGCAAGAGATACAGCACTTCAAGCAACCTAGCCAGACACAGGCAGACACATCGAAGTGTAAACGACAAGAAAGCCAGAAAGTGTCCTCACTGCGAGAAGGTGTATGTGTCTATGCCGGCCTACAGCATGCACGTCCGCACGCACAACCAGGGTTGCGAGTGTCCCTATTGTGGCAAAAAGTTCAGTCGCCCTTGGCTTCTTCAAGGCCATATCCGCACACATACTGGGGAGAAGCCATTTGCTTGTCAGAAATGTGGCAAAGCTTTTGCTGACAAGTCCAACCTGCGTGCGCATATCCAGACTCATTCGACAGAGAAGCCTTACGTCTGTGGGCGATGTGGCAAAGCATTTGCCCTCAAGAGTTACCTTTACAAACATGAGGAATCCTCCTGCATGAGGGGCCAGAGATTTAGGCATTAAACCATAAGAAGGCATACACACCTGTCTCGTAACCGTGGACCAAACGACCAAAGAATCATCTAGATATCACAGTGCCGTCCCTAAATCATCATCTCTCAAAGAGAATCAGCCAAAAACTATTTTTGTATGCTTTGCCTTTACGTCCGTTCATCAGAAACCGACCAAATCATTGTTTTTGTGACTCAGTCAGTGTAGTCACCATAAATGTGCCTAAGTGACTGACCCAACAGTGCCTACGAAGAATACTAACCGTCGAAGCCTTTCTAATGGTCCTGATGCTGGAGTGCAGTGAAACTGTAAGCTAAGACTGATAGGGCTGACGCTAATAGGTTGAACGTGTCAATCATGCTTTTTGTCCAGCAAGTGCCCTTGTCTTACAACTGTTTGGATTTTGTGTGGTGTGTTCTCGTTGCTATCGACACATCAGTCAAAGACACTTGGCTGACACGCCATCTTGTTTAAGTTTGACACAGTTTTTGGTGTCTCGTGCTGCTGGAAAATGAATTTATTTATTCATTATTTATTTGCGACCGTTTTGTGATTTAATTGTTGATATTTATATAATAATAGCAAAATCGAGTGCTAATGTAGAATTAAATTATGCCGTGAGAATAGTTTTTTATGTGAAACGTTAAAAGGAATCTATTACCAAATTAAAAGACAGTTTAATATTTATTACTATATTGTTTTAGTGACGTAGTCGTGATCCTGCTTATTATTGTTCTAGCTAGTTTAGAAGGTATTCACAGGATTTGTCTGATGATATCATTCATAACCAGCAATTTGATATCGAATTGAAGATATTTTGTAACAATTTCAATAGTATATTTTCACACTTATAAGCATTCAGATGCTACCCGTCTTCAGGACGCTAAACTATTCTCCACTGTGGAATGCTGAGATTCATCTCACAAAACATACGTCACTGTAATCACATCTCCCTCATTTCTTAATTCATCAAATCGTGTGTCTCGTAAACATTTCTAAAAATGACGATTTTGGCAAGATTATAATAGCAAACATTCCTAAAAGACATTGACAAAACTAATTGATATCTTCCGGTGTTACGTCACCATTACGTCATCATTACGTCATTAACACGTCATTACTACCCATGATACTTTGCTTTAAGATGTCTGTGCATTCCTTTTTGCTGTCTCTCGCCTTACTATAGTGAGTCAAACTCACAATATTCCTATGCAATTTATTTCTATTTTTGATAATTAGAAAACTCATAACATGTACATCATTGTCATTAGAATGTGAACTATTGTATGTAAACGTATTTAGGGATCTAACGTGTGTTGATGGTTTTGTGGAGCTTTTCACATATAAATACGTGTATCGTTCCCATTCACCCAGCATTTTTATTTATTTATTTATCAATGCATGTTTGTTTGAAAATGTTTTGTGCGTGAAAACGAGTGTTTATAATATATAGTCAAAACATTGCAGTTTTAGTTTTGTCTTTCTGAGATTATTAGTTGGCAGTACGGAAAGACAAAGCTGAAACAATTTATTAATTTATCCATCCTCTTCTATAATTTATCCCTATTTATTTAAATTATTTGTCGAAACATGTCTCAATACCAGGGTGTTTTTTGAATGAAGTTTTCCACTATTTCACCCACTTATTTATATTTCATCATTCTGATTCTATGTGTAAACAGTTGGTAGGTGAACAAAAACAAGAAAGATCTGGATTTAAAGGTTTAAATTATTTAATTTTTCTGACATGACATATTTAATGAAATATTAATATATGGTTTGTCCATTATTACACATTTCAACACACGATATTGTCCATTTGAAAACCTAGATATTACATACTTGCATACACGCAAGAACGAACGATAACCTTCACCAGACCTTTCGCCATAATGTTTATATGTATTATCGAGGTATCATTAACATCATAAATTATAGGTACTGATCCACATCAATACGTAGCAGTGTATATCCCAGCTATGACAAAATTTGTGTTGAGTAATTAAATCTCTTATATGAGACATATTTTTAGAAATAGTATTTATTGGCATTCAAGTATTCAGGGTTTGGATATACACTGCCATTTCCATCATAATCATTATAAGCGCGCATTTATGATGTGACATTCCTGTCTGCAGGTTCAAAGACCTAAAACTGTATTTCATTTTAACAGAATATTTGATTTAATTCCATTGAGGTTTTGGTATAATATTTCTTTTTTTCACAAGAGCTACAGAGACGTAGTGAAATAATGAATTATTGAAGTTGGTGTATGCTCTGGAATATGAAATACAGTTTTACGGTCATGCGTGCTCACTAATAATAACTGGGAGTTTGACAAAGACCATTTGTATTTTTCCATCCAATCAAATGTGTCCATCTTTTAATTTTTTGGGAACTTTTTAAGAAAGGTAGCATTTTATTGTCACCTTTTACTTTATTATATACATAATTTACTTATAAGATTTACATGCTGTAGTTATACAATGTTTTGTCGCATTTGCTATATTTATTGAGTGAATAAACTCTAGAATTGCAGAGAAGTTGTTTGCATCTTATTCACATATACTTCTCAAAAACGTTAAAGAACGATTTTTGATATGACAGTAGTTGTTTGTCCTGTTCTTTGACTTCTTTTGTGAAGTATATTTAGTACAAGGTCGGATATAACGAACTATGGGCTATAGCAATGTCATTTTGACCACTAATAGTTCAGGTAGAAGGTTTCAAAATACCGAACCTATATTGAGGTCATTTGGAGTGGATTGGTTATATCAAATAGTGCTGTCATTTAAAAAAAAAAACACACGGGAGTGTACAGTGTTATTTATCTTCTATTTTGTTTTAAGCGATTCATCTTTGCACAATATATTGAACTTTTTAAGACATATTTTAGGAAAATGGTTGGTTTTGTTATACTCATATTTCAATCGAAAAGACTATCGAAAGGGTACTATCATGGTATATATTACTTCGCACGTTTCTAGTCTATTATTTAAAAGAAATTCAATATTCAGACATAAAAAAAGAACATTCAAGATTTGAAGACCAGGCTAAAATTGGAAGGGTAAGCTTTTAGTGCGGAATGAATATGGGACTGTATTTGACAAAGTGAGTATTAGTCACACTTAGCTAATAAACCTGGCAAATGTAGCCTGCCCGTTTTACCATTTGTAAACATTGTAGGACACCTGTAACATTCACCTAATAAGTACACCACATGACGTGCTACTCAATGTAGAACTCTGTAATATCATATACTGAATTGACAGTTACACTGTCGAAAATAGAAGCGACTAAACTCTTCCATAAACTCCTGAAATATATGCTAAAAGTTAAATGTAGGGGATTTCATATGACAACCTTTGTAACCATAAAACGTTTGGAAAGCTTTACCAAGGCCTTGAATGCTGCAACTCTTTTCAAACATCTTGAGAAAGAGTCGCATATGATGCTCTTAGAAAGCATGTCCGATTGTACCTCAACAGTTGTGAAATGTAGACACCAAGGGGTGGATGTGCAGGAATATTGCTCGACATAAAGGGAAAGTAATCTCTTGTTAAGTTGAAGTCATCTCTCTTGTCATACATTCTTGTGGAGAGGTGTTTGTCACTTTGAATGTAGATCTTAATATGACACAGACGGGGCTTTTTCACTGGTCTGTTATATTTCTATGTCAGGTGGGTAAATCAGTGGAAGGGATATGGGCTATTTGACCATTATTGAACGATATCAGACCATTAACATCCGAAGCTTAAGTAACAGTTCTTGACCAAATTTGATTGTTTGGATTTTGCCAATCTGACCAGAAGATCGGCATCGTATGCCTTAAGGAACAGACCTGCATTATGGGGGCAAATGCCCATGGATCAGTGTGTTATGTCCTTTGGTTAGATATGTGTCAGACAAAGGATGATAATCAGGGCTAATCTGGTTTCGAACCATCGACCAGCTGATCCTGACACAACTAAGAGACGCACGGCCAGTTCCTGTACCTTAGACAATTGGGCCACGGTTATTCAGTAAATGCTTTCGAAGAAAATATAAAAATAAACTTTGCTTGGAATATTGTACTCAGTAACGTTAGTGAGCTTTGTTTTGGTCTATCAAGCATATAGGATTATATATGTGTTGCATAAACGTAATGTCAATGTTTTTAACGTCACCCGCGTTGAGATTTGTGATTACAGTAGGTCACAAGTAAACTATTATCATCCTAAAATACGACAAAATGGATCGGTCGGTCAGACTTGGTGACTTGGTTAATTGCGGTCATCGTACCCCGACCGCGTGGGACGTTGTTCATAACATCAACCACGTTTCAGTTTGGCCAAGCCTCGATTGGTTAGACCTTGGTGTAAGTCACAGTTACAGCTTGAAATGCATGTCATTTCAGGACTGAAAGCTTTAGGAACATAAGTAAAAGACTGTTATGCTCATCCTTGTCGTTTGGTAAATACGAAGACTTGCTGAGTTTAGCACAGCTGTGTTTACCGCTGTGGGTTTACATGCGGGTGTTGCCGGTAGGGCAGGACATGGCTATCCTTTTCGCGAACACCTGGTGTCATTAATGATTTTCAGTGATCCATCCATATCATTTTTACCGCAATTTTTATATCCAAAGGAATTTATTTCGGTGGAGATTTGAGACTAGTTATTCTCTGGCGTTGATGTTTTATATTTAAATGTAACGTGGCAGTCGCCGAAGACGTTTTCTGAGTTGCTTCCCCAGTGTAACACGAGCCTGTGGTCCTGGGTTAGACTTTATAAGCGACTTTTCCCCGGCTCATGGGATTCCCGAAAGTGGTAAACGTCTAAGACCTAAATCACTTCGGGCTTTTCTCCTACATTAGATTGTCAAAACTCTCTCACTGCACATGGCTGGCGTCGAATGTAAGAGATCCCGGACTTGACATGACAATAGGGATGAAATCAGTTTTTTTTTGTAATTTCCCCTCATTTATAAACGGGGACGATGGGATAACCGAGTTGGTGCAGCTTTTGTTCGTCCGAGTTCGATTCCCAAAATGGTTACAATGTGTGAACCACTCTTGGTCTTCCCCACCGTGAAGTTGATGGACTATTCCTAAGCGCGTCGTAAAATACCACTCACTCACTTATGATAAACGTCACTGCACTCTAAGTCAACTATCTAAGTCCTACTTGAGTAGCATACTGTACTCATCAGCTTTTGGTGTTTACACTCTCAATCATTGAAGTATTTGAGAGCTGTTTCTAATTATACTTTATTAACCAACGTCACATCAAGGTCGTTGGCAAATTGTATACCCAAGGGTATAACGTCGTGGGACTGATTATTAACATTTATAATGTAAACACTTTAAAACAATCTTCAGAATTGCAGGTCTGTGACAAGTGTGATTTTGGATGTCACAGCCTTATTTCAACTCTGGAACGAACGTTCGCATGCTAAAAAGTTAATTAAACTTCCATTAAAAGGAAATTCCGTCGTCATAAAACCTACATTCATGTGCTGTGCTGAGTAGGTAACTGCACTGTCATGTACATACATGTTTTTGGATGCCCACACTCGTAACGTTCACGCATGCTTGAGGGATTTGTCACACACATTGCCCATCTCAGATGGCTGAACTAAAGGCGGCCTTGGCGCAAGGCCGGAGTTGTCAGCAGAGCAGTGGAGGCAGGTTTGTGGAAGCATGGAGATTTTCCCATTTTAGGTTCGTATAAATATCTGACTTTCCCAATCATATCGGTTCCATGTTGCTTGAATAAATAAAGACAATCTAAAGCGGTTAGGGTTGCAAAGTCAAATTCACACTGAGGCCATATGAGTGTGTAATTGCCGAAATTGTTTGATCAAGGTTGACAACATGCAAGGCCTCAGTAAAGCTTTCAAACGGTTTTATGGAGGACATTTCCAAGTTTGACGCATCAGTGACAAACATGATGTCCGATGTAATTCCATATTTGGGCTTGTACCATACGTATTTGCAGGTGTGACTGGTGCCATCGATGGGGCAGGATATGCTCACCCTATCGCGAACAACCAGTACATGTATCAACACTATTTGATGATGTTTCATGAACACAAGCTCATGATATGGTCGCAATTGTACGGCTTTTGCCAGAGATGTCTTGTTGTGGTTTATGGAAAGGGTTTGTAGCTTCTTGACATGATGGAGTGGAAGGAGGTGCGAGATCTTGAGAGGTGGCACTTTGCTCCTGGTATTGGCAGAGAGAAAGGGCCTACAATTCCATTTCTTTAATGCGAATTCCTGTGGTATTATATCATAGAACAACCTATCGCAGATCGGTTGCAGATCTTACTTTGATATCTGGTGTGAAACTGGTGACCTTTCCATGGATGTTGGGACGACATATGTGACCCACTAGGAGAAAAGGGGCCCTGTGGTGCTGGGAAACAATTGTGCTGTGACGTCATCAAGAGGGACGTTTGACGTCATCTTCCGTAAAAATGGCCATGTTTGCGGACTTTGCGAAAAAATTATCTCTCGTTAGTTCGTAATGTAATATAAACATTATTTCAAAACATGTCAGCATACCTGTCCACGTTCAAATAATTAGACATTATATCTAAAAACTGCAATTATTACATAAACAGTTTAAAGTCTGGAAATTGGACGTTACAGAAAATTAGTCAAAATGTTGGATGCCATGTATCTCGAAAATAAGTATAAACTGAAGCTTATGGGTTGTATTTTTGTGTTTCCAAGATTCTGTAGTTTGAAAATATAATGTTTCCCCTATAAGGCCCCTTATCTTTTGATTGGTCATAAATAATGCTTGTCTTACGCCGTCTTTGGTATTAGATTTTCCGAAAAATTGAAAACCATGATTATCACTTTCATGAGCACACGTATTGTGTTCACAAACCAAGGTTCATAATCCAAACAAATTTGGGATTCGAACTCACGACTTGCGATCCTGTCAGCAAAGGGAAGCAACTCTGAACAGCTCATGACTTTAGACCCCTGGGCCACACGTGGCAAAAAGTAGAGGGCAAGGGAGCCATATCCCATGGTAATGGATATGCCGTTTGCTCCAGAAGAGAGATAATGACAAAAAAGTGCAGCCACGTGCATCTCCAACATGCAGAGCGGAAGGTCTATGTTTATAGTAAACAAACATAATGTTTATCAAGGAGAAAAGAAAGTGGTAGCATGACGTCACGAGGGATGCATATAATAGCATATGTTCATGAAACTTTTATGTCCACGGCGCGCTTTACAAACACAAAGTGTCTGTCCCTCTCTAATGACCTGCTGCACCGAGTGTACGAGATGGCGAGTTGACATGTATCACGTAAGAGCAACCAGTTCCCATTCCTTTGTCACGTGAAAAGTAGAACGGAAAGATGAGTGGCATCTATATGAAAGCCATACGGAATGAATACTTCAAATGACTGTTTAGGCACCAGGTGTGCCAGGAGATAAACACTAATCTAGGCTGTTCTCTCCATTATTCAACATTGATAAATTTTTCAATGTGGGTTTATGTCTGGTCTCATTGCGAGCGGACAGTACTAGGGGCAGCGGGTAGCCTCGTGGTTAAAGCGTTCACTCGTCACGCCGAAGACCCAGGTTCGCTTCTCCACATGGGTACAGCCCATTTCTGGTGTCCCCCGTCGTGAAATTGTGGGAATATTGCTAAAAGCGGCGTAAAACCATACCACTCACTCACCAGCGTGTGAGGGACACACTATTTGTCTTAATACTTTTGTGGCGTAGATATGTAAAACTTCACATCCGTGTCGATATTTCCCATAATTCCTAGTAGGTATAATTATGGAATACCAACTTATTTGAAATCCTTGAAATCAGTGTGTACATATGTGTCACTGCAGATGAGGATTCCTTTTGGTGAGCTTATTGAAGGAATGTAACGCCAGTGTCCCATGGTGCCTCTGTCCCCCCAGTATCTCTCGTACAGAGCCAAGCGCATACATTTCATAAAACAGTCACCCCTTTCAGTTCTACCCCCAAAGTCAGACTGTATGCAGTTTCTTCTCAGCTCTCTGATAGGAAGACTTGAGGTTTCCTTTGCAGGTTACTCATATGCTGTTTTTCAGGGGATATAAGTTAATATAACTTCAACCACCATTTAATCAATGGACACCCCCCCCCCCCCCCCCCCCCCCACTCTCTCTCTCTCTCCCTCTCACACACACACACACACACACACACACACACACACACACACACACACACACACACACACACACACACACACACACACACTTCCCTCCAAATGTGTCAGCCATATTGACCTCGACCACCTCTGTGACTACCTGTCATTTGGGCGGAATGATAATAAACAGAATTTGTGTACTGGGCATAACAATTGCGTTTCCAGGCAGAATTCGGTTTTGAACATTTGAATCGACTACATTTTGGATTAAACTGACATCCTCATCAATCACAAACTTGGTCGGTTACTTCCGAAAGGAACAAGCAGTTTAATAAGACATAACGATATATAATGGCCAATAACGATCGCTCGGGTACCCCCATTTGGCAGACTAAAATTTAGGTCCTGAAATTGTCTGATAAAGTATAAAAGAAAGTCTCTTCGGTTCCGGAAAATTGAAACTCAAGACTTTTTGTTTCGGGTATTTGGGGTTTTGAAGGTCTGAATGAGGAACATTTTTGAAGTGTAACCGAATTTTTATAAAAAGGGGTGTGTCCTAAGAATATCATATCTTATATTTTGTATCATTTACGACCATCTGACTACAACGAAAACAAGCAACTGAAACAACAGTCATAATGAGCCTAAACAAACCTATAGAAGACAGCCTCCGATGATATGTGTAAGTGTAGATGACAACCTATTCACTTAAGAAACTCTATCAAATTATTACGCTACTTAGCATGTCTTCGCGTATTTATCATTTGATTTAAACATGACAGAAAAGTTAATGAGAGTTATACATCATGGTTTACTGCAGCACGAAATGTGACTATCATTACAGTATGTGTTTATCTTAATTACGGCAACACCCTGCTATGTTTGTACAGCCAATGGTGTTTGCGCGTACAATATTGCATAGCTGTTTGTAATTATTGCACATTTTAAGGTGATGGGCAATGTTTTTTTAAAGAGCATGGAAGTGACTTTACTTCAGTTGTGGAACCTCTGAATGCCTTAAGAATAATTGAATATTCTAATTTTAGAATGTACAATGTTAAATTCCTGTCATGAAAAATCGTTGTACTTTATATAGCTTCAATAGCGTTCGATTACATCAGAACTAAAATATTTGTGAACATAAAGTAGTTTTAATAATAAATATCCTTATCATATATGTTGCGAAAAAAACTAAACTTTTTGTCTCCACATTGTGAATGTCGTCTTGTGTTATGTTCATGGGTGTTTAAAGTGCTCGTGCTATGTACGCACATTGTCACTTTTTCCAATTGGAATGCTTGTAGAATTATTATGTAAGTCCATTGAGCTAGTGTGGTTTACGTATATTGTCACTGTTTCTTTGTAGAAATTTATACAATTACCAGACAGATTTTTATCTGTATATTTATTTTGCTAGTGCCATATGCGCAAATTGTCACTGTTTCCATTTTGAATGTTTGTAGAATTTTATGTATGTCTATTATGCTAGGGCGGTTGACGTATATTGTTACTGTTTGTATATGGAATGTTTTGCAATTATCATGTTTAATTATTGTGTCTATGCCATATAAATATTATCTGCCAAAAAGAAACGCCAAACTAGTAAAATCGCAAATATCTGACAGAGTGCTGCCGACATCCATACAAACTTTAATTAAAAAAATGAATCGGTCATTCCTGGGATTGATTTGTGTGGAAAGATTGACGTACTGCAGAAGTTTAGTGAAAAGATGGAAAAATCGCAAAAACACAACCACGTCAGAGCCAGGCGTCGAAACACACCAACATGACATGCACGTGCAACATCACATTTTGGGCAATAGAAACGCTGGATTTTCGTTGGCATGCCATCACAATCTTACACCATGTGAACAGCGAAAACATGCTACAAATGATGGAAGCCTAACGTAACAACGCCATCGGCAAGAGAATCAAATTCAGCTGTAGCCAGGTTTTTCCACGTCGCACTAAGCACCCTTATAAGACTGTGGAACCGTTATCAGACACACGGTACAATACGTAACCTTCACAGATGCGCTTGACCACGTATCAATACTAAAGCAGTGGACAAATGTGGCTACCTCCCTTGAAAAAACCACCAAAGCCACCTCTACAACTACCGCTATACCGGGACTACGTAGGATATCAGCCCAGACAGTTAAGAACCGTTTAGGCGCTGAAGGGACCAATTCGAAGTGTCATTTTGACGGACCTGTATCGTCGGCTGTGACGTCAGTGGCGTCAAGGTCATAGAGTATGGTCACAACTGCGATGGAAACAAGTTGGGTTTAGTGACGAGTCACGTTTTGCGCCCACGGATGGTACACGTCGTGTTAAGTACGAAAAGGCATATAAGAAGTGGACAGATTTCGTGGTGGTAGTGTAATGTATCTATACTAACATCTAGTCTCTGAAATGAACGTATCGTACAGAAAAAACATTTGTTCAGTTACTTAATAAAAATATAATAAAAAGGAGCCCAGTGACTCACTTCATATTCAGATACTGCAGTGATCTAGACTTGCCAAACATTATAGACTTACATGGGCTGTATTTGATATATATTTGTATCAGGGTCTGTAAGACAGACTATTCAGTATCTGTTGCCTCCTGTTTTGAACTCAAATGGTGGCCATACAAGATATTGAGAACAGATGACATTCACCATGGAAATCTACTTTTCCATATGTGCCATATGGAACCTGGGTCATTGACGATGATATATATCGATTACCATTTGTTGATTATTTATATGATATATAAAATATACATCTAAAAACGCTTTGTTTCTGTGTGGAATGTTCGTACAATTATCATGGATTATAGTGTGCTAATGCCATATACGTGTATAGTCACGGTTACTGAATAGAATGTTTATACAATTACCCTGTATATTTAGAGTGATAGTGCCATATATCCATATTGTCAGTGATTCGTTTGAGGATGTGTGTGTGTGTGTGTCTGTGTGTGTGTGTGTGTGTGTGTGTGTCTGTGTGTCTGTGTGTGTGTGTGTGTGTGTGTGTGTGTGTGTGTGTGTGTGTGTGTGTGTGTGTGTGTGTGTGTGTGTGTGTCTATGTGTGTGTGTGTCTGTGTGTGTGTTAGACAGAATGGGGACATACTCCCGACATTGTGTGTGTGTGTGTGTCTGTGTGTGTGTGTCTGTGTCTGTGTGTGTGTGTCTGTGTGTGTGTGTCTCTGTGTGTGTGTGTTAGTGTTAGACAGAATGGGGACATACTCCCGACATCGTGGTATCACATTTGCCACGACAATGGTTTGTTACCTGATACTTTGCCACTATTACATTGTCATAAGACAAATGAATATCTTTTGACATTATGACGTTTAATATTAATTAAAAACAATATATATTTCCATGACAACGTGAAGTAATAACACCATCATCATGATGCACCATTAAGTGATCATTACTATATGAATAGTGGTATGATCCTGCTCAAAATCTCCCCCTTCTTTATAAATTACCAGTGCAAATCAAGATAAAATAAGTTTTTATGTTATTCCAAAAACCTCTACTTCAATGCCATCTTAATTGTGTGTTACATCTGTCTTTATACGTCTCTGAAGACATGGAGAATGCTGCAGGGGGCACAAAAACAAGCCCCGAGAGCTGAAATTTATTCTGGAAAAGTCATTCAGTATAATCCAATGGGCGTTGCCAGGGCGCCCGAACAGATGGCGATATTAAAGCCGCGATGGTTTACAGAGAAGAAATTGCACTGTTGGAAATATCAGCCGTGCGGCTAGATGTGTTTTGATTTGTTCACAGAAACGGGAAATGGAAATTTCTTGTCTTTGAAAAAATACTCCAAAAAACATGAAGTGCTGTGTTTTTATTTCTTCGGGATGAGGCGATCTGTTGCTGAATTTGAGACATAACAATGCAGAAAATGGGATTCTATGCATCATTAAAATATCGTTTGGGAAAAGGAGTTGAAAAGTTAAAGGATTTACCTCTACCAACACCAAAGCAAGATGGAAAATGAGAATGTTTGATGTTGAAGTACTTAAAATGTTATAAAGATTTAGTTCTTTGGAAAATAAGCCAGTTCTCGTCGGGATCTAGGTAACAAACACGATATCGTATTGCATCAAAGCAATCTTATTATAATTACTAAACGGCTATGACCGTGCATGTATATACGTAGCCAATAACACTTGGTTTGCGTGAAATATATTAATTTAACATAAAGGTAATGCATATTCCATTTTTTCTGCCATTCTATAACAGTTGTAGAAAGGTTTGCTTGTTTTAGCGCCAAGGGAAAGGGAGTTAATACTTATACTTTGAGGTCATAACATGAATAGAGAACACCCAGAAACGTGTTACCCCTATCTGCAAGTAAAATATGCACTTATATTCAAACACACGTCTAAGTTCACTTTTGTTTACAGGAAAAAAGCGCAAGCCCATGCTATGTATTCGAGCACCCTACTTTGGCAACGGAATTTGCCCTCAGGAAAATTTGAAAGATATAAACTGTCAAAGTGTCTGTATGCTATATAATCTCACTTCTAACACTGGGCAGTCAAAATTCTTTCATTCTCACATTGCACTACTTTTAAACCAATTTCCTGCTTCACGTAAACAATTTTCCTAACTCCTGACCCTTGTCGCGCGTGGAACACTACTTCCGGTCTGCTGTCGCTGATTGGAGCGCGTAAGACGCGTGATTTCTATGTCGGCACGTGACCGGTTTATTGCAGAGTCTGTTTGGCTGTGCGGGATGAAGATGCAACGCTCTTGTTTCAGTTGACTAACACATTAAAATGCCAATTTGAAACACCGTTAAATGTTGGAGGACTACACTTCACATCAAGCCCTAACTATAACTATAAATGTATGGTTCATCTTCATATAGTGGTTTTAAAACAACACATCACACAAATCAACAGTTCCTCTTAACCTTTGAAGGTGTTAGGAGTGAGATATATGTTGTCGTCATTTGGTAAGATACAACACGATTATATGTGAAATATTTTCTGCTTTCACTGTTTACCTAAATGTTTTCCTCGCCAGATTCACTGTGCAACGAGACACCAGACACGGAAATATGTTACCTTTTCATACCTGTAATCAAGGCGACCATCGTTTTCAGATTTTTCTGGGACATTTGGGAGATGAAATTATACCATAAATGTGTTCATGTACTATCACTGATTTTCAGTGATCCATTCATATAGAAAATCTAGGCTTGTTATTCTCTTGCATTGACAATTTATATTTATTATTACAATATCGTTCCTTGTATGTCCAAAATCGACTTTGAAACGCCGACTTTGATCCTGAAGGTCAACTCCACTGCTTTAAACATATGTTTTACGGCAGAACCGATTTGTATTTCACCGACCATGATACAAGTTATTAATTTCTGATAGAAAACAGTCACACTTTATTGAGAAACCGGTGGGGAATATGTCAACACTTTCACATCAACACTAAACATGAAAATGCCACGCCACTGATGAATGAGGGGTTATGTACAAAAACATCGTATCGTTTTTTCTGGTTCTAAGTCTGGGTTGATGACATGAACTGTTGCTTTGGCTATTGACTCACAGTATCAGTAACAGGAGCAGCATGGGTGGAGGGAAACCATCTGTCAGGCATTGAACAGTAGCCAAATCGCTCACCGCTGGAGATTACAAGGTCCACCAAGGCCACGCGAACACTAACAACTGTTTCATGACCGTGCGGGGCGGTCGGGTAGCCTAGTGGTTAAAGCGTTCGCTCGTCACGCGGAAGACCCGGGTTCGATTCCCGACATGGGTACAATGTGTGAAGCCCATTTCTGGTGTCACCCGCCGTGATATTGCTGGAATATTGCTAAAAGCGGCGTAAAACCATACTCACTCATTCACTTCATGACCGTGCTTTCGCTCGGTGTAAATCGTGAAATTAATGCGTCTCCAAAAGATTGCTACCGCTAGTACCTAGCCTATAATGCGACTCAATATGATATGCGACTCAATAGTATTTCAATGGGTTTTTACATCCAAAAATTATTTTTGTTACATCACCTAAATATTATCTATGTATTATCACGCAGTCGTGAGGGCACGGGTGGCCCAGTCGTCTAAGGCGCCGCGATTCGCTGTGCAGAGTTGCGTCCCTTGAGCACGCCAGAAACCTATGATTGTGGGTTCGAATCCCGGTTCGCCCTAATTATGTTTCTAGGTTTGTCAGCACCATACCTGTGCTCGTGGGTTTCACCGATGTGGTAAACGTGACAGACCTGCATCACTTCGGGCTTTCCTCCCACATTAAGCTGACACGCCGTGATATAACTGTAATACTGTTAAAAGCGGCGTTAAACCCAACTCACTCACTCACTCATGCAGTCGTGTAATTTACGTTTTCTAACGGTTTCTCCCTTTAAGGTGATTTAAGTTGACACAGAGGTGGGGTGTTGTACTTATTGGGTCGTGATGATAGTTCAAGTATCTTTTCAGCTAACAATGGTGTTCTTGTGAGAGAATGATGTGCGCTTACTAATATTGTAATATTGTGTTGTCATAAGATCGTGAAGATCCGGGGTAGAATAGCTCTATGACTATGCTTGTCGTAAGAGGCTACTAAAGGGATCGGGTGGTCAGGCTCGCTGACTTGGTTGATGCATGTCATCGTATCCCAATTGCGAGGATCGATGCTCATGACGTCAATCCTTGGATTGTCTGGCCCAGACCATTATTTACAGACCGCCGTCATATAGCTTGAATATTGCTGAGTGCGGAGTTAAACAACAAACAAACAAACAAAACAAACATAAGATCGTGATGATTTGTCAATACATTTCAGTTACCAATTGTCTTCCCTTTCTGGATGACAACAAAGTAATACTGTGTTCGAATAAGATCGTGATTATCTTCAAAAGACAGAGAAGTTAACAACGGTTCTCCCTTTTGGAATGAATAATGCTGACAACCCATTGCTTGAGAGGATCAATGAGTGGTCTCAATGGTGGACACTCTTAGGATGTTTCCGAAAGTGGGACATCAATGACTGGTATGACAAGACGTACCAAAACACTGACATTCACAAATCGATGTAGTCCTATATTAATCTCTGAAACGAAATTATTTTGAGATTAACTGATCTTAGAATAATATAACAGAAAGGATCCCAAAGAACATCTTCATTTTCAGAGATATTGATACAGAAGAAATCTGGACTTGAACAAAAGACGAGCATCTGAGATTCAGAGTATGTTTGTTTCAGGGTCTGTATGAAAGAATATATACTAACTGATTTTACATCCTGGTTGTAGGAGTGTATTAATTATGTACTTGTAATTATCTTGGATACTTTGATTCAGATCATCGATTTGTTCACTCAATGTTTATACTTGTGTATGAGGAAGTGACGCTGGTTCTAGAAGGTCCATATCTTGGGCAAATCTACATAAACCTATCTAATTAAATAGTATCACAGTAACTACACATACACGTTATGCAGCCTTATATATCATCACAACTTGGTCCAAATTCTCCCATGGTGACTCCGGGGTAGAATAGGACTCCAGTAACCGAGCAATGCTGGTCGTAAGATCAGGTGCTAATGTTCGGTATCTTCGTCGATTGCGTAGATGGATGCTCACAATAGCAATTACTGGATTGTTTGGTCCAGACTCGATTATTTACAGGCCGCTGTCATATAGCTGTAATATTGTTGAATGCGGCATTAAGCAACAAACAAACGAAATCAAGATACAGTATATCAGATGCTTGGCATTAATTAGGTTTGGCATTAATCAAAACATACTAAAATTAATAGGAATATGATATAACTAACAATGGCCTAGCTGGCACCAGCCCGTCTCCGTGGTATAGCGGTAGAGCGTCCAAAAGACGTTAAAAGATGGTACTTGTTGTTACCTTGCCTGGCTCTTGGTATTAAGGGGCTAAAACAAGGACTGGTCGGCTGGGAGTCAGTATACTGTGTCTGAGTGGGGTATTTATGTTAAACTGCAGCATGGTATCTCAGTGGGCTAGCACTGAGTCCGGATTTATACAAACAACCACAATCACACGTGCATACACGTCACGTCGCCATATAAATGCAATATTCTTGGCAACGACGTTAAACCCCATTTCACCTCACATTAATCGGGCACCAATCAACCATTTACTTTGCTCGATTAATTAACAAATACATATCTCGTCCGTAATATGAAACATACGCTGCATATGCAATTGCAGAAACCATCCCTGTGTTCAGAGAAACAATTCCTTACCAGAAACAGGCAAGCAGAACCTTTGCCTAAGTGGCGAGTGTTTGAGCACCTGTTTCTGTGCTGGCTCCCCAGCACGTGACTCATGGATCACCACTGCCAGGAGTCTGTGATTCAACATCACCTGATCAGCCGATGTTCCGCCAGGTAGCTCGCCGTTAACAGGCTGTAAACATCAGTGGCAGATTACCTGAGACGAGCTTTGCGAGGGAGATTCAGAGGAGGGGGGCGTATCAGACGGGCATGGATGAGGAACTGGGAGGGGATACAGGGGGTAATGGGGGATGATCATTCATGAGCACCAAATGGGTAACCTTGCTAATATGGGCGTGGGGAGACAGACAGAAGGGAGAGGGGCAGGGCATGGGTCAGATGGCGGTTTTTAGGAAGGGGTTTTCTTGGCAAAGAATTGCATGGTAACTGTGTTAGTAATACACCTATAGGTTTATACTGACATTGGATCACCGCCTAGTAACAGGTTTACTAATGTGGACAGCATGTCATCGACTTGGTTGGAACTTACTCATGTCAGAGACCATATACAGAAATGGTATATGTACATGTTATGTATTTCAGAGGAATTTGCCAAAATGGACACGTCACTTGTTACCATGATTCGCGCTGAGATCTGATATGATGTCTTTTTCACGGACTTTTCACATCTCCTTACTCGCTGGCAATATAGACATTGTGCGTGTGACGGGTATGACCGGTCGGGCAGAACACGGTACCCGTTTCGTGAACACCCGGTGATATCACTGGTTTTCAGTGATCCATTCATATAATTGTCATGAGTTATTTGCTTTTCACGTCCTATTGAATCTGTTTCGGTAGATATTTTCAGTTATATGACGACGTGTCAGGGAACATCATAAGTTAGATAGTCGTAAGTACAAGCGACAAGACCATTTCCATAATCATACGACAGACATATCTGCTAAAAGTCCATTGTAAGATTCCAACAATAAGCATGTGCTTTTGAATCACCATCAAATAGTGATTACATCAAGTGTTCGCAGAAAGGTGAGCGAACCCAGCCCCCGGGTGGTACCCGTCACAAACACATGCAAAGTCAAGTCAATGAAGAAAAACACGGCGACATACGGAACACGTCACAATGGGGAATTGCATCGGACATAATTTTGTCAACTTTGGAAATGTCCTCCACATACCTACCATAACACTTTTCGAAATCTTTAAAAAGGCTTTTAATGTTGTAATGATCAAACAACTTTTCAGCGAGAGCCGTATGACGTTCTTTGAAATTGTCGAAGAAGGAGCATGCTTGGTTGTACCTCAACAGTTGTGAAATGTGGACACTAGGGGCTGGAGCTGCAGGAATATTGTTCGACATAAAGGGAAAGTTGCCTTTTGGAAAGTTGAAGTCATCCCTCTTGTCAAAGTCTTGTTGAACAGTCTATAACTGGTTAAATATCATGATCACGCATTGACTGTTTGCGTGCACAATCATTTCATGGCATTGCAGAAGGAAGATGAAATAATGAATATGCTGCATAAAATTTGACTATTTTATATTGAAATAGATATTAGTAAACATCCCATGGCATATCAAACGTTGACAAATACAATTTTTAGAACAAGACTACAGTGTATTGATTGTTTTTCTTTGATGATGCCAAAGAACTGCCTTGAGAACTCCGGGGATAAACAACGGACCATTTAGTCCACGTGACCTGTGTGGCCGTGTCGAGTGTGTCACCCAATCCTGGTGACCTGGAGCGGTGCTCATGTAGTCACCCACTGCTTCCGTTGCTCGGGATAGCCTTTGCATGTGTTTGTGACGGGTGCTACCGATGAAGCAGGATACGCTTACCGTTTCGCTAAAACCTGGTATCATCACTATAAACATCATTCATAAACATGTTCAGTGGACATACAGGTACAATGAACTTTGTTTGGAGCAGAGGTTTCTAATGAATAAGGAAATGGTTTGTCGCTTTTGTTTAGTGATATTTATTAAATTAATATTGTTATTAAAGGGGGCATGGGTGGCCCAGTCGTCTAATGCGCCGTGATTCGCTGTGCAGAGTTGCGTCGCTTTGGCACGCCAGAAACCTATGATTGTGGGTTAGAATCCCGCTTCGCCCCGATTATGTTTCTAGGTTTGTCAGCACCATACCCGTGCTCGTGGGTTTCACCGAAGTGATAAACGTCTGAGACCTGCATCACTTCGGGCTTTCCTCCCACATTAAGCGGACACGCTGCAATATAACTGTAATACTGGTAAAAGCGGCGTTAAACCCACCTCACTCACTCATCCGTATGCAGCAGATCACGAACGTTGTATCATCAGATGACGTCGTGGCGACTTTTCATTGGTTCAGTTTTGCATGTGGATGGAAACAAAAACAAATTATTCATATGAAGAGCGGGGATAGCGCAGACTGCTTCACCATAACCCCCCGAGGAGGTGTTTGCCAAATGGCAGCTCATTCAAACAGAACTCAACTATTTTATGATCTGAATCAATCGAGCAATAACTCATTACCGAAATTACCGAGAGACATGCTCAATTTGAAACAGGGTACTAATTACAGTGACCTGAGACCGGGCGCCAGATTGTGAAACCCGGCGCCTTTCTCTGCGTTAGCGAAAATAGACGGTATTTATGAAAAGAAAATTGCCCAAAACCATCCTTGTACATCCATAACCGCTTAATCTTAAAGAACAGAACCTAGTACCAGTATTCCAACGTTGTGAAGTACCATACCAATTCGTATAAAAAAGTTGATTTCTAAAGCTGTATAAATACAACAATACTATTCATTTCAGTATACGCCAGCAACGGCGAGACGTTTCCCAGCCTTCCATCAAAGCGCCAACAGCCGGCATGCTAGACTTGCTCCAAGGCTTCCTGAAAGAAAAATCCATGGGTGTGTAGTAATTCTATCTAATAGGCAAGTCTAGCTATGTGGACTTCAGTCTATTATAGGGACAACTTGTTCTTATTATTAACATATTCTAGAAATTATGATTTAAACTTAGATTTAAGTATTGCGCTATTGACTTGTGCAAGTCTAATGGCATGCGTACATCTTGTGCTGTCAGCGTGCCAACCAGCATGCCTGGTAGTACGTTTTGTAGTACCCTCATCTACAACTTGGCAGCATTTCAAGGTCAACTGCCTACCTGGGAACACACTGGGGCACAGTGACTTGCTCATTCAGTCTGGGAAAGTACGGAAGTCTTGCAGTGCAGTTATTATGTCATATTTTGGTATGGTGCCAGTTGGTCGCACGGAGATCGCTTGTTGAACAGGGGATGTTTTAGCGGTTGTGTTTACCCGTACATACAGTTGTACAATGTAATTGGGAGGGGAAATGTACACCATGGCAAAAACATGTTTTCGTCTTTGGTTTTAACTCCGTTTTTATGTCCAGGCAAAGTAGTATTCCATGTTTCTTGGCACGTTTTTGCTGTTTCGGTTTGCAATTATCTCAACTGCCAATGACTTATGACACGAATGGTGATGGAATGTCACGCAATTAAATTTGGAATATGATTATAAATGAAAAGAATTGTATGGGGTAAGTTAACTACGACTCACTTATATAAGACATTATTTTAAGGATATCAAAGAATATTAAGGCTAATAACCTATCAACGCCAGTTATCTGTTGGCTTCCCTTATTAAGTTTCAACCTTTGTTATCTTATAACATTTGTTGTTCTTACAGGTACATATATATGTTCTCTGCTTCATAGCATTAATTCACCTGATGAAGTAGTAAGTACGTACTCCGAAACGTTGTGTTTCTCATAATAAAGAAGTTGACATCCATAATTCTCTTCCTTATGTGTATCACTCCTTAATGCCTTTCAAAAACTTAATATTAAGTCTCTATGATTCAATAATAATAAGGAAATAAATATTATCGAATATTATAGAACGAAAACAAGCTAAAAAAGTCGCTCCATTTCTTGTCAAGTGATATTCTACACGAATCCTCGGCTCGTGTGTGCCATGTGCATCACCTACCAGCATTCCCAGTAAACACGTTCAACTCCATGCGCAGTGTATTTTTTATGCACTAGTGCAACCGTTGCATTACACAAAGGTATGAGATAACAAACTGGATCATGGTTTACCGTTTGATCTGGGTGAGTCACTTCACTTAAAAACAATCTTCATGTGTTTTTTGGTTTTGCTATAATTGCTTTACCTCGAAGCATTAACCTCGTGTTTGTGTGCATAACACAGAAGTATACGATGTATCCAATACAAACAATAAGAATGCAACAAAAGAAATTAGATCATGAAATAACAAATTATAAATATTTTTCTGCCATTGTGTGTAACCGCAGACTGTTATACTTGAGCCTTGAGGGACAGGGAAGGCGTCAGGACCGATAAACCTGTCGGCGGCGCTGTTTATCGTCTGCTCCTGGTGATTAGTGGCGAGCCGAGCAGACGACCAGTGAGCCTGAGTCACAGAACAAGATACCCCTCCCCTTGGCACAGGTGAAGATATCGTTTTAGCAATTATCCGCTAATTTGGGGTGTCACTAATTGCTACTCTAACGTGGCGAGGTAGCTCCCGCTGTTCGTCACAGCGTGGGGTTGAAGGATCATATCTTGGTCTTACTGCGGTCCTTGATTGATGCTGGGTTGATGGAGGTGGTTCCACCCGTCGGTAGTTCCCGCTGTTCGTCACAGCGTGGGGTTGAGGGATCATATCTTGGTCTTACTGCGGTCCTTGATTGATGCTGGGTTGATGGAGGTGGTTCCACCCGTCGCAGTTGCCTTCTGCACGACCTTATAGTTTCAAAAGTTCTGCAATTGAAGATCAAAGGTCTGAAGTGTCCCGTTGCACGATGTTTACGTTTTGTTGAAGATACGTGGACGGTCTCAATCCACCCAACACTCTCATAGTGTAAATATATGTTTGTTTTGTAGTTTTTCTTTCAGCTTAGTAATTTGGCTACTTTCTGTGATCACTGATCTACATGTTGAGTGAGGGAGGGAGGGGGCACGTGTTGTATTGCATGATTAGGTCGTGTTTCGTGAAGGCTGAGGACTAAATTATCGGTAATGGAGTCCACAATGTCGAATTGATGATTGATATCCACCATCATGAGAGTTTTATGACCAATAGGTAATACATGTATAAATATATAAACATGTAATGAACAAATGTCGTTATCTCACGTACAAGCTCGACACACGCTCCCCTGCACACGGTGACAAGTATTTGTTTCCACTCTTTCCACAGACCACCATATCATATACAATGCAGATGCCTTTTAAAATCGAAACCAACAAGAAATGTCTTTTCGATGGTGATGTCTTTGATACGGGCATCAAGGCTGCGTTTTGGACCTTTTGTTTCAGTGTTTTGGCGACTGTATACAGCCTTGCAACGTTTTGATGTTTTTAGTCAAATCCAATTTTCAAGTGTATATTTTCTTTTGGCAGTGTTATTGTTATATGTGCAAAAGTATTACTGAAATGTTTGTACTCTTTTGCGAGTGGGCGTTTCGTAGAATACTTCTTCTCCTTCTTCTTTTTCTTCTTCTTCCATATTAAACCAAGGAATTTGTATTATTATTTAACTTCTAGATTAAAATTCACTTTAAAATTGTCACATCATTAGAATAAATTAATAGGGTTATATATGTTCTATGGGTTACCACCGAAATAATGGAACAATTTGTAAAATGTTTCTGTACATTTAACTAACAGGACATTAATAATGCAGATTGTATCCAATCTTTGCTTAGAATAAAGTATAAGATGAACTGTGTTGCTGAATCCTAAACCGAAAATCATAATCCATAGCAAGATCAATGATCGTAACGAACATCAAAGCTAATGACACTGGTCTTTGACAAAAAAAACCCCAGTGCACCCTGTTCTCGCTCAACACACGGAGATTCCAACAAATTCCAAAGCTAACGACACTCGACACTGACAGTAAAGGCAACAGACACAGACCTCGCTTCACCCGAATTGCTTGTAAAGAACGCCACAGCTAACGACACTGGTCATTGACAGTTACGGCAACAGACACAGACCTCGCTTCACCCAAATTGCTTGTAAAGAACGCCATAGCCTACGACACTGGTCATTGACAGTTACGGCAACAGACACAGACCTCGCTTCACCCAAATTGCTTGTAAAGAACGCCACAGCTAACGACACTGGCCATTGAAAGTAAAGGCAACAGACACAGAACTCGCTTCACCCAAATTGTTTGTAAAGAACGCCATAGCTAACGACACTGGTCATTGACAGTAAAGGCAACAGACACAGACCTCGCGTCACCCAAATTGTTTGTAAAGAACGCCATAGCTAACGACACTGGTTATTGACTGTAAAGGCAACAGACACAGACCTCGCGTCACCCAAAAATTGCTTTAAAAGAACACCACAGCTAACGACACTGGTCATTGAAAGTAAAGGCAACAGACACTGACCTCACCTACCCACAATGACTGTAACGAACACCACAGCTAACGGCACTGGTCATTGACAGTAAAGGCAACAGACACAGACCTCACTTCACCCACAATGACTGTAATGAACATCACAGCTAACGACACTGGTCATTGACAGTTACGGCAACAGACACATAACTCACTACACCCACAATGAATGTAACGAACGCCATAGCTAACGACACTGGTCATTGACAGTTACGGCAACAGACACAGACCTCACTTCACCCACAATGACTGTAACGAACACCACAGCTAACGACACTGGTCATTGACAGTTACGGCAACAGACACAGACCTCACTTCACCCACAATGACTGTAACGAACACCACAGCTAACGACACTGGTCATTGACAGTTACGGCAACAGACACAGAACTCGCTTCACCCACAAAGACTGTAACGAACACCACAGCTAAAGACACTGGTCATTGACAGTTACGGCAACAGACACAGACCTCGCTTCACCCAAATTGTTTGTAAACAACGCCATAGCCTACGACACTGGTCATTGACAGTTACGGCAACAGACACAGACCTCGCTTCACCCAAATTGTTTGTAAAGAACGCCACAGCTAACGACACTGGTCATTGACAGTTACGGCAACAGACACAGACCTCGCTTCACCCAAATTGTTTGTAAACAACGCCATAGCCTACGACACTGGTCATTGACAGTTACGGCAACAGACACAGACCTCGCTTCACCCAAATTGTTTGTAAACAACGCCATAGCTAACGACACTGGTCATTGACACTTACGGCAACAGACACAGACCCCACTTCACCCACAATGACTGTAACGAACACCACAGCTAACGACACTGGTCATTGACAGTTACGGCAACAGATACAGACCTCGCTTCACCCACAATGACTGTAACGAACACCACAGCTAACGACACTGGTCATTGACAGTTACGGCAACAGACACAGACCTCGCTTCACCCAAATTGTTTGTAAACAACGCCATAGCTAACGACACTGGTCATTGACAGTTACGGCAACAGACACAGACCTCACTTCACTCACAATGACTGTAACGACCACCACAGCTAACGACACCGGTAATGACACTTACGGCAACAGACACAGACCTCACTTCACCCACAATTACTAACGAACACCACAGCTAAAGACACTTGTCATTGACACTAACGGCAACAGACACAGACCTCACTTCGCCCACAATGACTGTAACGAACACCACAGCTAACGACACCGGGTACTAGCAGGAAAGACAGACGTTAGTGCACCTAGTCCTCAGCTTACACAAAATGATGTTGTTTCCATGTGTGCTTTAGGCAACAAACACATACTTTTTTATTCAAATTCTGTGAGTGGAGGGTGCTACCAGTTGAACGGGCATGCTTACCTTTTTCGCGAACATTTTGTGTTATCACAGATTTTCAGTGATCCATTTATATAATTATCACCGCTATTTCACCTTTCAGGCCTTTGGGATCTGTTTCCGCAGATAGTCGACACTGGTTATTCTCTGGCGTTGACGTTTTACATTTCCTCATGTAATTACAATCCTGCAATATGCACACTATATAATGCCATGGTAGAATGACAGGTAAACCCATATTGAATGCACACGTGGTACAGATTATGAATTATCAAAGGAATATGTTTTAGATATAAAACAGAAGTGATAATGATACAAATCTAGTATGCTGGCTTACTGTTATTACATCTAGCAACAGTTGCGTGAATATAAAACTGATGAATGTGCCATTATTGGATGTTTTTTGACTGTGCATATGTATTCATATATACCACTGTTAAAAAACGTTGTGTAAATATGGTACTAATTAGACATCCATGCGTTCAGTACATCGTCTGAGAATTAATGAACGCACCGTGGGAACACCCTTCACCTGGCCAGGGTAATTTTCTGCTATGTGAGAAAAAAGGCGAAGAGCACACCTTTCAGGCATTTACATCACGCTGTGTAAAAATGCTCAATAAATGGGCCATATGTGAAGGTAGACATTGAGTAGATACCGGCTGTGTGGGTAACATGTGTCCTACACGTAGACGATGTTGAGTTACAGTGGAGCATCCAGCGTCTCTGTTGTCACTGGGGCATGGCACGTGGGATGTTGATCTATGTTTAAACACACATCACCTCCAAAATATATGTAATCCTTTCTGGCGACGAATTGCACTACCCTACACAAACCTACCGAGACGAAAGCTTGTTCACAGTTGACATTAATAATCTCATTGAACTATAGAAATCAGTTCATTTTAGCATGGTTCGACTTTAGCGTTTATAAGTAATTTTATGTTTCTTTGATGGTAACTTTCCGTCATCAATCCAATTTCTCTTCCAATCCTACATACCCGATCCTACATTGCCAATCACACATAGCAAAACCTACATTGCCAATCACACCTAGCCAATCCTACATTGCCAATCACACCTAGGCAATCCTACATTGCCAAACACACCTAGCCAATCCTAGATTGCCAATCACACATAGCCAATCCTACATTGCCAATCACACCTAGCCAATCCTACAATGTCAATCACACCTAGGCAATCCTACATTGCCAATCACACCTAGCCAATCCTACATTGCCAATCACACCTAGCCAATCCTAGATTGCCAATCACTCATAGCAAATCAGAGAGAGAGAGAGAGAGAGAGAGAGAGAGAGAGAGAGAGAGAGAGAGAAATAGTTTATTTATGTGTTAGCTGTGTATATACAAAAAGGGACATACAATTTAAAAGTAACGCCCAGCCATAAGGCTTTATGAGATACAATAAAACAGTATATAACACAAACATAAAACATAAGAAGGATACTTATACTGTTCATATCCTGTACAAAACAGTATTATAAATGGTAATATACTTTGTTAATATAATGTTCATGAATTAAATACTTGTTTTCGTTTATACATTTTATAAAGTGTGCTTGCATAACAAGTCCAACATGCAGGATCCAACGAACCCCGTCCTCATACGCAATTCTACATACTTCTTCTTCGTCTTCTTTAAGTGTTTCAGAGATTGATTCGGCCCAGCAATCTCAGCTGACCTTCCCCTCCTTGGGTCACATGTGCCTGAGTAGGGTACACATACATATTTGGGAGTTTTTGTATTGATAAGATTTCTGTTTACGTATTGATATGATTTGTTTTTTGAATTTTAGAAATTGATAGAAGTTCTTGGCTGCTCTGCTTACATACGTTCGAGTAGCGGCCCATCTTTCCGAAATAGAGTTAGTTAGGCCTTCGCTACCGCATCTCTTGGCTTGAGGAGATCTACGACAGATAGTGGATGTAACTGCAAGTCTTGTTTAACCAAGCTCGGGCTGGGGCATGGTCTTGACATTCCAGTAGCAAGTGAGCAATGGATTCAGGTTGATTACAAGATTTTTGTGGCCGAGTGTTTTTTTGTGACCGAGTCTGAGGGGTGAGATGGTTACTTCCACTTTCCTTTAATTTTCGTGTAGCGTTTTGTGGAGTGAGTGAGTTGTATTCCAGTTATATCGCGGCGTGTCAGCTTAATGTGGGAGAAAAGACCGAAGTGATGCAGGTCTCGGACGTTTACCACTTCGGTGAAACCCACGAGCACGGGTATGGTGCTGACAAACCTAGAAACATAAAGCGTTTTGTGGACTCACGCCGGATTCTTCATCGAGTTAAGCAGTATCCCGAGTTGTTGTGTTACTGACATGGCTGAAGGTCGTTATGGCAATATTTCTTCTTTAAGCGTTTTGGAAGTCATCCCCAGCACAACATCACTGTACACTCAGAATGAAATGTGCCACACAACGAATGTTCCCTGCACACGTGGGGCTGTTTTGACAGTGAACCGGTCCCCTGGGACCACCAAGAAGGAAGGGATTACGTAACCCTACACAAACCTATAACCACAATGTGGGGTTAATAAGTCATATCAACCCAGATTACCCGGATCTTCAGATGCATGCTGGGAGTATGCATGTACGCTCCTCGCCTCCTTCCCATGCCAGTCTTGAGTGTCCCACTGTCAGTGTCGATCTCTCATGATGGGAAAGGTGTTCTGCCCGATTAACCTCCTTGCAAGATTCGATTAGTGTCATTTACGTGGCGCAAGAACTAAATCTGTTGGGGGTAATTTGGTTAATAACAGTGTTGTATGTTGAATGTGGTTGATTTGGGCTATAGTTCCCGATGAGCAGATCACGTGTTTGGAATGCGGCATGCTGGGACGACGGCTTGTGTTGTGTGTTGATACTGACAGGTAAACAATAACACGTCGCGAGAACCCAGTAAACAAAACACAATGCACACTAAATGGATTCCTTTCCGTGTAGATGGTCTTATGCATATAATAAGATAATATACGAGGTTGCGTTGCTATGTTACGTTCCAAAACAACTTGTAGTTGCATGAAGATATTAGCTGTATGTATGCACGACGTTGGAAGTCTTCCTCCTCATCACGATATGACGTGCAGTACAGTAAGTGTTTTGCCAAACATGTTTAGCGCTCTGTGGATATGCTTGGTCTCAGGGTTGAATTATAGCCTCCCTGAACAAAGAGAATATATCGAAAAGGAATCCAACTCAAGTCTAGAATGTCAAGTCTAGCTTTGTCCTAGACACCTTTGGATAATATTACTTATTATTTTGCGGATATATATTTTTGAAATAAGACTATTTTATTTCTTGGACTCCGTGTTAGTCTAGTCCTGGGATTTTGTAAAAGAAATGAATTGTCCCAGAAAATGCCCCCTACGGATATTAAATGGTCGGTTCCTTAGCAAGATTAGGTATGACATAGAATCACCCTTTTTAAATAAATCAGTTTCTACATTTCTACGACTTTAGGTTATTGGTTCAGTTTAACCCTCCAAATCCTTAAGTTGTACGAAACATCTAACCACGTTGGACGTTCTCTTCTTCCCGAATTGTCTAATCACCTGACCCGTATTCCCAACAGACTCTTAAACAAAAGTGTTGTTATCTATTTTGACGAACAAAAGAACTCCATGCAATCGTATCCCCGCATTAATTGCCAGGAACCGCATGCCATCGAGGCTGTGGAAGCAGCGAGGGACTCGCCTAACGCCAAGTATTGAGCAACGTAGAAGCACCGTACAGATAAGCTTAATTACTTCAGTCATCGCTGCAGACATGCTTAGCTTCATACTTCACTTGCAGAAGCACCGACGATCTGGAGCATGACCTAGGCATGAAGTTTGGTCATATCGCACGCATTGCAGGAACTAATGAGGAATTCATTACCAGCTCTGTGTTATTAGGCAACGACTTCTACGTCGGCCAGCCTGCTTTTGCCGTTAATTTTTGGAACATGTATGTACTTACAATGCGTAGCTATTATACGAAACGATTTGTTTATATTTATCTTATTTTTTGTGCAAGCTGTTCACATTTCTAAGTGTTTGATTTATGAGAACAGAGATCTTGGTCATTTCCTCGACAGGGCGTCAAGACGACTGTGCGGTAGTTTTTATGTATGGGTTAATTGAAACTTCCTGTTTAAATGTTACTGTGTATCAAGCAGGCTGTCGGGTTACCGGGGCCATTTTGTTTAACATTTAAGAACTAATTCAAATGATAACCTTTTCATGTTTTTTACCTGGTTGCAATAAACTATTCAACTTATATTCAACTTGTGTGAAACCGCTGTGCACATCGACTTGATATATGTGACCTCCACGGGTAGGTTAGTGAATTGGATTTGTCGCTTTGAACAGTATTCCAGTTATATCACAGTGTGTCAGCTTGATGTGGGAGTATTTCAGTTATATCACGGATTGTCAGCTTGATGTGGGAGTATTTCAGTTATATCACGGCGTATCAGTTTGATGTGGGTGTATTTCAGTTATATCACGAATTGTCAGTTTGATGTGGGATTATTTCAGTTATATCACGGCGTGTCAGTTTGATGTCGGAGTATTCCAGTTATATCACGAATTGTCAGTTTGATGTGGGAGTATTCCAGTTATATCACGGATTGTCAGCTTGATGTGGGAGTATTTCAGTTATATCACGGATTATCAGTTTGATGTGGGAATATTCCAGTTATATCACGGCGTGTAAGCGTGATGTGGGAGGTAAGCCCCGTTGCACACGTACTCTACTTTAATGAAACCTAGGAGCATTGGTATGGTGCCGACAAACCTTGAAACACTATCAGGGCGAACCGAGATTCGAACCAGCCATCATAGGTTCCGTGTAGGGAGGCAACTCTGCACAGCGAATTAAGGCCCCTCCGATGACTGAGTCAACCGTGCCCCCGAACACCAAAATATATCTTTGGGTAAAAACATGTTCATTTTCTTGAATCCCTTTTTTTAATAACTCGTTTCTTGTGTTTGCATAAATAAAATTGATGACGTATTCTTGCTTTGCTATTGAATATAGATGAACTATTTAAATACGTTCACCGGGTCACTGACACCGGGTGTTATCATTGATTGTAGGTGTGATCATGAATGTTGGTGTGTTCCTGTGATGGTGATGAATCAGCCTGTTAATAATGTGGATCTACAACAAACTATCCGCAAGACTGTATGGCCTGAGGGACGAATACAACTTTCCTAAAGTAAACTTTCCCTTTATGTCGAGCACTGAATATTGCAACAGCAAATAATTTCTTGTAGACATGTCGCCGTCATTTCCAAAGTTGACGCATCAATTACCAACATGATGTCCGATGCAATTCCCTATTTTGACTTGTTCCTCAATTCCCGTCTTTGTTCAGGTAAATAATTGACTTGCCTTTGCATGTGTTTGTCACATGTACCACCGGTACATTAGGATACGCTTAACATTTCGCGAATACCTGGTATCATCTCTGTATGATAGTGATTCATAAATACAAGCTAATGATATAGTTTGAATTGTACAGTGTCCCAGCTTTTAGCCGAGATTTCTTACGATTATGCAAATAATTTTGTCGCATATATTCACCTGCATAGACTAACACCGTTTCGTACAAGAGGTCACCAAATTTGGTTATCTAATATGAAACTATGTGTTGTAACTTATATTTAAATATTCTGTTCGAGGTATGGGACACTGATGGTTTGAAAGGGGAAAGGTATGCATATGGAAATGTAAGCATCACCACAAGGAATCCAGTATCTGGAATGTCTTACAAAGAATACCATGCAATACATGTGCACACTAGTATTACGTTGTGGGTTCATTTTCAAAGGCGAAAACACCTACTTGTGAACTCGGAGCAAATGCTCTTTCATATTTGGTGCAGGCGTGGAACAAAGGTGGTTGTGTTAGGCAGTGGATGCACGTGCATTCCTCTACCATACAAGAGGATAGTGGTTGCTCTAGCCTATCACAAATATAACTTCACGGAACAGACCGCACGCGCTTCTGCAGTTTTCCATTCGACATGTGTCTTCCGTCGGTTCAAACGGGACTGGCATAAAAAATACTGACTATGCAGCAGACTTAAATCTGCTTGCCATTAGCACGAAAATGTCACGCAACGAGATGCAACAAACAGTTGCTGGAACCGTTTGGAAACAGTTACCTCCCCTTGTCGTCTGCTCTCGTTAGCAGACGATCAGATTCGATGGCAGCTGTGGAATCGCTTATTCTGGTCCCGGATGTGAAGTCGTTTTTTGACAGAGGCGAAATGTATTGAGTTTCAAAGTATACCATCTTGTGTTTTGGCCGGGACTTCTGACATTAGATGTTTTGTTTACATCTATTTAAAGAGTTGGACGACCTTGGTGGAAGGCTGGCAGTGGGTGTGGGCATTCTTTAGAGGTCATCGTGTTGTCATCAGGGTCACAAGATGTTCCCGACATGTGAATGTAAATGTAATAGAGATGAAAGATACGAAATTCCTCGAATACACGACTTGTAGACACATTCTAGCAGGACTATCTTTAATCTGAAAGAAGTTCAAGAAATAACGCATGTTCTGTTACTTCTTGAGTCTGTGCTGGTAAAACTGCATAATGATGACAAAACAACAAATCTCATTTAGATCAACTTATCAAGAGCAGAGAATTCACACAAAACACTAAACCATTAGTCATGGTGCGTTTCAATCCAGGAATTCAGTAATTGCAATTTCATAAATCATTTATGTACCAATATAAGTTAGCTGTTTTTATTTCAGTAAACATCGTGAACTTGTAAATATAAAACGTCAACACGAGAGATTATTCAATCACGGTTACCTGCAGAAACAGATTCAAATGGCGTAAAAGGCATAAGAGCGTTGGAAATAATATGAATGTACCACTGAAATTCAGTAATGACACCAGGTGTGAAGTATCAAGTATCAAGTATCAAGACAGACGTACATCCTTTGTGTTGCTAAATGTCCCTTACAAAGAGAGTTAACTTTGAACATTATGTCAGTCAGCACGACGTGTCAGCTTGATGTTGGAGGAAAGCCCGAAGTGATGCAAGCCTTAGACCTTTACCTCATTGGTGAGATTATAAACACTGTAAAGGCTTTACACTTACAATGTATATTTATATCCCAGAGAGCAACTGCCCTTTGGTCAGCAGGCAGACTGACGCATCTTAAAAATTGTCTCTGAAATGAAAATATGTTAACATTGTTTTATAATAACTAGTATTACAAGATACCGAAACGTCGGTTTTACAGTAAATAAAGACGCTGTTGTACATAGGTTATCTCTACTTTGTCATCAGTCAACTTCTAAGTAATGCCTATCAAACACATCAGTATTCCAATAGGTAATAGAAACAAGCCTAGGCAATCTCGTAATTCCTTTCATCCCAAACATCTCCCTAGACTTGCGAAGTATCAGATTTGCTAGGGATATTTGTGTTTGAAGGTCTGTGCGCGAGGCTAACTAGAACACATCATCGAAGTCGTCTTTTCGGTTGGAAAGCACAGCACGTGCCAACCGGGTAACCGAAAACACCAACTCGGAATGATTCTTCTAACGTAACATGCACGTAACATCCAAAGGGTGACATATTCACAAGCCTTGGGTATGGTACAGATGGGTGCCTACCACGCCCATATTGCACGAACCTTCGGTTGCTCCCGTGTTGCCGTTACCAACTTGATGCAACGTTACAGACAGACAGGGCGGACCGCTGAGAGGCCAAGTGTGTGTGTGCCTGTGTGTGTGCCACACACATATATAAGCGCTAGACAATTAAACTGTGTTCAATCTTACTCCACTGATTTAATTATAACTATATTGTGCCTGAGAGTTAGAACTTTACTGTGCTTTTTCTGTACACACACACACACACACACACACACTAACACACACTAACACACACACACACACACACACACACACACATATTATGCTGAAGTGTTGGTGAGTGTTTGTGGGTGGATGAGTGAATGTGCTTTAGTGTTGTTCGGTGGACGAGTGAATGTGCTGTAGTGTTGGTGGGTGGACGAGTGTATGTGTTGTACTGTTGGTGAGTGGACGAGTGTATGTGTTGTAGTGTTGGTGAGTGGACGAGTGAATGTGCTGTAGTGTTGGTGGGTGGACGAGTGAATGTGCTGTAGTGTTGGTGGGTGGACGAGTGTATGTGTTGTAGTGTTGGTGAGTGGACGCGTGAATGTGTTGTAGTGTTGGTGAGTGGACGAGTGAATGTGTTGTAGTGTTGGTGAGTTGACGAGTGTATGTGTTGTAGTGTTGGTTGGTGGACGAGTGTATGTGTTGTAGTGTTGGTGGGTGGACGAGTGAATGTGTTGTAGTGTTGGTGAGTGGACGGGTGAATGTGCTGTAGTGTTGGTGAGTGGACGAGTGAATGTGTTGTAGTGTTGGTGAGTTGACGAGTGTATGTGTTGTAGTGTTGGTTGGTGGGCGAGTGTATGTGTTGTAGTGTTGGTGGGTGGACGAGTGAATGTGTTGTAGTGTTGGTGAGTGGACGGGTGAATGTGCTGTAGTGTTGGTGAGTGGACGAGTGAATGTGTTGTAGTGTTGGTGGGTGGACGAGTGTATCTGTTGTAGTGTTGGTGGGTGGACGAGTGAATGTGCTGTAGTGTTGGTGGGTGGACGAGTGAATGTGTTGTAGTGTTGGTAAGTGGACGAGTGAATGTGCTGTAGTGTTGGTGAGTGGACGAGTGTATGTGTTGTAGTGTTGGTGGGTGGACGGGTGAATGTGTTGTAGTGTTGGTGGATGGTCGAGTGAATGTGCTGTAGTGTTGGTGAGTGGACGAGTGTATGTGTTGTAGTGTTGGTGGGTGGACGAGTGAATGTGTTGTAGTGTTGGTGGGTGGACGGGTGAATGTGTTGTAGTGTTGGTGGATCGTCGAGTGAATGTGCTGTAGTGTTGGTGAGTGGACGAGTGTATGTGTTGTAGTGTTGGTGGGTGGACGAGTGTATGTGTTGTAGTGTTGGTGGGTGGACGGGTGAATGTGTTGTAGTGTTGGTGGGTGGACGAGTGAATGTGCTGTAGTATTGGTGCACGAGTGAGTGAATGTGCTGTAGTGTTGGTGGGTGGACGAGTGTATGTGTTGTAGTGTTGGTGGGTGGACGAGTGAATGTGCTGTAGTGTTGGTGAGTGGACGAGTGTATGTGTTGTAGTGTTGGTGGGTGGACGAGTGAATGTGCTGTAGTGTTGGTGGGTGGACGAGTGAATGTGCTGTAGTGTTGGTGGGTGGACGAGTGAATGTGTTGTAGTGTTAGTGGGTGGACGAGTGAATGTGTTGTAGTGTTGGTGAGTGGACGATTGTATGTGTTGTAGTGTTGGTGGGTGGACGAGTGAATGTGCTGTAGTGTTGGTGGGTGGACGAGTGTATGTGCTGTAGTGTTGGTGGGTGGACGAGTGTATGTGTTGTAGTGTTGGTGAGTGGACGAGTGTATGTGTTGTAGTGTTGGTGGGTGGACGAGTGAATGTGCTGTAGTGTTGGTGGGTGGACGAGTGAATGTGTTGTAGTGTTGGTGAGTGGACGAGTGTATGTGTTGTAGTGTTGGTGGGTGGACGAGTGTATGTGTTGTAGTGTTGGTGGGTGGACGAGTGAATGTGCTGTAGTGTTGGTGGGTGGACGAGTGAATGTGCTGTAGTGTTGGTGAGTGGACGAGTGTATGTGTTGTAGTGTTGGTGAGTGGACGAGTGTATGTGTTGTAGTGTTGGTGGGTGGACGAGTGAATGTGCTGTAGTGCTGGTGGGTGGACGAGTGAATGTGCTGTAGTGTTGGTGAGTGGACGAGTGTATGTGTTGTAGTGTTGGTGAGTGGACGAGTGTATGTGTTGTAGTGTTGGTGGGTGGACGAGTGAATGTGCTGTAGTGTTGGTTGGTGGACGAGTGTATGTGTTGTAGTTTTGCTGGGTGGACGAGTGTATGTGTTGTAGTGTCGGTGAGTGGACGAGTGTATGTGTTGTAGTGTTGGTGGGTGGACGAGTGAATGTGTTGTAGTGTTGGTAGGTGGACGAGTGAATGTGTTGTAGTGTTGGTGGGTGGACGAGTGTATGTGTTGTAGTGTTGGTGGGTCGACGAGTGTATGTGTTGTAGTGTTGGTGAGTGGACGAGTGTATGTGCTGTAGTGTTGGTGGGTGGACGAGTGAATGTGCTGTAGTGTTGGTGGGTGGACTAGTGTATGTGTTGTAGTGTTGGTGGGTGGACGAGTGAATGTGCTGTAGTGTTGGTGGGAAGACGAGTGAATGTGTTGTAGTGTTGGTGGATGAACCGGTGAATGTGCTGTAGTGTTGGTGCACGAGTGAGTGAATGTGCTGTAGTGTTGGTGAGTGGACGAGTGTATGTGTTGTAGTGTTGGTGGGTGGACGAGTGAATGTGTTGTAGTGTTGTTGGGTGGACGAGTGAATGTGCTGTAGTGTTGGTGAGTGGACGAGTGTATGTGTTGTAGTGTTGGTGGGTGGACGAGTGAATGTGTTGTAGTGTTGGTGAGTGGACGAGTGTATGTGTTGTAGTGTTGGTGGGTGGACGAGTGTATGTGCTGTAGTGTTGGTGAGTGGACGAGTGAATGTGCTGTAGTGTTGGTGGGTGGACGAGTGAATGTGTTGTAGTGTTGGTGAGTGGACGAGTGTATGTGTTATAGTGTTGGCCGTGGTGGGTGGACGATTGAATGTGTTGCACTGTTGGTGGGTGAATATGTTGTAGTGTTGGTGGGTGGACGAGTGAATGTGCTGTAGTGTTGGTGGGTGGACGAGTAAATTTGCTGTAGTGTTGGTGTTTTGGTTAGTGAATGTGTTGTAATGTTTGGGGAGCGGACGAGTAAATGTGTTGTAGCGTTGGTGAATGGACGAGTGAATGTGTTGTCATATCGGTGAGTGGACGAGTGAATGTGTTGTTATATCTGTGAGTGGGCGAGTGAAATTGTTGTTATATCTCTGAGTGGACGAGTGAATGTGTTGGTATATCGGTGGGTGGACAAACGAATGTGTCGAAACCTTGTAGTGGTGGTTAGTTGACGAGTGAATGTGCTGTAGTGTTGGTGAGTGGACGGGTGGATGTGCTCTAGTGTTAGTGGGTGGACGGGTGAATGTGTTGTAGTGTTAGTGGGTGGACGATTGAATGTGCTGTTGTGTTGGTGAGTGGGTGAGTGTGCTGTTGTGTTGGTGAATGGGTGAGTGAATGAGTTTTAATATCGGTAAGTCGACGAGCGACTGTGTTGTTATATCGTTGAGTGGACGAGTGAATGTGTTGTTATATCGTTGAGTGGACGAGTGAATGTGTTGTTATATCTGTGAGTGGACGAGCGAATGTGTCGAAGTTTTGTAGTATTGGTTAGCGGACGAGTGTATGTGTAGCTATGCTGAGGAATGGATGAGTAAATATTTTGTTGTGTTGGTAAGCCTATGCGTGAATGTTGACGCTTTGGTGTTTGGACGAGTGAGTGTGTCACAGCGTTTGTCAGTGGACTATTGAATATGTTGTAGTGTGCGTAAGTGTGCAAGACTAAGGTGTTGTAATGTTGCTAAGTGATTGAAGAATAAATGTTCGGGGGTGTTTGTGAGAAGAGGGCGAATGTATTGTATGGTTGGTGAGTGGGTGAAGAATGAATGCTCCAGTGTGTTTGTGAGATGGAGAGTAGGTGACAGAGTAAATATGAGATGAAGTAGACGAGTGTGTAACATATTTCTTCCGGGTCACAAAAACAATACAATGGTACAACTAGCATCACGTGACATTCCACATGTATGGTTTGTTAGTCAACCCACTCATTTTTATGGAATAACATAACACCAAACATATGCATGTTGCACATTAAACTGCTCACTGCCGAAGAAAACGTAGCATATAAGAAAAAAATCAACAGCTGCACAGTTCCTCTTCGAGCCACAATCAACAAACATCTTTCATTACGTAACCAGTCCATGTCAGAATGCAGACTTTTTTACTTCAAGTTTAAGGTGGTGGAACACCTCGGCTTTGAGGGTAACATGACACCACAGAAGCCTCATACAACATCATCGAGATTTGATGATAACGCGAGATTGCTGAATTTTTTCTTCATATTCTACATCTGGATCCAAGCTCCGAATTATGAGATCTGGGAGAAACAACCGAACAAGTAAATTATCTTGAAAGTGGTTTTAAGTGTACGGGTCAGGTGAAGTCCTTTCAGTGAATCTTTTCAAGCTTCCCAGGTTCACTTCTCGTCGCTTCCCTTAACGCCTTTTAAATTATAGTTCTCAGATAAACCCACCAATGGATCATCTGTGTACGAATATATTATCCAATTGCAATTTCCCAAACATTAAATGATTTTTATAATTACAAAAAGTAATAGTTTTTACGTATTTCCTGAGCTTTATAACTTCAAGTTAATGGAAAAATGATAAAAAAAATTTAAATGCTGTTAAGTAAACTATTAAATACACATCGTTTATTCATGCATCACATATATAATATACATGGTCATATCAATATGTGATCTGCAATACTATAATTCGAACCTGACATCCTGATACAAACGCATTCTTTCCTTAGTTTACATTATATAGGCTCCCATATATATATATATATATATATATATATATATATATATATATATATATATATATATATATATATATATAATACCTATATACATATACACCTATATATTTAAATAAATAAATATATACCTATATATATATAAATATAAATACCTATATATATAATATATATATATAGAGAGAGAGAGAGAGAGAGAGAGAGAGAGAGAGAGAGAGAGAGAGAGAGAGAGAGAGAGAGAGAGAGAGAGAGAGTCAGCACTCAAGGAAAACTTCCGCATGGTTGTGTTTAAAAGTTTTAAAAAATCTCACCTTCGAAAACCAATAAAGTTGCTTTAGGGTCACAGATGTGCAACATTTCAAACAAGGGTCATGATCTTGCAAATTCATTTCTTACTCCAGTCTTCATTGAACTAAAATATTTTCACACAAACTTTCCCAGCCACAGATTACCTTTTACAAACTGTTGCAGGAATGAGTGATGGTTTAATAAACATACTTAAATTTAACAACAGTTTTTTCAATTTTCAATTACATAAAAAAATAAAATCGGTATACTTTATTTTGCTGCTCACTATACATCTCTGCCGTGAGAGTATAACAAACAACGCTCTCATGGAAATATGCTTTCAAATTACAATGACCAAATCATCCAATAAATATGCAATGACTGAAAATGAAAGGTCTTTTCGTCAAAGTTTAATCATATTTAATAATAGCAGCACCAATCATTTCCCCTAATCACATTGCTTGCTTCGCCCTCTAGTTCGTGAGGCGTGTTAGTACATGCGCACTTGGCTGATACTACAAGGTGTGTTGACGTGTACCTATTGTAGATACTATGTACGTGTTTTGCCCCAGGCCCCGCTATTTGTCCGAGTTGTAAACCCACAGCTATTCTTGTATCTGTTTCCGCATACGACGATGCCGAAATTGGACATTTTCCAAGAGTTACTCAGGCACTTGGCAAAATATCTTAGCAGTTTTTCATTCACAAGTTTCCCGCCAAACGATTATATCAACTACTTACACTTGTGAGAAAGATATTAAGGAGGCTTTTACATTCCTTAGTGTTTAGATATGATGATTTTATTCGGACAAACTTCGTTTTTTGGGCAATTGGAGTTTCGTTTTTTCTAGCGTTCATCTCGCGCCTATATATAATTACATACAGCACTCGAACAGACTTTGTTCTAAAGTTGCTTCATTCTTTATACCGATAATTCAATTTCGTTAGAAGCATGATGCAACTTTTTGTATAATATGGTTAGTCCTAGAATAAACTTGATTCTGTAGAATATATTTTGTCTGTTGGAAACAAAAATGTTAAACATATATTTTGCAAAAGCTCCTTACATTCTTGCTGTGTTAAGCGTTAGTGTGTACGTTCCATAGCAAATCCAGCTGTACAAATACAGCCATCTATTATTTTTATATCAAACTCGCTTTCATTTGTTTGCGTTGTGGAGTTTTTCTGTCACTGTGACCATTAACTACAGATTTGAATATTGAAAGCGAACTATGACACCAATTCCGTTTGCTTTTTTACAAGAATGAATCAAGTTCAATGTTCAAAGCACAGAGTTTAAAGTCAATTTTCAGATTGTTTAACATGTTTTAGGTTTCAAAACGTCCCATAATAAGCAAAAACCACAAGCTGCAGCAAATCCAATATGGCGGTGTTTCACCCTGTGCACTGATCTGCAACTCAGTTCCCAGAATGTGCACATCTCGAGACCGCAGATAGAAAGACAGACGCGTGCAGCGCTACATCTTTGTCAGAGAAAAACACATGCAGAATAGTCCCCGAAAATAATAGCATTACATCACGTCTCTCCCTCTCTATGTTTATTGCTTAAAGCTCCTCACAGACAGTGGAGACAAAAAATTGGTCCCGCTCTTAAAACTATGGTGGACTGTTTTGTACATAATTTTGCCAAAACGCTGGCAATGTTGACGGGTGCCATCGGTGGGTTAGGATACGCTCCTTTTCGCGAACACCTAGTCATCACTAAACTATAGTGATTTATATACACATGCTTATGATATAGTTGGACTCGTACAACAGACTCTTCTTTGGGCAGAGATTTCTTATGAACGTGGAAATGTTTTTTCCGCTTATATTTGCACCAACAATACCAGTGGTGTGACATAGGGATTACGGAGGGCTTCTAGGGTTTACATTTAAAAACCGACCACGTGACTGAGTAAAAATGTCAAGGTCGTGATAAAGAATCCGGCTCATATGATGTAGAACGCCATTCATATACATCCCACAACGCGGATCAACCCAAGAGTGTGTACCCATACGTGTCTCACTCATCCTTTGATTACACATGAATGACTGCTGTTGCCTATCTGTGCCTGTTGTGTTGGGCGTGTCTCACTCATCCTTTGATTACACATGACTGACTGCTGTTGTCTATCTGTGGCTGTTGTGTTGGGCGTGTCTCACTCATCCTTTGATTACACATGAATGACTGCTGTTGCCTATCTGTGGCTGTTGTGTATGGCGTGTCTCACTCATCCTTTGATTACACATAAATGACTGCTGTTGCCTATCTGTGGCTGTTGTGTTGGGCGTGTCTCACTCATCCTTTGATTACACATGACTGACTGCTGTTGTCTATCTGTGGCTGTTGTGTTGGGCGTGTCTCACTCATCCTTTGATTACACATGACTGACTCTGTTGCCTCTCTGTGGCTGTTGTGTTGGGCGTGTCTCACTCATCCTTTGATTACACATGAATGACTGCTGTTGCCTATCTGTGGCTGTTGTGTTGGGCGTGTCTCACTCATCCTTTGATTACACATGACTGACTGCTGTTGCCTCTCTGTGGCTGTTGTGTTGGGCGTGTCTCACTCATCCTTTGATTACACATGACTGACTGCTGTTGTCTATCTGTGGCTGTTGTGTTGGGCGTGTCTCACTCATCCTTTGATTACACATGACTGACTGCTGTTGCCTCTCTGTGGCTGTTGTGTTGGGCGTGTCTCACTCATCCTTTGATTACACATGACTGACTGCTGTTGTCTATCTGTGGCTGTTGTGTTGGGCGTGTCTCACTCATCCTTTGATTACACATGACTGACTGCTGTTGTCTATCTGTGGCTGTTGTGTTGGGCGTGTCTCACTCATCCTTTGATTACACATGACTGACTGCTGTTGCCTATCTGTGGCTGTTGTGTTGGGCGTGTCTCACTCATCCTTTGATTACACATGACTGACTGCTGTTGCCTCTCTGTGGCTGTTGTGTTGGGCGTGTCTCACTCATCCTTTGATTACACATGACTGACTGCTGTTGCCTATCTGTGGCTGTTGTGTTGGGCGTGTCTCACTCATCTTTTGATTACACATGACTGACTGCTGTTGCCTATCTGTGGCTGTTGTGTATGGCGTGTCTCACTCATCCTTTGATTACACATGACTGACTGCTGTTGCCTCTCTGTGGCTTTTGTGTTGGGCGTGTCTCACTCATCCTTTGATTACACATGACTGACTGCTGTTGCCTCTCTGTGGCTGTTGTGTTGAGGAAGACTGGTACCACAACAGTGATTGTCGACTCTACATCAGTGCATATCAGTGCCAACTGCAACAATGACTTACTTGTCCCTAGCACAAGAACAAAAGCGATCCCAAAGGCTAGTAATTTACTGCTGTTACGACAGAGACGATTACTGCTAAAACTGACCACCATGGCTACCTCTTTGACAACACCCACAACAATGACTACCTCTTTGACAACACCTGCAAAAACAATGACTACCTCTTTGACAACAGCCTCAACAATGACTACCTCTTTGACAACACCCACAACAATGACTACCTCTTTGACAACTCCCACAACAATGACTACCTCTTTGACAACAGCCTCAACAATGACTAACGCTTTGATAGCATCTACCGCAATGACTACTTCTTCGACAACATCTACCAGAATGACTACATCATCGAAAACATCTACCACAATGACTACCTCTCCGACAACAGCTACGACAATGACTACCTCATTGATAACAGCTACCACAATTACTACCTCTTCGACAACCGCCACAACAATGACTAACGCTTTGATAGCATCTATCGCAATGACTACCTCTTCGACAACAGCTAACGAATTGACTACCTCTTCGACAACAGCTACCACAATAACTACCTCTTCGACAACAGCCACAACCATGACTTTCTCTTCGACAACATCTACTACAATGCCTACCTCTTTGATAGCATCTACCACAATGACTACCTCGTCGACAACAGCTAACGCATTGACTACCTCTTCGACAACAGCTACCACAATAACTACCTCTTCGACAACAGCCACAACCATGACTTTCTCTTCGACAACATCTACTACAATGCCTACCTCTTTGATAGCATCTACCACAATGACTACCTCGTCGACAACAGCCACAACAATGACTACCTCGTCGACAACAGCTACCACAATGACTACCTCTTTGTCAACAGCCACAACAATGACTACTTCTTTGATAAGAGCCACAGCCATGACTACCTCTTTGACAAGAGCTACCACAATGACTACCTCTTCGATAACATCTATCACACTAACTGCCTCTGTGAAAACAGCTACCACCATGACTACCTCTTCGACAACAGCTGCCACAATGACAACCTCTTTGACAACATTCACACCAATGACTACTTCTTCGACAACTCCTATAACAAAAACTACCTCTTTGACATCAGTCCCTTTGAGAATAGCTATAACAATGTCTACCACCTTAACAACAGCTCCAAGAAGACCACCTCCACAATCAGCATCAACCATGACAAACCTCATGCCAAGAGTCATGCTCCGAGGAGCAGCGTCCCCGCGATGTCTGGATGGTTACATGGACAGTTTACTGCATGAAGGTCGAAACCCAACTGACGTGTGCCAGTCCGAGGACAACGAAAAAGAAATAAAACCCCATGCTCTAATGACAGCAAGGAAACAAAATGTTATTTCTAACAACACGTTGTGATTTTAACCAGCTGTTAGTTGCAGATTGATGATCCTAACGGTGTTCCATACGTACTCGCACAACATGTGGAACCGAGTTATCGAAAACACTCGCGTTACGAAATGTGTGCGTGGTAATTGACACCGGACAAAAGTTTTGTGGATTTCAAGGATGCACTCTAAATAAGGAAACTGAAAGTTATCTCAGTAAACTTAGAGGCATCCTTGGTTTGCAAAAAACAATTTCTCATTTTTGAACGTGAAACGCTACGCTTAAGAAGCAAGGCAATGCGAACAAGAAAACTTTGACATGAAAAACGAAAGATATGTCACAGATAGCATTGGAACAATATTATCCTGGGCAAATAAAACATCAAAAGCGTGAAAAGTTGTCAACGACTCGTTTTTTACCTCCAAATATCCTGATGGAGTAGAGATTTCGAATGTTTCACTGACGGTTGAATTTTGAATAATTCAGAGACAATTGACGTGTGTGAAAAAGGCTTATACGTTATAATATTGCGATGTCCATTCCGTGTCATTCTTGGATGAATACACGCAGCGCTATAAACACATGTTTTTGTATTTTTTGTGTTTGTTTTTGCTTTCAGATGAACGCTACGCCCAACTTGAATCCAAAGGATGACAACGAGTTGTTGATCGGATAACCGCGTCACCGCCTCATCACACTGCCATGTCGTCCATGGCATCTGAAATTCAAAACGGCAACGCCATAGGATAATCAGCCGTGTTTATCTATCGAAACAAATTCACTTGGGTGTAAAAGACAAAACAGAAATGAAAATAATATGAATGGATCACTGAAAATGAATGATTACACAAGGTTTAACGAAAAGGATAAGCATGACCTGCTCTACCGGTAACATACCCCACTCTCACAATTTGCATAAAGAGGTCAGTGTATGTTTGTTGATCAGCTGAGCAATACTCATGTCAAACGACATCAGCCTTTGAACAATCGAGTCCAGACAATCCAGTGATCAGTATGATGAGAAGCAATGGACGATTCAGAGCCACGCTGTCAACCAGACAGACAGCAGCAATAGTCGATACGGAGCCACGCTATCAACTAGACAGACAGCAGCAATGATCGATACGGAGCCACGCTATCAACTAGACAGACAGCAGCAATGGTCGATACGGAGCCACGCTATCAACTAGACAGACAGCAGCAATGGACGGTACGGGGCCACGCTGTCAACTAGACAGACAGCAGCAATGGACGATACGGGGCCACGCTGTCAACCAGACAGAAAGCAGCAATGGACGATACGGAGCCACGCTGTCAACTAGACAGACAGCAGCAATGGACGATACGGAGCCACGCTGTCAACCAGACAGACAGCAGCAATGGACGATACGGAGCCACGCTGTCAACCAGACAGACAGCAGCAATGGATGATACGGAGCCACACTGCCAACCAGACAGACAGCAGCAATGGTCGATACGGAGCCACGCTGTCAACCAGACAGACAGCAGCGATGGTCGATATGTAGCCACGCTATCAACTAGACAGACAGCAGCAATGGACGATCGGAGCCACGCTGTCAACCAGACAGACAGCAGCAATGGACGATACGGAGCCATGCTGTCAACTAGACAGACAGCAGCAATGTTCGATACAGAGCCACGCTGTCAACCAGACAGACAGCAGCAATGGACGATACGGAGCCACGCTGTCAACTAAGTAACAGCAATGGTCGATACGGAGCCACGCTGTCAACTAGACAGACAGCAGCAATGGACGATACGGAGCCACGCTGTCAACTAGACAGACAGCAGCAATGGACGATACGGAGCCACGCCGTCAACCAGACAGACAAATTATTTATTTGAGTCTCACCTCACAAACATATTTACATAGATACATATAACAGCACATACAAGTGAGCCACCCGTTAAGGGTCATGAGAGACTTAAAATATACGACAGTATATACAGTATAAATATATTAGTGTAATAGGGGTATATGAAATATACTACCAGTCACTAGCCATATAAGATATTTTTTCTTCGTCGGAAAATTAAAAAGCAGGTTTTGGCTGTAAAATATACATAATATTTAAAAAGTAAAATAAGGTTATCAGTATTACATAACTCTAGCTAAAATTGGCCTTTTCGTATAAATTTTCACGCAAATCATCGTACACAGGGCAATCAAGCAATACATGACATACATCCTCAATACTTTCCTCACACTGAAAACACACCCCTTCATTCACATTCATTTTCGTATATATCCGGATCCATTAACGTCAGTGCCAGCGTGTAAGGAGGTGTTAAAGGCAATGGTATGGAACCTTAAAACATAGGTACATGTTTCACAGTACTGTAACCTATGCCACGTAGTAAGTAATAGCGTCACAAGGTCACAGACTGACCACATTGAATCGAACATAAGACATAAGTCTTATTGTATGTAGAGCATTTATTACACGGTCACTGGTAGGCATTGGCCAAGAGTATGACCACTAACTCAGGTCGACACGCTGTTTATATATACTGAACCAAATTAAAAACTTCACAATCCTAAAATCTTAACATTTTGACCAGTTATCATTGTGGGCCCTTATTGTGTATTTAAACAGTAATGGCCACGTATTGTCTTCAGATAACACCCGTTTTTGTGCAGGTGAATCGATCAAAATCATGTGCACAGCACTATAGTGGCAAAAGTGTTTGTTCACGTGCAACTGGTCACGTGGCCATAATACCGCACGTGTTTTCAGCCATACTTGTTCGCAATCATTAACATAAAAAGAAAAACACAAGAAAACAAAAGTCCTTACGGCCATTTGTCATGCCACGCCTTTCAAATGTGCAACGTGAACGTGTCATCGGCATGTTGCAGACTGGAACGTCCGTAGCTGAAGTTGCAAGGACGATTGGTTGTAGTCGACGGACTGTTTATGATTTACAGACGCGTCTACAGAAAACGGGTACCACCGCTGATCGCCCTCGGCCAGGTCGACCACGTGTGACGTCACATGCAGAGGGTCGTCAGATTGTCTTACGTCGCCTCCGTAACCGATTTTTGACGGCTACATCAACCAGAAATGAACTGTTTAGGGGTAGACTGAGTGTGCAAACTGTTCGAAACCGTCTGAGAACTGCTCACCTTCAAGCACGACGGCCATACTGCGGGCCGATTCTGACTCAATTACACATACGTCAACGTCAATTGTGGGCACAGAGGAATTGGAATCAAGTCGTCTTCAGTGATGAATCCCGATTTAATCTTCGATTTGCTGATGGTAGGGCGAGGGTGTGGAGGCGCCGTCATGAACGTTACGCCCAGTGTTGTGTACAGGAAGTTGACAGATTTCGAGGCGGAAGTGTCATGGTGTGGAGTGCTTTCTGTGGCAATGCACGTTCCAGGCTTCTTGTCATCCGTGGCAACCTCAACGCTGCTGCTTACCGCGACCAGGTACTGGCACCAGAACGTCTGCCTTTTATGGCAGCACATGGACCCGGTTTGATCTTCAAACACGACAATGCCAGACCCCACACAGCAATTTTGACAAGGAATTTCCTTCAGAATGCGGGAGTCAACGTCTTGGACTGGCCGTCAAGGTTTCCCGACCTCAATCCCATCGAACACGTCTGGGATGCTCTTGGCAGAATTCTGCACACTCCCCAGAACCAACCACAGAATTTGCAAGATCTTGGCACCATTTTGCAGCAACAATGGCGTCGTCTTCCCAATCATGTGTTCACAAGCATCACAAGGTCCATGCGGAGGCGTTGTGTGGCAGTTGTCAACGCACATGGTGGCCATACACGCTACTGAACTTGTGTGCCATCAGATTCTCGTGCTTGGGACTTATGATTTAAACTGTTGATGTTATTACCGAATACCGTGCTTGGAACAAATTATGGTTACCACCGTTAATTAAAATCCTTCTTTGAACATTAATGATTAAAAATTACCTTCTCTGATACATTTGTCCGTTGTATATCATATATGGGATTACTTTTAAAAATGTGCAGTTTTTAATTTAACTCAGTATTATATATGTAGCTGTCGTAGTGCTGTAGTCGTCAGCGTCGCATGGCGTTGCTCGATACAGTTCTGCCAATGCTGCAGGTGATGTGCCGTTGTCAGGAAGGAGTGGTTTCATGACATACTTCTTGTGAAGTCGTGGTTAGTATACATTACCTCGCATCTCACACCAACTGTGACTAAAGGTTGTTAATACTTGGTGGCCCTTAAGTATCTAAGAGTACTTTCATTGTGGGACGTCAGTTCGCCAACTGTGCTAGACGATAAGGTTTTACTTTAATGATTTAACTTTTAACTTAATATTTCTTTATGTTTATAAGTTATGTAAATCCGTATGCAATTTTGAGAATTTATATACACAAAAGTAGGTGTAGGACAGTACGGAAGCAGCTGGGAAATGTGGACGGCCTAAGCTTGAGCTGGTGGTATGTTGCTCGACAGATAGGTTATCACATGATACTTGCTTTCCACAGAAGATTGAATAAAAACCCGAAAAAACATATTTACCCTTCGGATTTATTTGGAAAGTCTGTTTGTTCTATAGGAGTAACGTTTAAGTGACAATGTGCTTCGAAAGGCTGGCAATCGAAAGTTAAAAAGTTTGGGTTTTTTAAATCATGATAAGAGAAAAGATATTCTTTCTGTACAAGTTTTCTTATCGGTTTCAGGTTACTGGTCCACCTGTGTTATCACGTTGTACACAGGGGTAGTGTCGTGGCCTGGTGGGAGAGACGTCAGGTCGTCACTCTGGTGGTTCCCTGCAAGGATACAAAGCATGACGTCAATTGTGACCCTGTCCGTGAGATGGATGACTGTTGATTAAAGCGGCGTAACACAATACTCACTCACTGCATCATACTCACTCAAAACACACGTACGTACTCGTGTTTTACATCAATGCTATATATCTACGTACTAGTGCTGAATCTCAAGGCTTTTTACCCACTTTCTTGTGTTTTATATCAATGCTATATATCTACGTACTAGTGCTGAATCTCAAGGCTTTTTTACCCACTTTCTTGTGTTTTATATCAATGCTATATATCTACATCTGTACGTACTAGTGCTGAATCTCAAGGCTTTATACCCACTTTCTTGTGTTTTATATCAATGCTATATATTTACGTACTAGTGCTGAATCTCAAGGCTTTATACCCACTTTCTTGTGTTTTATATCAATGCTATATATCTACATCTGTACGTACTAGTGCTGAATCTCAAGGCTTTATACCCACTTTTTTGTGTTTTATATCAATGCTATATATCTACGTACTAGTGCTGAATCTCAAGGCTTTATACCGACTTTCTTGTGTTTTATATCAATGCTATATATCTACATCGGTACGTACTAGTGCTGAATCTCAAGGCTTTATACCCACTTTTTTGTGTTTTATATCAATGCTATATATCTACGTACTAGTGCTGAATCTCAAGGCTTTATACCCACTTTCTTGTGTTTTATATCAATGCTATATATTTACGTACTAGTGCTGAATCTCAAGGCTTTATACCCACTTTCTTGTGTTTTATATCAATGCTATATATCTACATCTGTACGTACTAGTGCTGAATCTCAAGGCTTTATACCCACTTTTTTGTGTTTTATATCAATGCTATATATCTACGTACTAGTGCTGAATCTCAAGGCTTTATACCCACTTTCTTGTGTTTTATATCAATGCTATATATCTACGTACTAGTGCTGAATCTCAAGGCTTTTTTACCCACTTTCTTGTGTTTTATATCAATGCTATATATCTACATCTGTACGTACTAGTGCTGAATCTCAAGGCTTTATACCCACTTTCTTGTGTTTTATATCAATGCTATATATCTACGTACTAGTGCTGAATCTCAAGGCTTTTTTACCCACTTTCTTGTGTTTTATATCAATGCTATATATCTACATCTGTACGTACTAGTGCTGAATCTCAAGGCTTTATACCCACTTTCTTGTGTTTTATATCAATGCTATATATTTACGTACTAGTGCTGAATCTCAAGGCTTTATACCCACTTTCTTGTGTTTATATCAATGCTATATATCTACGTACTAGTGCTGAATCTCAAGGCTTTATACCTACATACTCGTGGTGCCAGTTAACGCTTTATGCCTTCTTACCCATGCTTTATATCAACGCGCTCTACCTGCGTAGTCGTGTTTTATATCAACGCTTTATATCTACGTACTCGTGTTGCAATTCAACGTTTTATATCCACGTACTCGTGTTTTATATCAACGCTTTATATCTACGTACTCGTGTTGCAATTCAACGTTTTATATCCACGTACTCGTGTTTTATATCAACGCTTTATATCTACGTACTCGTGTTGCAATTCAACGTTTTATATCCACGTACTCGTGTTTTATATCAACGCTTTATATCTACGTACTCGTGTTGCAATTCAACGTTTTATATCCACGTACTCGTGTTTTAAATCAACGCTTTACATCTACGTACTCGTGTTGCAATTCAACGTTTTATATCCACGTACTCGTGTTTTATATCAACGCTTTACATCTACGTACTCGTGTTGCAATTCAACGTTGTATGCCTACGTACTTGAGATTTATAACAGCAACGATTTATACCTACACACAGTCTTGCGAGACACCACTTTATACTAATTTACAAGTCTGCCTAGGCCCCGCTTTATTCTTACGTTCTCATGTGTTAAAGTGGTAAACGTCTAAAACCTGATTCATTCCTGTCTTTCCTCACTCACTCACTCACTCACTCACTCACTCACTCACTCACTCACACACTCACTCACTCACTCATCCACCCACTCACTCACTCACTCATCCACCCACCCACCCACCCATCCACTCACTCACTCACTCACTCACTCACTCACTCACTCACTCACTCACTCACTCACTCACTCACTCACTCACTCATCCACCCATCCACCCACTCACTCACTCACTCACTCACTCATCGGCCCACCCACCCACCCACCCATCCACTCACTCACTCACTCACTCACTCACTCACTCACTCACTCACTCACTCACTCACTCACTCACTCACTCACTCACTCACCCACCCACTCACTCACTCACTCACTCACTCACTCACCATGCCATCCATGTACCCAGTGGCTGCTGTAATCCTGCTGCCAGCGTTTTTTGTCCAAATGTCTCGGAACAGTGGAGAGCAAATGATCTCTGCTTGAACGGTTCCCACCTTATCGTAATGAAATCAACTCTGTAGTCCCCAAATTGTCAGTGATCTTCACAAACGTGAAAACTGCTTCATTTACCGCTGTTATACATCGCATCAAGTGCACGAAAACAACTAAGACACGACGCAGACCAACACAGTTGTCTCAATATAGCCCAGCAATAAATCCCGGTCGCTACAAATGCTTCTGCAGTATTAACCATATCCGCATTATTCATGTACGCTCGCCCTTAGTTGGCTCCGATGTAATAGAATGTCCCGTTATCTGCACATGTATCTGTGATATATCATTGGTGTCAAATGGAATCAGAGATCCTGTTTCTGGTTATCTTCTGCTTCATAACTTTCCCATTGCATAAATTCCACTGATATGTACGTACCCGTCTTGGTTTTGTCTGCGATTGCATCATGCTGACCGATACAGACACTGCGCAGACTTGCTTCAGACACGTGCCTTATCCAGACATCTGTGAGTGTCTGATTTGATATGATGTACACCGAAAGGGAGACAATTCCTCGAGACAGTATTTCGTCT